>NC_056728.1:377103566-377473566 GCF_019279795.1 Protopterus annectens
TTTTCCCCTGCTGGGTCATGCTACTGCATACCTACTGTATGTTTTCCACCTTTCAGATTTCACGACGGGAGACTGTAGGAGTAACACCTTTCCCACTTTGCATGGGACAGTCCCTCAATAGGCATATGTCATGTGACAATACTCTAGCCATTTCAACTGTCTTGATTAGGGGACATTCTCATATTCTACATGTCTGTAATAGTTGCTTGTTACAGGTCTTGTATACCTGACACGTCGATATGTTATATGAAGTAGCATAAGCAACTTGACTGCTGCTAGACTACGCTTTGATTTGTGCTGATATGTATATTTCTGTACTATGCATGGCTGTAGGTATGTTCTGCCCTGGTATGTCTGACATTTCTACAGAGCAGGTCCCACTTTGGCCATTCAGAATGGTGGCGGCCCTATAGGTCCTATATGTAGAGCTATCACATGTGTCAAGGCAACACATACCCACAGCCAGTAGCAAACTGACTACCTCAACGGTTTGCATACGTTAAGGTTATTCTTGTAGCATTATAATTGCTAATACTGTTTCCTATTACATGTAGCTGTTTCTGATACAACATATTAATTTCTGACACCACTACACACAATATATGGCCTCCTTTCCAGAACTCACAGGCCATGTGCCATAGCATTCATTTTGCAGGACACAACTGCCCAGACGGGTGTGTCTCTCAAAGGCGTATGGGTGGTAAACCTCATCTATTATGCTATCATTTACCTAAGGTGGTCAGCAAATTATGCACTTTCTGTCACTAGCAGACCTCACATACCAATGGGAGAGAATGATCACTGTATCAGGAACACTGCATAACACCCTCTGGGACACATTTAGATGATTGGTTCTATTAACCAGACACATTGACAGTCACAGAGCATATGTATTCATTCGCGTTTGTCGAGGTACATGCTGTTTATGACTCATATATGTTGTCATCTGTCATTACCTGTATTCCGCCACCTGTCCACCTAATATCACTAGTTCTGGAAAGTTTTAGTTGGACTTTGTTACATTCTGATTCATAACTATGGACGTCCATGCTAATCGGGTACATGGCACTGATATGGTCCCTATGTATTCCCCCGATGGTTTACAGACTATCCGGTAGATGTGATCTTCAGGTATGGGGGGTATAGGCGTCTACTATGCCCACATAGTAATATTAATGACTTCCACTGGGCGGGCCTATTACATCTCTGCCAACCAGCACCTGCACACTTAAGCCCATTATTGCATACCCATGGTTCACCTACCTGTCACCCCTCTACAGCACTCATGAGAACTACTTAGTGTGAGCACAGCTGGGGTATGAGCACACCCCTACACACTGCCCACTCTCCCTGTCTTGGGACACATGTCATACGTTTTGTCAACCCATGTGTTATTACACTTGCACAACCTACTGTTCCATGTACAGCTACATCCTGCTTGCATCAATCACTACAGGTTGCCTGTATAGTGAATTTTTGGTATCCCGCAAGGGACCCCGTTATCCATGTTTAAAGTGTAGACTTTGCAGATCTCTCCCACTGGTACTTTCCTGCTGGTGGTTTGGAATGCAGTGGTGTATTTACCTTTATTGCGTGTCTGTATGTCTGACTGGCCTAGCTGGGCGGTGTGGGAGGTAAAACATTTATTTATTGGACCTCCCAGTAACATATGCCCGGTCTGAACATATGTTACTCCTAATTGCTGTAAAGTAACCTAGTTATGTACATGTGTATATCTACAATGACATATATATTTGTTTTGTGTGTATGTGTATATATCAGTACCTGTTGTATGTGTATATATATCTATCTATATATATATATATATATATATATATATATATATATCTTTGTGTGTGTATATATATATATATATATATATATATATATATATATCTGTATATATATATATATATATATATATATATATATATATATATATATATGTATATCAATATATATATATCTATATGTATATATATTTTTATCTATATATACATCTGTGTGTCCATTAACCATTACATTTCCCAGACATAGACACTTACACATGCGTATTGGGTTTTATCTCTGCTTCAAAAGCATACTATTGCCTTAGTCATTATGACACCGACACTTCACTCTGGTGAACTTGTGATCAGTATACTGCACGTTATACAGCAGGCAGATGTTGCACGTTTTTCATGTCTGGGGTACTGCTGATAAGTGTGATGTGATACAGTGTCATTCGACCTATTACTCGTATGCGCAGCCTATTATTTCTGCTACTGTGTTTGTTTCTGTGCACATTCATATTATTAATGTTAATAGAATGAGTGCTTGTGTTACAGAGATTTGACGTCAACATATTGATGTCTGCATGTAGTTGTGTCTTTCTGCTTTTCCCGGTTTGGGGTTGTCACAGCAGAACTCCGTTCCGCTCATGGTTGGCAGATAGGTTTTACGTTCCGGGCTGCCAGCCCTGATGCATAACCTCCGACGACGGTACACCCATTCACGCATGTCTCCACGCAGATGACACTCTATCTGGGAATCGCACCTACGTACTAGTTGACCTCCACGGGCCGCTCCATTGCAACCGGTGCAACATACCCTAGCACTCCTGTGTCCATAATCGCATATCCATAGTTTCTCCAGCACACCCGTGTTGAGTTTCCATGTATAACAGCCATTATCCACCTGATATCGTAGCCATGACACACCTTTACACATTGCCCTCTCCAGAGCATTGGGGCCCTACAAACATTTTGTACCACCTCGTGTATTCACAGGGTCTTCCTCCATTCATATTTACACATACTTGCCTTTCCTGGTGTTATGGATTACAAACGATTTGCGGGTTACAAGTGTAGGTGGTTACAACATGAACTACATTCCGTCTGTGTATAATGTTGACGTAGCACATCAACGATGTTATGGCCACTTGTATAACCCTGCCTCTGGTGTGCATAGCAGTGCTCTACTCACTCTTGTGCAGCTTTATCTGACATATGCTGCGAGCACTTTATAATACCTTACTTGCTCTAAATTCCCTTCACATCCCTTATGTTTGCTTTCGTCTTTCAGCGTTCATTCTTATATATCTATATCTATATGTATATATATATATATATATATATATATATATATATATATATATATATATATAATTTCATATTTTTTTTATGTCTGTGGATATTTATCTATACACACATCTATATATATATATATATATATATATATATATATATATATATATATATATATATAAAAGTTACAGCTGTACAAGACAACATACATTTGCTATGCTTCAAGCTGCTTACACCTGTGCAGGTGCAATTGCATCTACTTATTGTGAGTTACATATGTTTACTGCCACTTCTTTGTGATTACATGTGCCTTATTCCTTATGACAGTACCACTTTGATTGATGGAATCCGGTTTACGGCCCCATGCGAGACACGCGTTCACCTTTACATGTTTAAATGTTGGCTTTACAGCACAGAGGCATTCATTACACAATAAATTAATATGTGCTATAGTCGTATAACTGATGATAGCACAACGTTGCGAGTCCACAGAAACGATTTATTGACACAAAGTACACAAATTAGTTAAGCGCTTTCATCAAATAGTATGACTTCGTGCTATAATCGTACTTGAACTGGGAATGCCTTTACGTTAGGCGGATGCTCTAACCACTACACTATTATTGTTCTGCCTCATTTATATGTATACCCATGGTTCATATCTACTATAACATATGCCTCATCGCTTCACTTACACAGCAGGCATCCATTCTCCTGCTGGGAAAACCACAGTACTACACTTCCAACATTCCCTATTTCCTACTGCTCTGGACCCATGCTGCATGTCTACTCACTCCAAGGATATTCCGAACTCCTACCCTTATAGTCCTGGCACATACGTGTGTTTGATTGTCAGGGTGTTCATGTGCTGGTCCGGGTTTAGGCTTGTCCAACTGGTGATTAGAACTTCCCTGTACCTGTTCAAATGTCAGACGTAGCTCATGGACAGAGTTAGTCCCGATTTTAACATTCTACCTGTGTTTACAGACGCAGGTGTTTGGGCACCTCTGACCACATTATTAGGTCAGCACTACATAATATAGGGTGGGGAGTGATTCCACTACATAATACAGGGGGGTTTTCCACTGGTGTTTTCCTTCACATTTGACTATTTCATTCATTCATATATATGATAAATATTATTCTGGACATCAGTTATAAATTCACTACAGGTATGCAATAGTCCTGTCAACAAATGTGACAGTTGGTTGGTGTACATATGTGTACAGACCTCTGATACTCGGGGACTAATTTCTACAGTGACAGGGACACGGCTATGACAAATCAGGGACAATCATGGACACTTTTACAATATTAGTACTATTAACTTGGAACATGTTGACAGATTCGTATTACTACTTATTTTATGCAGTTAAATGCGTCTATTACTCTTAATTGCTGTCATTAGTCATTCTCATTCAACACCTTTCCTCCAAAGGTCACTGGCTTTGTAAGTGATTAAGAGGCTGGCCAGTTATTGTGCAAATGCTCTAACCATTGGTAGGGTTGCCACATTGTCATATGTACAGGATGGGATATATTTTGGGGACACCAGATTGTTTAGGCCAACACATACCCACGGTCAGTGCGGGTTTAGAACATTCATTATTTTCCTAGCTGAGAGCCTATACCTTTAGCATTTTAGTTGTTAGTCTGTTTCTTGTATGAATTACGTATTTTCTATCCTGACATGACTGCTTTAGGCAAATGTTACATGCAGTATGTTACATAGTTATTTCCTACAATCACAGGAAATTTGGCATTGTATCATTGTTGGTCAGGACACACCTACCCAAACAGTGACTGTGCCTCACACAGTGGATCAGGGGGTACCCTGTTTACGTCAGTGCCGTCATCACCCTATTTCCAAGTGCCACTATGCGAATGTGTACAATATATTCTCTCGATTATTTATGTGGGGACACATGCGTCACGGACAGGTGTTTGATCTTGAGTAGTAGGTTCTGCATGACCGTCTAGGGCTGGACAGTCTCGTGCACCACTACTGCACATTCAACTTGTGTCCAGATGTCTACAGGTCTAGACATCGTGTCTTGATACACATTCTGATGTTTACACAAGTTACTTATCCCATGAGGGATATCCAAAAATTTAACAAGACCAATACCGACCATTCTTTTGGCTTTACAAAAATGTGTTGGGGGTTTTACATGCAAGGGATACATAGTTTGCAATCCTGACACTGCCTAGGGTGACACTGCCTACTACATATGAGTAGTGGTCACTATGTGTAGATGTGGCTGCGCCAAGCTAGTAGGCTGAGTATGGCTGGATTTGGTGGACGTTCAGGTATGGGGGCGGGTTGTGTGCTGTGGAGGGGATGATGGGTATTCAATTATGCATCCAGGTGTGTTGCATTTGAATGGGCTGGTTCCATCAGGACCATTCTGTGGGTATGTGCCGGTGACGTTTCTGTACATTTGTAGTGCACATTTTAATATTCATATGTTTGTGTGATTGTGTTCTACAGTATGGCCTGTCAGGTTGTATTGCAGATGTGTATACTTGTTCTTTGTGTTTCTTTCTGATTCACCCACTGCTCCCTCGTACACCTCCAGTTCACCTATTCTGCATACAACACAGTCTCGCCTTTGAGGATTATACCATTACCCATCGCCCCCACACACATATTCCTGACACTCCATCCATCACTGCTTTGGTTGATGGCCCATGACACGGTCAAGGTAACACATTGCATACACTACATACGTCAGGTACCTGTATGGTTATGTGGACTACCCTGGCATGTTTCACCTTCCACATGCTGTACATCACGCACATAGGTACACGCCCATACTTAACTTTCATGACATGGTTGGTACACCCGGGTAATACCTATTCAACTGTGACACATCCTGACAAGTATGGCTTGGACCGCATATGTGTGGATTTTGGCCGACTGCTATGATCATTGGTAGGATGCCACCTTTTCATATGTCCAGGATGGGATATATTCCGGACACATATCCGATTGTACTGGACAACACATACCCACGGTCAACACTACGGATAATACTTTTCCTTTCTGCCTACATGTTAGCTTATTGTTGTAGCAGTTTATATGCTCCTTCTGTTTCGTTTTCTTACTTATTCTATTTCTTGTCACATGTGGTATGTTACACACGGACATACCTATTGTATGTGACTATTACATGCATTTTGGGATATAATTCTGTCATACGGTCGCTAGATACTTACATTTATCATGGTTTTGTTATGGACACATCTGCCCAGCTGTGTACTCTCCCTCACAATGTGGGACAGCTGGTGACCCTGACCATTGGCCTGGATGTAGCTATTGGCAGCACGCTAACATGATGCATTTCACTTCCACTTGGTATAACTATCTACACTGCGTTGGAATACGGGCACATGGTTTTCAATGTCATTTGTTTGAGGGATGGGGACTCGTTATTCCCTACCGATCATTTGTGTTTGCTTCTTAATTTTGTGTTCGCAGGGACTGTCTTGCAGGCTTTGCATACGTTTCAGTATCCACGGACACTGACAGATGTGATTACTATTGCAGGCAAATTGTTATATGCAAGCATTTTAGGTTGCACGTCGACAGTTGACATTTCCACGCCTCCGTGTGGCACTTCGACATGCCCTATGCACTCGAGCTCATTTCCTATGCACGTGGCTGTGGCGACAGCGTGCCTTCATTAATATGCATTTGGCACTACTGCGCCATCTACATGCCACACGGTCGGTGCAAGCCTAATGCCGGCCTTGCGCCGAGCTTCATGAATCCTGGGGTATGACTTTCCCAAAGTGTGTACAGTCTTGGAGTTGATATATATATAAGTAGCATGGAGTGTGGGGGAGCAGGGTGGCTTGCCCTCCTGCTTATTGTTGAAGGGTAATATATTTCTGTATATGCTTGTGCTGGGATATTGTCAGTGTTGGTATCTTGTGTGTTTTCAATATTATGAGATTCAGTGTTTTGAGTTTTCAGTGTTTTGAACTTTCAAGATTTTGGTCTCGATGTTTTGAGTTTCAAGATTTTGGGATTCTATATTCTGAAGTGAATCCATATATATATATATATATATATATATATATATATATATATATATATATATATATATATATATCAATAACTGGTTTACTATCAAAATGTTGAACTCAGATTCTCTGCAGATGGGATATCGAATGGCAGATGGCTGATTCCTGTTCTGCCGACTGTTACATGCTCGATAGTTCATATCAGCGAATGCCACTGTGCATTCACATATATGCACTCGATCTAATGACTAGAGATCATGGTACAGTGTGGATTGGGACATTCATCCCTTTCCTCACTGTAGTGCAATCTTGGAGTTGGGATATATAGCTAGCAAGGGGTGTGGGGGGGTGCAGGGGGAATTTGTCCTCCTGCAAAAACGTGATCTGAAGTGTAAGAGTTCCACTTACCTGAGCTCCTATATGGACATTATGGTCAACATTCGGTGAAATGTTGAATCCACTGAATTTGTTCAGCAGATTTGACATTTCACTTAAGTTATATTTTGAATTCGGCATTATCTTTCAAGGTTTCAAATGGATTTTTTTTTTAATTTCGAGATTTTGATAGCAGACCATATTTATACATCCTTAGTACCCTACATACCCCTCAAGCTCATAGAGCAAGAAATCTTGACACAGCCACAAATAATGGGGGTCAAAGGCCCAAAAATAGGGGCACTTTTTAAATATTGCTCTTGCAAGCTTAGAAAGTTGATAAAATAACAGACTTTGCATTAGCATGAATTTTCTGAAGGATACGACATTTGAAATTCAGATGTCTGCCATTATTTTCTGACTTCATTTCTCAATTATTTGCCATTGATTTTCCAGAAAAACACAATTTTGTGAGAAACAGACCAAAAATGAGTCAAACATCTGGACATTCTACAAAAATCTGGACAGTTGAGAGGTATGTTGCTGCATCATCCTCAGACCCTATGTCTCCCCTAAGACTACACGTGGAAAATTGCAAACTGAGAGCACAATATAAGTATATGTAGATATATTGACAAGCCATCCGTTTGTTTCCCCACCAGCAACAACACCAACAATCACAACAACCCTGGGTTGCCTTGATTTTTCCAAATATATATCAACCACTATAGAAGTTGTAATATATAATGTTGTGTGCTCCCTCATGGACAGGGCCAATTGATGGTGCTCAAAGGCTTGCTCATCCAAACAAAAACTGACAAATATGCTCAATAAGGGTATTGTAGTTACACAACTAGGCTACTAAACAGTATTTGCTAGGCTACTAGCCTCAAATGACACTACAAAGCAATATGACTATGCAGGCCTCCCAAGCTGTTGTTCAACACATGGCTTGGTTGTGTCATGTAGTATAAGTTCACCTACAGTCCTACATAAATCAGAATTGTGTTGTGGAGTGTGAATTAAGTACTGTGATCTGTAGGCTGTAAACTTAAGTAAGTAGGGGTTCTAATCTCACTGCAGTCAACTGTGTGAGTGTATAAACAAAAGTGGAAGTGTGTATCCCAAATGGCATGATTTTCCATTGTTTTGCTGCTTGCATAAACATCCACTTGAAGCAAGCATCTAAACTCTTGTCCCCCCATGTTGCCTGCTGATGTCATCTACCATAAGATCACCTACAATCCTTATAAAATCAAACTTGTGCTGTGGCATGTAAGTATTGTGATCTGTAGTATGTAAACCTAGATAGTTAGGGGTTCCTTTTTCACTGCAGTCAAATTGGTGTGTGTGTGTGTGTGTGTGTGTGTGTGTGTGTGTGTGTGTGTGTGTGTGTGTGTGTGTGTGTGTGTGTGTGTGTGTGTGTGTGTGTCACCATATAGAACAGTGTAAGTGTGTATCCCACACTGACGTCTCAAATGGCATGGTTTCGCTGTGTTTTGGTGCTTGCACAAACATCCAGTTGAAGCAGGCCTACAAACTAATGTTCCCCAAGTGGCCTACTGATGTCATCTACCATAAGATCACCTGCAGTCCTATCAAAGTCAGACTTGTGCTGTGGTGCCTACATTAAGTACTGTGATCTGTAGTGTATAAACCTAGATAGGTAAATGTTCTGTTCTCACTGCAGCCAATTTGGTGTGTGCATGTCTCCATAAAGAACACTTTAAATGTGTATCCCATACTGACTTCTTAAATAGTATGGTTTTGATGCTTGCACAGACATCCAGTTGAAGCAGGCCTCCAAACACGTGTCCCCATGTGGCCTGCTGATGTTGTCTACCCATAAAATCACCTGCAGTCCTAACAAAATCAGATTTGTGCTGTGGTGCATGTGTTAAGTGCTGTGATCTGTAGCCAATAAACTTTGATACAGGGTTCTATTTTCACTGAAGTCAACTGTATGTGTGTGAGTTGTTAGTGGATGTTACACAGAGCACTTTACTGCAGCCTAAGGGACACTGTCCTCCTGACTTCAACAGGCACTGCTGATGTCATCAGTGATATCAGATTATTGGATATGTATACGTCACAACAGGCCATGGTCACACACTGGCCTGACTGACAGACAGGTAGATGTCATCTCATCCTATATAAGACAGACAACAGTGACATTATTGTTATTGTATGCACAAACATAATGACATCTATTTGCAATGGTGACGATGGACATGTTGACATATTAGATCACATAGGAGTCCCAATGGACTAGGATGTTTGCCAATGATATTGTGAGCTGTACTGAGAGTAGGGAACAGGTTTAGGAAATATCCAAAAATGACACACGTAAACTGCAAACAGGATCCCAGTTTATTCTTAAACGTTAGCGCCTTGACAGGCTTAGGAGACCCTGGAAAGGGGGAGATATGCTCTAGAGATGAGAGGAATGAAGGTCATTAGGACTAAGACAAAATATGTGGGTGTGAATGACAGGGAGGATAGAGGAATAGTTAGGATGTAGGGAGTACAGTTAGCAAATGTATATGATGTGAAATACTTTGGATCAACAGCTCAGAGTAATGAGTGTGGAAGACAGGTGAAGAGGAGAGATCATGCAGGGTGGAGTGGGTGGAAGAGTGTCAGGAGTGATTTTTGACAGACAGGTACCAATAAGAGTGAAAGGGAAGGTCTACAAAATGGTAGTGAGACCAGATATGTCATATGGGTTGCAGATAGTGCCACTTACAAAAAGATAGGAGTCAGAGCAGATGTTGGCAGAGTCCCATATTTGCATTTATATCACTCTTTCGAAAGATGAAACTAGCAAATGCTATTACATCGAACCTAAAATATCTAAACCACAAAATATCGAACATTCAGAACAGCAGGGAAAAAATTGCTATTCCAAAACACATACACACAACACAAGCACATCAAAAAAACAGGAATCCACACATATACACTTAAAATCCTACATCTAACCCTACACTAAACTGCACATACACTATTATTTATCCACTTACCTTAACCCAAACCCTAGCCCTAAGGTCTGTCACTATCGCACACTCACCTAACCCCGCGTCTAAACCCTAACTCACTTAACCCACCCCTAACTCTAATGTCTGTCACTATTGCACACTCACCTGACCCGCACCCTAACCCTAACTCACTTAACCCGCCCCTAATCCTAACATCCACACAATCCCACACTTACCTGAACCTGACCAGTAACTTTCCACCACAGCACTGAAAATAGCGAAGCCACAGAACCGGCCAACCACATTTTTTCCCTAGGAAAATAATTTGGTGTTCTGCAGCTTTGCTATTTTTAGTGTTCGCTGAATAGGGTTCGATATTAGAACATTCGAAGTTTTAAAATGTCAATCTTCTGATATAGACCCCCATATTTTACAATATACATTGTGTGTGCTGAGTATGGACAGGAATATTGTCCATATATTAGAGTGTCAGCTCAGGTTGTACGGTTTGGAGAGAAAGAGAGTGTTGGGATTCTGTTGGTTTGGACATGTGCTGAGGAATGATGCTGGGTATATTGGAGAAAAGATGCTAAGGATGGAGCTGCCAGGCAACAGGAAAAGAGGAAGGCCTAAGATAAGGTTTATGGATGTGGTGACAAAGGACATGCAGGTGATTAGTGTGACAGAGCAAGATGCAGAGGATGGTTGAAATGGAAGCAAATGATCTGCTGTGGCAAGCACTAATGGTACTATCCAAAAGAAAAGGAAGAAGTTTGGAGAAACCCCATCTGTTCATTTGTGGCAGGAGTGTATAGTCGCTATTTGAAGGTTAATGTGTCTGGACTCAGTCTGGGTTTTAACAGTGTGTCTTTGTATTACCTGCTCTGGATTGTGTGCAGTGGATGTAACACTTTGCCCTCATACATGCAGAAACATAAATGCACTTGCTTTCAAAAACAATCAGTTTCTGCTATGTAGTAGAGCAGATCTAGCTGTCAGAACCTCTGTCGCATAGCAAGCAACAATTTAGGACCTCATAATATACACTGTATATATTAGTCACCTGAAAATAGCATTCACATCATAAATAACCCTCCTTTTTGCATTCTCTGTGCAGATACCAGATTCAAACCTCCCATTATCACCTATCATTTCCCCTCTGTTTCCACTGCTAGGATAGTTGACATGAGTTTTTGACTCAGTGAAGATAATACCTCATGTGCACTAAATAGCCAGTATCTTCTACATCACTGAAGTACAATTTTCAAGAGCTCCACCTATAGTAGGAATCTGAAATCAGCGCTGTCTTGCTTCCAGAAGAGTAACACTAAACAGGTTGTCCGCTCACACACCTTGACTCCTACTCATAATATGCACCCAACACAAACAATCATGTGCAGAGGTACTCCCCACAAACCAACCTAAATGGTAGACATATCCTAAACACAATCAGGCTACAGGTAGATGATACACATAACAAATATCATCACCATTGTCTTACCATAGAAGTGCTTAAGGCAATGGGAATGTATCCCAAAGGTTTTCATGATAGTTGACTGTATAGTGAGACATACAGATGCCTCACTCACCAACTTAAACAAGGATAAGTTTAGTATCAGCTGTGTGGCAGACGTAGTCATCACAGCACACATGAAATCAAGTCTCTCAACAACAAGTCCTGCTCTTAATCCAGCATATCTCATGTTGGTATGCATAACTTGAGATGTGACTATAAAATATATGAACACAGTGATTGGTTGAAAGAGCATAGGCTAGCAGGATTGGATAGTAATTCGAGCTTTGAGATTCTTCCATCTTTTCTGGTATTTAAACCCTGTGTCTGCAGGGGGCTGTGCTTGTTTTTACCAGGGTGAGGAGTGGTGATTCATCACTGTGACAAAGTCGAAATTCCCTGATGCCCCAAAAGCAGAATACGTTTTTTCTTACATTTATTTCATTGCATTGCACTTCTTAATGCTTATAGTTGTGCTATACAGCTAATCTACTACATTTTGCACTGTTATAAAACTTGTTTTACTGTTTCGCTACATTTTTGTACTGTTTTATACTGCTTAACTGTATTTTCATTGCTAGATAGTGTTTCATTACTGTAATTGCATTTTGATTGAATTACTTAACTTTAAACTGCTTTTTCATACTGAGAGTTGTATTTTCTGTTTGTGGGTGCTCTATCTGTGCTTTTCTGTGCATTTTCTGTGAGGTTTCTGTGTTCTAGTCAGGTAGCATAGTCTGGATAGAGGCCTGCTGTTATCCAGGCCTGGTTGTTTTGCTTGTTGGGTTTCCTGTGTTTCTGGCAGCCATCTTCCGCTGGTAGTATCTTGTCTTCACTGTTAGTGAGAGTAACAGGGTTGCCTAACCTTCTCTAGCATGAGTGATTGGTTGAAAGAGCAGGGGCTAGCAGGACTGGGTAGTAATTTGAGTTTATAGATTCTTCCATTTTTTCTGGCATTTATACCTTGTGTTTGCAGGGTGTTGCGCTTGTTTGCTTGTTGAGCACTGCTGCTCTGCTGTATTAACCCACTGTGAGGTATCACAGTTGCATTTGTTTCCCTTACCAGCACTGCTGTGTAACTGATGCCCTCCCATGCAACTACTGTGATTTTATCTAGCCCTACTCACACCTATAGGTACTCTATTCTGATAGTACCCACTCTAACATCCTTTACTTCTCTTCCACAGATTCTGACAACTATGGACGGCCAATTTCCTCTGGTTTCACCTGCTAGTCTTGTTGATATGGGCATCCTAAGACAGTGTAGCAACTGTCTCATGTACAGGGAAACCTCTTCTTTTACCACCTAGGAACACAATATGTGAGAGATGCAATTACATTAAAACCTGTAATCATTGCAGTCTCAATCACAAGCCACTACATCTGGCACTGAGAAGGTTGTCTGTACAAACACCACCAGCACCACACCTCTAACACTACCCATACCTGTACAGTACATTCCTATATACGTGGAGGTTCGCAACAAAAACATACCTAAATAAAAGAGGCCTCCGAGTCAAAAGCACACACACACACACACACACACACACACACACACACACACACACACACACACACACACACACACACACACACACACACACACCACAACCCACTGCACCAAGCATCACACATAGTACACATGCCTGTGTCTCACAGCCTCTAAGGTCCAGCCACAAACCCAACATACTAGTCATAGGAGACTCTATTGTGAGACACATAGATGTGCCCCTCACCAGATTAGACAAGGGGAAAGTCATGGTAAGTTACATGTCAAGTGCTAGAATCCGGCATATCACTCACACACTCAAGTCTCTCAACAATAGGTAATGTTATAACTCTGTCATAGTCCATGTTGGTGTGAATGACTTGAGATGTACCTCTCTGCACTATATGAAGAGAGACATGATTGAGGTCACTGAATATGTGTCCCAGGCAGGTATGTCCCAAGCCCTAAGCAGCATCCTACCGTCACGCACAATGATGCCTCAGTACAAATAGAAAGTGATTGACTTTAACAATTGGCTTAATTTCTGGTGTCATTCTAAGGGGATTCAGTACCTAACAGCCTGGGACGATATGATTGACAGACAACGATGTTTTGCCAGAGGTGGGCTTCATCTGTTTCCCCTGGGCTTCAGGCTTCTGGCAAAGGTTGTTGCCTCCCTCATAGTGCCTTTTTTAGGCAAAGTCATGAAGACAAAATTATTAATGTGAAAAATTCTTCTAAACGAAAATTAAAGGTCATGCTCCTAAATGCTAGGAGTCTTAACGTGGAACTGCACTCATTGCAAGCATCCTCACCCTGGAAGCTGCTGACATTTATCAAGTCACTGAAACCTGGTTCAAAGCTGCAGAGAGCACCCCAACTTTACCAGGTTACTTGTCCTACCATACTTTCAGACCCCAAACAGAGGGCTACAAAGCCAAAGGAGGTGGAGTTTCAATATTTAGCAAAGACATAGACACCTCCAGGCTGGTCAAACAGTATGACGCACAGGAGACACTCCAGGTGCAGTTAACTATTGTCAAAACAGCTATTCAAATCATAGCTAGCTACAGACCCCCAACCATGACTCAGGAGACCCACTTCACTTATCTGGACTTACTTGAATTCATCAAAATTCAGTCCTCTACCCTAATCCTGGGTGACTTTAACTACCCAACCATAGAGTGGAAGAGCTATTCTAACTCAAATACAAATGCCCAGAGATTCCTCGACTTTGTCATTGCCAATGTATTGGATCAGCTGGTCAACATCCTCAAAAGAGGTGAAAATATCCTGGACCTGGTACTAACCAACATAAGTAGCCACTGTAGCGCCCCTACAGTGTCATTCTCCTTGGTAAGATCCGACCATAAAGCAATCACTTTCAAAGTCACCATCTCCCCTGACCTTGCCAGGGTCGAACAAAAAAAACTTTTCCAAAGCTGACTACAACCTCCTGAGGGCAGGTATAAGCAGCTTCACAGCCACCATTCCTTCAGTTGAATCAAGTACTAATGTTCAAGCCTACACCAAAAAACTATATGAGCACCTATATAGCTGCATGGAGTCAGCAATACCTGACAGGACCAAATCATCTTCCTCAAGGAAGAATAACCCTGTCTGGTGGACAGCAGCAGCAATACACAGACTTTATAATTAAAGGAAAACATTGCTGTACAGGACCAAGAAGGAGAAGGTGCCAAGTTGGGAGCAATCTGTCCTTTGTCTGAACAAGCAAATAAGGTCACTGGTGAAATCCTCTAAGGCTAACTTTGAGTCCAAATTGGCCACATCTACTAAGAGCAATCGCAAGGCCTTCTTCGTATGCGTCTGCAGTCTCAAAGGTAAGTCTCAAAGGTAACTGCCAAATCTGCTCTGAATTGGTGGTGAAGAATACCACATACACAAATGCCATAGCTATAGCCTACCTGCTGGCAGAAAGATTCAGTGAAAACTTTACCCCCCCCAGTGAAAGCCACACTCCATGTTTGTATAATGTTTTAATAAAAGACTCTAGAGCCTCGGCAACACAGCTTTCCAAGAGTTCATGCACAATTAGAAAAAAACAAAGTATAAATAATTAACATAATTAGAACACTTAAGCAATTAACCAATTATAAAAATACTCTTAAATTACATTCATTATTCAGACCATTTGGAGACAAGTATTGAACTTAAGAATAAAAAGAGTTTCTTTATATAATAATGTATTCTTTAGTGACACATCTTTAGAAGTAACTTGTTCTAATATACATGCTTTTAAACAACTATAATCTCCTTTGTGAAGCAAATTAAAGTACATAGACACAGGACTATCATAATTTTTATTTTTAATGTTCCTAATATGTTCCTATAGTTGAACCTTAAAAACTCTTTTAGTTTCCTCTATATAAAAAAGGAACAAACAGCCCACTCTGTGCTGTTGCCTCAAAAAAAATCCACAGGCATGAACTGATCCAAAATATTGGTAAAAACACAGGTTTATTACTCCAGCCAGTCAAAGCAGAAAAATAGCTTAAAAACCATACAGAATAAATAGAACACAACTGTAGTGTATCCAACGCAGTCAAGCGCTTTCGTCCTGATCTAGGATTTCCTAGAAAATCTAGGAAATCCTAGAGCAGGACGAAAGTTCTTGACTGCGTTGGATACACTACAGTTGTGTTCTATTTATTCTGTATGGTTTTTAAGCTATTTTACTGCTTTGACTGGCTGGAGTAATAAACCTGTGTTTTTACCAATATTTTGGATCATTTCATGCCTGTGGATTTTTTTGAGGCAACAGCACAGAGTGGGTTGTTTGTTCCTTGTGGTGTTTTCTCCACTCTGGTCACTGGTGGTTTGGTTTCTATATAAAAAAGGCCACAGGAACAAGAAAGGGCATAAACAACACCTTTAGAAATACAAGTATAAGATGAAATAGGATGGAAACTTACTCCATTAATTGTGTCAAAAGATCTAACTATATTATTACACACTATACATTTTCCACAGGGAATCGTGCCAATATTGTCAGGAGACACAAGTAAAACATCTTCAGGTGACAAATATATTGTGCACTATCATATCCCTAACATACCGACCTCTTCTATACGATATAAGAGGGGTCTTATACAGAATATTCACATAATTTTTACTGCTAAATAAAAAGGGCCAATAATATTGAACAATTTCAATCAATTCCTTACTAAAAACATTGTAAGTAGTAAAATAATAAACTTTTCTCTCACTATTATTATTAGGTTTTACCTTATTACCACGGTTATATTTATACCTTCATAGTACTGAATTAACCTTCTTAAGGAGTCCAAAATTAGCCCATCATCATAGCCTCTCTCTTTAAATGCAATACAAGTATTTGTTATTTCTTTCTCAAGTACTACAGGATCATTACACAAGCAGCTTACTCTCAAAAGTTCATGATATGGTAAAGCCTTTATTACATGAGAGGGGGTGACAGTTTTTACTATCTAGAAAATGTATTCCCTCATTAAGTTTCCTATAAATACTGGTAGTTATACTATTGTCACATATTTCAAGCCTCATATCTAAATATGTAAAGGAGGTGAAAATGTAATTTCATCATTTATTAATGCTTACCGAACAATTGTTTTAATTTGGAATTTGATGGCCTGCAAATGGGTAAAACCATTACATTTTGAGAGTAAACCGCTTGTGTAATGATCCTGTAGTACTTGAGAAAGAAATAACAAATACATGTATTACCTTGCCAAACACATGCACCAGTTGGAGGGACCACAGAGGTTCCTGACCAGGAAAATCCAGGGTCTCAAACACCTATCCTATACAGATGGACTAAATGCCCTGTCCCTCTACTCAGCCTCATACAGACTGCTCAGAGGTGACCTATGTCTGGCATACAAGGCCATCTCAGACTCAGTCTTAATGGAGTTGGTGCATATCTGTAAGTCAAACTCCACTCATGCAGCCGGGTCTACTTTAGTTAACCGAAAGCTGATTCCAGCTAATGCAAATCCATCGACACATATACATCGAACCGTGAAATAAGTGAACTCACAAAACCGAGAAACTCAAAATACAGATTTGTCATACTCGGCCAACCCCACTGTCCGAAACACACTACCCACCCAAACAAAATAAATAAACCACAAACATACACCAACCAAAACCCTACTTCTAACTCTACAATAAACCCCACATACACCACTATCTATGCACTCTCCTTAACTCCACCCTAACCCTAAGGTCCGTAACTACCGCACACTTACCCTATGGAGCTATACCCAAACAAAATAAATAAACTACACACATACACTAACCAAACCCCTACCTCAAACCCTACACTAAACGTTAAATACATTACCCATATTACATTACCTATCTATGCACTTATCTTAACCCGCACCCTAATCCTAATCCTAATGTCCGTAACTATCGCACACTTACCTTATGGATCTGTAACTCAGACGGGCCAACCAAAACACTTCCACATTTTGAATTTCGTGGTAATTTCGAAGTTTTGTGAGTTCACTTATTTCACGGTTCGATGTATATGTGTCGATGGATTTGCATTCGCTAGAATCAGCTTTCGGTTAATTAAAGTAGACCCCATGCAATCTGCATGCAAGGTCTCAACCTGGTTCTGTGACATTTTATTTTTTTATTTATTTACAGTTGGTTTACCAGGATAGTCCATTGGGCCAAGGTAAACCCGTTTTCAATGGAGTCCTGGGGAGAAAAGCTCCAGAAACAAGGTTACAATAGGTTTTAGATTAGATTACAATATTTACAAATTATACAGCTTAGAGCATAACATTTTAGGTAGTACATACTGGTGAGGAACATTACAGATAATACAGACTAGAAAAGGAAACATTTCAATAGAAAAACTGAGAAGCCATTATATCTTAGGAAGCTAGCAAATAGGAAAAAAAATAATACATCTTTTTATAATTAGCTTAGTAAGTACAAGGGGGGAATGTATGAGTTAGGAGAGGCAGTAACAAGGAAGTTCCCAGAAAGGAGGGGGAAAGAGAAAATGCCAGTGTACATTATGACGGATGGGTGCAGGAGCATTCCCACTGGGATAGTAGATATGATGGATAGGTGCAGGAGCATTCCCACTGGGATAGTAGATATGATGGATGGGTGCAGGAGCATTCCCACTGGGATAGTAGATGAGAGTAAAGAGATTTTTTTGAATATAAAGTGGTTGAAAGTGGTACGAATGGATGGAGATAGGGAGTTCCAGAGACGTGCTAGACCATAGGATAGGAGATTTTTGCCTGGGGGACGAGTTGGTTTGTACAATTCTATTAGGTTTTGGTTATTAGATCTGAGTACTCTGTTGGGAAGGTGCATTTTAAAGGCAGAGGACAGGGATGGACAGAGGAAGGGTTTGAAAATGAGCTTGTGTGCAAGAGTAAGTTGAGAATAGATAAGTTGGTTGGATAGTTCTAGCCATTTTAGTTTGTGGAGAGAAGAACAGTGGTGGGTAGATGCCTTATGGCTGGTAGCGAACTTGGCGATTTTGTTGTAGCAAGAGGAAAGTTGTGTTTTAAGGGAATATTGTAGGTTAGTTAGGAGTGGGGCTCCATAGAGAAGAGAGGGGATAAGAAATGAGGTGAAGAGAGTGATTTTAGTGTAGGGTGTAAGGTAACGATTTTGTCGGTAGAGCATGCCTAGTTTTTGATGAGTTTTTTTTGATATTTAGTTGAATATGGGAGTTGAATTTTAGCTGACTGTCAATTTGGACCCCAAGTAACTTAGCCTCTGACACCAATTCCAAGGATGTGTTGTTATGGCTAGCGATAGAAAAAGTGTTTGTATTGATAGAGGTGAGTTTAGAGGGAGTAAATACCATTAATTTGGTTTTAGAGGCATTAAGTACTAGGTGGTTTTCTTTCATCCATTGTTCGGTGGTTGAGAATGCATCTTGTGTAAGCTTTTGGAGTATTGGGATGGATGTGGCAGAACAGATAATAGTTGAATCATCTGCATATTGGATGATATTAGAGAAAGGGATAGAACTGCGGAAGTCGTTTATGAATATATTAAATAGGAGAGGACACAGTATGGAACCTTGGGGAACTCCAGTTGGGGTATTAAGGAATGAGGAGGTGGCCTTTTTCCATTTTACTGCTTGATATCTATTAGATAAGTAGCTAGAGAACCAGTTCAGAGAGGAAGGAGATATGTTAAGCTGGGAGAGTTTAGTTAGAAGTAGTTTGTGAGAGATAATGTCAAAGGCCTTAGAGAGGTCGAGTAGGAGGGTAGAAACAATATGACCAGAGTCCCGGGCTTTATTTATAGTTTCTAAGAAGGAGAGGAGGGCTGTCATAGTGCTATGACCGGGTCTAAAACCATGCTCTTTTGGAGTTAGCAGGTGATTGTCTAAGAGATATAGTAATAGTTGTAGATGGATACACTTTTCTAGGAGTTTAGAGATGGGAGACAGGATAGCGATGGGACGGAAGTTAGTAGTATTGTTATTATTGCCACCTTTATGTAAAGGTATGATAAAAGCCTTTTTCCAAATTTGGGGTACTATGCTTTCTTGGATAGAGCGGTTGATTAGAATACTAATGGGGTAGGCAATGGCTTCTGCAGCTATGCTAAGAAAGTATGAAGGAATGTTATCTGGGGCATTAGAGCATGGCTTCAGTTTCTGGAGGAGTTTTTTTATGGTAGATGTGGGTATAGATTTTAGTGAGAAAGATGAGGAAGGAGAAGAGAGGGTATTAGAGGGTGGTGATAATGTAGAGGAAGTGAGAGTAGTGGAGGGAAGAGTGTTAGTAGAGGGGGATGGGGTGAAGTGGAGGGTGTGGGGATGTTAGAGAATGAAGAGGTTAGTTTGGAAATAGAATGAATGAAAAAAGAGTTAAATTGTGTGGCCAAGTCTATGTCAGGAGCATTGGGGTCTGGGCTGGGGTTGACTGTTTTGCCGGGATTGATAAGGGTAGAGATTCCTTTCCAGAATTTCTGAGGGTTTGTTTTATTATTATTTTGGAGTATGGAGAAGTAATTTTGTCGATCAGTGATAATAAGCTTTTTTACTTTGTTTCTAAGTGTTTTGTATTCATTATAGATGAGGGGAGACCTATTTTTCTGGTAAAGTACCCAGACTTTATCTCTGTGTCGCATGGCTGTTAGTGTGTTTTTGGTTAGCCAAGGGGTGGTTTTGAGTTTTATTCTTTTATAGGTTCATAGGTTCATACTAGGCTATCTGCCCTAGGGCATTTATAAGCCTAGCCAGAGTGTGTGTGGCTTTCACCACCCCTTAGGATGAGAATACTATACCCATTAGTTTGCTGTGCCTCTGTCCAGCAGTGATACAGAGATGATTCCCGGGGTAAACCTACAATCTCCCATCCACTCGTCAAGATTTCTCTTGAACAGAGTCAGTGAGGGGCTCTGCCTCACATGGACTGGGATTCTGTTCCATAGTGTAGGGAGTCTCTGGGTGATGAATCTGTCCCTCCAGCACGTCCTATTTATATCCGTGTTGAGGTTTAAGTCTCTTGCTCTCGTGGCTCTGGTGGATTTGGATTTTTGAGGTGGAGCATGTCCATTAATTCCGGGTTGGACATGGCCTTGTATGTCAGGCACAGATCACCTCTGAGCAGACGGTATGCGACTGAATAGAGCTGGAGTTTCTTCAGTCGGGCATGACATATGTTTGAGCCCCTTTATCCTTTTGGTGAGGAACTTTTGGGGTCTTTCCAACTGCTGCAGGTGTCGGGTAAGGTACATTCGAATGGGGCGTTGTACTCAATCATTGGTCTGATAAGTGAAGAGTACAGGGGTACAATGACCTCTCCTGATCTGGATGTGAATCCCTTCATGATCAGGTGGGCAATGTAGAAGGTCTTCCTAACCACTTTGGCAATGTGAGTGTCAAAAGAGAGGTTACTGTCAACTTGGGTCCCCAGGTCCCTGATAACTTCTTCCGTGTTTAATGGATTACCACCTATGTGGTAATTAGGGGTTACCTTGTTTTTCCCAAAGGGTATGACTATACATTTTTTGGCATTTAGCTTAAGGCCATGGCTCTGGCACCAGTTATCCATTTCTATGAGACCTTTCTGGAGGATGTCTGTGTCTGATGGAGTGTCGATTATGGTGCCCAGTTTGCAGTCATCTGCAAATTTTGTCAGCCACAATCCCCCTATGTTTGCCTGCACTTCAGAAAAATAAATGCCGAACAAGAGGGGGCCCAGGACTGAGCCCTGTGGGACACCACTCATGAGCGGCTTAGAGTCTGACATGGCACCAGCAACTCTAACCCTGTGTGTTCTGTCCTTGAGCCAGTTTGCAACCCATCTTGTGACATATGGGTTTACATCTAAGCTGGTGAGCTTTTCTATGATGCCCGAGTGGGGTATTGTGTCGAATGCTTTTGCTAGGTCAAGGTAGGCTGTGTGAACTGCCTTACCCTCATCAATGGCCTTAGTGACTGTTTCGAAAAAGTCGACCAAGTTCAAGAGGCAGGATCTGCCCTTGACAAAGCCAAATTGGGTAGGATCCAGTGTCTGTAGGTCCCCAATGTCTTTATTTATGAGTTCCATTATGATCCTCTCCATAGCTTTGCAGACAAGGCTCGTCAAGCTTATGGGGCGGTAATTTCCAGGGTCCGGAGAAGCACCGCCTTTGTGGAGTGGGACCACAGTTGCCGTACGCCATTCTTTGGGTACATATCCTGTAGTAAGGCTAAGATTAAACAGCAGCCTTATGTGTGGGTTTAGTTCCTCATTGAGTTCATGTAGCACACAGCCGGGGACACCGTCCGGTCCCATTGATGCTGTGTTTTTTGCTTTAGAGAGAGCAGCTCTCACCTGGGCATCTGAGATGTTTGGGAGGCTAAACTCTGGTGGGATAGATATTTCTCCTTTTGGGGGGGAGGGAGGGGAGAAATTTGCACTGAACCTGTCTGCCAGTATGTTGGCAATGTCTGTGGGTTCAGTGATTTTTTATCATTTTGGACTAATTCTGAGCATATCTGGGAGTTTCCACCCAGGTTTCTAACATAGCTAAAGAAGGCTTTATGATTGTCTTTTGTGTCATTAGCGATTTTTCTCTCAAAGTTGGCCTTGGATGATTTTATGAGTGATCGTAGTTTTTTGCTAGTATTGATCAGAGATGCCTTCCCATTTAGGGATTTTGCTCTGTCATGTAGTAGCTTTCTCCTCTTGTTGTAGAGTTTGTTTATGGCTGGAGTCCACCAGACCGGGCGCCTGCCTTTGATGGAAAAGGTCTTGATTTTATTAGGGATTGCTTGATCCATACATTCCTGGAGGTGCTCGTAGAAGGCATTTGTAAAGGTTTCAGCAGCGTGGGTTGTGGTTTCCACTGGCTCGGGGGCCTTGAAGGATACCACTCCAGTCTTAAGAAGTGTGAAGTTTGCTTTTGAGAAGTTCTTCACTGTGGTCTTTTTGCTGGGGTGGGGCGGGATGTGGATCTCCAGTGAGATTAATTTATGGTCTGATCTCACCAATGAGGGATATACTTCCGGTGTGGAGCATTTTGTCCCCATGTTTGTGAAGATCAGGTCTAGTATATTTTCTCCTCTTGTGGGAATGGTGACTAGTTGTTCCATAGCATTTGAGTTTATGAACTCAAGGAACCTTTGGGCTAGGGTGTTGGGGCTTGAGTAATGTTCCCAGTCTATGTTTGGGTAGTTGAAGTCACCCAATATGATGGTGTTTGGAGAGACATTTATACTCTCCAGTGTCTTCAGGAAGGCTGTGTGGGTTTCCTGAGTTTGAGAAGGTGGTCTGTAGCATGTTACAGACTGTAGGGCAGTTTTACCTATGGTTAATTGCACCTGGATGGTCTCCGATGCTTCGTGCGTTGCCACTAACCTGGAGGTGTGGGTATCCTTTATGAATATGGATACTCCCCCTCCTTTTGTAGTTCGGTCCGGATTTTGGGGCCGGAACGCATGATATGAGGTATAATCTGATAGTGCTGGGGTGCTCTCAGGAGCCTTGAACCAGGTTTCAGTCACAGCACAAACATCGATGTTCTCCATACTGAGGAGGGCTTCGAGGCGTGCATCTTGAGGTTTAGACTTCTGGCATTGAGCAGTATTACCCTTAGTTTTTCTCCATTTTTGTTTTCTAGGGCGGTAGGTTTATCATTTGAGCCTTGCCTAAAAAGGCACTATGGGGGTGGCAAGAGCCTTTGCCAATATCCGGAAGCCCAGGGGTGACAGGTGCAAGCCGTCCCTTGCGAAGCAGCGTGGCTTGTCAAGCATGTCATCCCAGGCAGACAGACATTGATCCCCTTAGAATGACACCAGTAATTAAGCCAATTATTAAAGCTGATCATTTTGTCTCTGTATTGTGGCATCATTCTTGGTGAGGGTAGAATACTACTCAGGGTCAGGGTCATACCGGCCTGGGCTACATAATCTGAGAGCTCCTCTATGTCTCTTTTCATGTAGTCCAGGGAGGTACGTCTCAGGTCGTTCACACCGGCATGGACAATGACTGAGTCATACTTGTACTTGCTGTGGAGTGACCTGAGTGCTTGTGTTATGTGGCGGATTCTAGCACCTGACAGGCAGCTAACTGTGATCTTTTCCTTGTTCAGTCTGGTGAGTGGGACGTCAGTGTGTCTGACTATGGAGTCACCTATAACAAGTGTGTCTGGCATTGTGTTTGGCCTTAAGGGCTGTGACTGTTTAGCACACTGACTTTGAGAACTATGTGTTGCATGTCTTATGTCTTGAGGTGGCAGTTGCTTGGGTGTCTGCTTTGGAGGCCTCTGTAGTTTTGGTAGATTTTTGATCAGTGCCTCCGAGTATGTCTTTGTGTGTTTATGTGTTTGTTTTGCAGTTGTGATAGTTCTATGTGAAACTGGGTTTGTGGTGTGCGTGGTTTCCTTCTCCTCCTGTCTGGTCTTGCCAGTCCTGAGTTGAGAGAGCTCAGCCTCCAGTTTGGCTATATAGTTGCATCTCTCACATGTATTTGTGTTTTGTGGGAGAAGGAGGGTTGTCTGTGTACATGAGGCAATTGTAACATTGCCTCAAGATGCCCAGATTCACTAGCTGAACAGGAGAGGACGCTAGCAACTGACCCTTCGACATGCTAGAAAAAGTGAAAAAGTTTGCTGTGTAACTGAGTCAGAAGGACCTATAGGGAAATGGGTACTCAAGGGGATTCTAGGCTAATGTAGTACTTTATTTAGTATACAAGTACTTTACCTATATAAAAATGCTTTAGGAGCAAGTGCTGAGCTATTGAGATAGAGAATAGACTGTTTAGATTGCAAGTAGAGAAGTTCTAAGGGAAAAATTGAAGAGCAGACTTTACGGAGCCAGAAATAGTTTAACCTTGTTTAACCGGGCTGCCCGATGGTGCTCTATGGGCAACTCCGCTAAAGCGGGCTTTATAGCAGGGGTTGAAAAGACCTAGGAATTGACCCAAAATGGCCAATAGACTACAAGTTTCTGGCTGGAACCACTGCTCTAGGGACAAATAGGCTGCTCAGTGCTCCCCACTCCCACTGGTGAACAAAGAAGCTTCCCTTTATCCAAATAAGGATATGGAATAGCACAGGAACCAAGCCAAAGCCCAGAGATCAGCAAACTCTGAAGACTGGACTATTCTAGTTCAGTAAGGTGGAAAACAAGAATTTTTTTTTTTTTTTTTTACAGAAAACAGAGGAAAAACAGACAGTAAATGCTATAAATGCTTTTAAACGCTAGCACTTGAGTGTGTTAGCCTACAGGTAAAGTTAAGCAACGAGTAATATATGTATGAGTGCAAAACAGTTAATCAACACAAAACAGTTTAAATAGAATGCAGAGCTGTATAAACAGGCGAAAATGCAGTCGCTAAGCAGTAAATAATCAAAAAGCCAGAAAAAAATACTTAAATCAGGAAAAGTCACTCTTTTGCTCTCTGCTGCTTGTAGAACTCTGCAGGACACCACGAGGAGCTGTGCTGAGTTGAATACAAGCAAAAAAGCGTGCTAAAGCGGGCTTTATTACAGGGGGCTGAAAAGAGCTAGGAATTGACCCAAAATGGCCAATAGACTACAAGTTTCTGGCTGGAACCTCTCCTCTAGGGACAAACAGGCCGCTCAGTGATCCCCACTCCCACTGGTGAACAAAGACACTTCCTTTTATCCAAATAAGGATATGGAATAGCACAGGAACCAAGACAAAGCCCAGAGGTCAGCAAACTCTGAAGACTGGACTATTCTAGTTCAGTAAGGCGGGAAAACAAGATTTTTTTTTTTGTTTTTTGTTTTTTTCTTTTTTAGGAGCATGGTAGTCTAGAAGGTTTAAGAAGGTTGAGTTGAAGTCAGCCACAGCATTATCTAGAGGTAGAGTTTTTAGAATGTTCCAATTAATTACTTTTAGAGAGTCAGTGAAAGCTATTGGGTTGAAGTTTTTTTGGTTGCGAGTAGTGATATAATTATGTGTTCTCTGTAAAGGTGTAGGGAGTCGATATGTGAAGGTGGGTAGGTGATCACTAAGGGGGTCTGGAAGTATACCACTATCAGAGAAATAATGAGGGTGAGAGACTAAAATCCAGTCTAGAATGCTACCATTGGAAAGGGTTTTTGAGGGGCGGGTTATGGAGTTTATTAGCTGTGAGAAATTATAAAGGTTGATATTAAGTGGGTTTGTGGGAGACTGAATGGAGGACCAATTGATATTCGTGTCACCCAAGATTATTATTTCATTGCTAATGTTGGTGGAGAGCCAGAAGAGGATGTTCTCGAGAGGAGTAATATTGTCTCCAGGGGGGATGTAGAGAGAGGCTATACATATGTGCTTGTGTTTATTAACTTGAAATAGTGCTAGGAGTAGTTCAGCATTATTGAAGTTGGGGATAGGTTTGTTATAAGGGGTGACTGACAAGGAGGATGAGTATAGGAGAGCTACTCCACCCCCTTTTTATGGGATCTATCTTTTCTGATGATTGAATAGTTGGGTGGTGTTATTTCATGGTCTTTTATGTGGGGTTTTAACCAAGTTTCAGAGATTGATAGGATGTCATGTTTATTATGTATAAGCCAGGCATGGAGGTTTGGGATTTTGTTTACTATGCTTTGGGAGTTTAGAGAGGTGAATAGTATGGACTTGTCTGTAGTGGAAGAGGTGGAGGGGCCAGGGCTGGGGTGAATATCTCCTGATAATAGAGTGGTTATTAGATATAGGATTGGGTTGGAGAGGTATTTGGACTGCTTAGAGTATAGGTTGGGCTTTATTATTTTGATGAAGGATTTGTTAGTTACTATGATGGTAGAATGTTTATGAGGGGTAATAAGTTTATAAGAAAAGAGTAGGTAGTTTATTATAGGATAAAGATGGGGAGATATTATGGTGTGTGATTTTAAGGGAGGTGAGTTAAGATGTATGGTTATGTGGAAGGATTGTGAATGGTTAATATGTATGGGCTGGGTGAGGTAGTAAATAGGCTATACTGAGGAGAAGTAGTAGTAGAGTGGAGGAGGATATGGGTTTTGGGAACATTATAAAGATGGCTATTAAAAAAAGAAAAGAAAATGGCTGTTAAGAGTTGGTATGTTGTTGCTAAGTAAACTTTTAGGAGAAGGAGGGTTGTATATACAGAGGAGTTGGTATGCCTCTGATAATTGTGGGGAGTATAGTATTGAGTAATGGTTGATATGGGTGGGGTTAGGGAGTGGATGCTGGCTGAGCAATGGAGACTAATTGGCCAGGTAGGGTTTTCTAGGTGAGATGAGTGACGGTTAGTATGAGCGGAGTAAGGGAGTGGGTGTTGAGAGAGTTATGGAGAGTAATTGACCAGGTGGTGTAGTGGGTGTGGTTATGAAGGTATAAATGTAGAGGTGCTGGGGGTGTGTGGGAATTGGGGGTAGGGTAGGGGAGTGGAGTGAGCCTGGAGGGTGAATGGAGCGGGTAGAGCCAAGGAAGGCAGGATAAGAGTGAGAAACTATCGGTGGAATGTTGAATGCAGAAGGTAAGTGCAGGGGACAGAGGATTTTGTAGGATGGAGTGGCCTATGATGTTTAAAAAAGAGAGAGAAAAAATAGGGAGGTTAGAACTTGTATAGAGTACAAGAAAGTAAAGTAAAAGATGTGGGAAGTCAAGAATAGTGGGGAGAGGGTGCCATCTAGTGGACAAATGCTGAAGTGCACCTGTGATTCCACTGGGGCAGATCCCTAAACTGGATTATGTTGAGGAGAGAAAGGGACTAGTATAAAATAAGTGAGCTAGAAGAGGGGCAAGTATGGGAGGTACAGAGTTGATAAGGGTTTGGCTGCTGGCTTTCCTGGCAAGGGAGCGTACTGAACACCTAGCAGGGCTTTAGATATCTATAGTAATACAAAGGTTTAGCAGCAGTTGTACATACTTCCTTAATTCCTTCTAGGAGAAGCTTAGTTCTATTCCCATAAAGGGGATGAGGCAGTAGAGCTTGTTATATTTTATTTTAGGTGTAGGCGTCCAAGCCAGGCGTAGTCGCAGAGGGTAATGCAGGGCAAGAAAGTTCCTTAATTCCTTCTAGGAGAAGCTTAGTTCTATTCCCATAAAGGGGATGAGGCAGTAGAGCTTGTTATATTTTATTTTAGGTGTAGGCGTCCAAGCCAGGCGTAGTCGCAGAGGGTAATGCAGGGCAAGAAAGTATAGATGCAGACGCTAACACCAGGATACACAGCAGCCGAGGATGGAATTACATTAATAGAACTTGTTGGTAGGATAGATTTGTGTCACAACGATTCCCCCATCTGTGGAATAGACTTCCTCTCCATGTCAAGCAGAGTACCTCATTAGCCCTCTTTAAGAGAAATCTGGACGACTGGATGGGATACAGAAAATGTACCCCTGGGATCCCACCTGTGTCCCTGCTGGACAGGGAAAACAGGTGCTGACTTTGTGGGAACATGGGTGAAATTCTTGGCTAGGCTTATAAGGACCTCTGGGCCAATAGCCTAGTATCAACATATGAACTTATGACTGAGCTATCAAAATATGGGTTCCAGCCAGGTATGCCCCTATGTTTGAGCAGAATTATATATCTTCCCCTAGGATGATACCACTATATAAAGAGCAATAGCATCTCTGAATTTGCCTAATTTTCTGGTGCAATTCTAAGGTGATACAGTACCTGTCAGTGTGGGATAACTTGGTTGATAGAGCATGCTGCTTTGGTAGACTTAAGGCACTTGACTGCACCATAATTATTTTATTAGGCAAGGTCACAAAAGCAGAATAACAAATGTAAAAATGTACAACTTCAACAAAGTAAGGGCCATGCTGCTTTGTAAGAACTCTTCACAGTTAAGATGTTGATGTCTGTTCAGTCACAGAAACCTGGTTCAAGGATGCAGTAAGTACTTTGGCCTTGCAAGGCTACAATGCCTTCCAAACATCCAGACAGCAAATGGAAGTTGTGTGAACTACAAGAGATGTTGTATCTATTTACACTGAAGATTAGTACGCCTCAAGACTGTTTAGAGAAGATAACTATGATTAGTTATTCTACATCCAATATACTGTAGATAGGAAACCATTCATGTTATTGCCATTTAAGAGGTCATCATCCATAAACATGAAAGGCCACACAGCCTGTATGTGCATGGAACAATTAAAGTAGAACAAAACAACCCAGGCAGGGATGACTGAAAGTATTCATCCATTGGTCGGGATAATTATAGGACAACAAACTCACTTGCACAATATTACCTGGAGTTTGTGAACTAAAATGCCATGGAATAAATAGTGCACCACCCCACAAGGTTATCTCATATTCCAGACCTGTTCTTCAACAATATGAGTGAACAATGTAATGCACATGTGTAGTGCCTGCACTGTTAATCCAACCATAAAGCAGTATGTTTTGAAGTAGATATAGCTACTAAACTACCCAAAGAAGGAGTCAGGTTAAAAAACATCATCCAAGGTAACTACACCTTCATAAGGGATGGTATAATCTACTTGCAAGACACATCCCCGGATTCAGCAAGCTCTGCACGGAGTGCAGGAATAGTGCAAGAGCTGCTGCATGCAATATGGCCGATTAGCGATCCAGGAATGAGCTCCCAGGATGTGCATGAGCGCTCCTACACTATTCCTGCATGGACGCCACTTCCATATGCTAATTACCACATTTGCTAGTGAAAACCATGCAATTGAGGTGAATTAGCGATCCAGAAAACAGGTAGGCGTCTGTGCAGGAATAGTGTAACCTGCAGAAATGTATTCAGTTATTAACAGAATACATTTCTGCAAATTACAAAACGGAGGCATGACAGCTTCAAAGAAAGCATGTATTCAATGGAGTAGGCATACCAATGGCCAGATATATGGCCATTGGCATGAGAAATAGTTGCAAAATTATAAAAAATAACTTTTACTTTTTTTTTGGCCGATTTCAGCTGTTTAAGAGTAGGATAGTGGTGCGCAATCAGGATCGGCCCGAAAATAAGAAAAAAAGTGGAAATAAGCTTTTAAACCCAAATCAGCATTTTGCCATGATAGTCAATGGCAGGCATAAGACAACAATACCAGGGAATAGTGGTTGCTAAGGGGGAAGGCTCAGTGTGAGTGTGGTAACTATGAATTAGCATTCTGTTTTATGTAAATGAGGAGACTGATACTGAATCACAGATTTTGTCTCAGTGTTAGCTTGCACCCAACTGTGTAGGTGGAGCAACACCATGGTATAAGTATAAGAGGTAGATGACCTCATAAGGGGGAGTGTCATGCATGCTGTAAGCTTATTGGAGCTTTGTGGCCCATGTTTGCCCTTAGCTAATCACAGCTAAGGTAGGGGGTGTGTCTGAGGCTGCCCAGCAGTGCTTACATTGCCTAAATGGTTGTGGTGCGGTGCACCAGGTTTAAACAACAAAAAAAAAAATAACAAAACAAACCCCCCAGGAAATAGCAGCTCTGTTCGCATCTGAGCACTGTGTATGAGCGTCACACCTTGAGGCTTAAATGGGAAGTCAATGGGAAGGGAAAAGAGCAGTAGGAAGGCAATCAGGGAGAACTAGCATAGCTGGCAGGTGAACTGTATCAGAATCAGCCAATTACACATGGCACAGCCTAGCACACTACTATAAACTATGCAAAAAACTTCCAGTCTGTTTTTTTCCACACACTCTACACCACCGGTGTACACAGATGGGGAAATTTTACCTGACAAAACTAACAAAATGTTAAGAGCTGCTGTTGCTCTCATACATTAATATGTGGAAGAGGCTGAGGGTGGTGAGGATGTGAATGCTGATGACCAACCCACAGTGAGGAGAAGGAGTAGAGTGTACAGATCCAGGGTAACCTACCAGGGGCTACATGAGCTGGAGATAGTGGAGCACTATAGGGTGGACAGGGACATTCTACAGCAAATAGTTGAGCTGTGCCAGCCACACCTCACACACAGAACCAACAGAGGGGAACCCATCTCAGTGGATACCAAGGTATATGTAGGCTTAAGAATACTAGCCACAGGTACCTTCTAAAGGGCAACTGGGGATATCATGGGGATCTCACAGGCATCAGCATCCAGGGTACTCCACCAGTTCCTGGATGCCATGTCAGGGCATGCCAATGAGCACATATATTTCCCCACCACCTGTGAGGCGTTGACCAAAAGTATGCATCTCTTCCACCATATAGCAGTATACCGTGAGGTTGTTGGTGCTATAGACTGCACGTACATTCACATCAAAGCACCACCTGGTGAGTGGGGTAGGGTCTACATAAACCACAAGGGCTTCCCCTCCATCAACTGCCAGGTCGTGTGTGATGTCTAGGGCATTATCATGAATGTGTGTGCTGGCAGCCCAGGAAGCTATCACGACTCCCACATCTGGCATTGCTCACAGCTGTATCAGTCATTTGCCAGGGGGACATCCCATAAGGCCATCTAGTGGGGGATCCTGGCTATGCACTGGAGCCGTGGCTGATGACACCCCATTAGAAATGCACACACACCTGAACAAGAACACCATAATGAGGCACACACACAAACCCGGATCATTGTAGAGCATGTGTTTGGGATGCTGAAGTCACGGTTCCACTGCCTTGACATATCCGGTGGAGCCTTGCAGTACTCTCCAGCTACATGTACACAAATGTTCATAGTATGTGCCATGCTACACAATATGATCCTGTGAAAACTGCTGCAGCAGGAACAGCACAGGCAGGACCACACAGCTCCCCCCCACCATTGCCAAGGTCAGCACAGGCACAGAGGGATTTGGAGTAGGAACATCCTGAGCCTGCCCCTGTAGGCAGAAGAAGCTGTTCCCAGTATGCCCATGCCTTGGCAAAGAGGCAATGCATAGCACACACACTGACACTGTAGGGACCCAGGGACTGATACCTCTCTCTGACTTACACATACAGTAAAAGGGATATCAAACGTGACACTACCTGTGTTTACCATGTATAGGGAGTGTACTACGTGCATCCAACATAGTCATCCCTCCAGCACAATCCTCAATACTGGCCCAGCAACAAGGTAAGTCACCTTTCTTATCAATTACTAAATGGAGCAGTATGTTCTCATAGTTGTATGCATGATATGGATGCAAGCATGCAAGGGAAGTGGGTGGCCGAATGGGATAGCAACAGACAGCTGACAGCTATATGGGACAGCAGGAAATCCATAACAAATACTGCTGTCAACATACTAGGCAGTACTACACAAGGTGATAACTCCCACCGCAGTACATGTGATGGCCCAAATAACTGTGGGTGTCAATAAGTCACATACATGGATGTCAATGAGGGTCACATACCCACCACCAGCCTCACCCAGCAGGACAGGTGTAGATGACCATAAAGAAAGGCTGGGCTAAGGCCCAAAATAATGGCAATGGTGAACAACCCCCCACCAGACCTACACAGACATACTACAACAAGTCTGGCAGTTGCATTTTAGTTCTGAAGGGTAAGAAGTCTGAAACTGAAATGTATGCCATTAAGATCAAACATGTGTACTCTACTGATATGCCTCCTTTCTGCATGATAGGTCACAGTACAATATGAAATGGAAGCCAACAGAGTAACTGAAATACCAATACAGTCATTGCAAATGTTTAAAGTCTTCAGGTGTGCACCCCCCCAACAATCCTATGTAGAAATGCAGTAACATGTAAGTTTGAGGAGTAATATCATTGGAGCACAGATTGCCAGAGCTGTCCCAATCTACACTGTTGCATGTATACAATATGCAGGGGTCAGTGTGGTAAGTTTGTTGTGTGTTTAATATTGCCTGGAAGTGGTCAGCATGTGGGCTTGGATGGTTGTGTCTCAGTGGCCTAGGTACAGTACAGTTGTCAACAGGGCCATATTCCAACAACTGCAGTGCCAACCACACTGCTCCTCAGCTATACCCATGTCAGCAGTTGTACATATTCACTGTCCAGATGTCAACATCTGTCATAACTGGAAAGCTGGATACGCCATGAATGGGGGCCCATACATAGAAACAGTACACAGGTGGAAGTAACCTACACAGAGTGCATATAAAATAACTGTCAACTGCACACAAGTTTGGAATTATACATAGAGGTTAGCATCACATTAGTTGTCCCTCTAGTATGGAATACTGGTAGTCTGGCCAAGCACTGGCAGACCACAAAAGGCACAGTTATAAAGTGATGACAGGCTGCCCATGTCCACACACAAGCCAGCATAAGGGGAATGTCCCAGGTATATTTGTGAGTCAGGTGCAAGTAGCTTTCATATCACACATGCACCCAGCTCACCCCACCATCAACCACAGATTTATGACAGGTCATATCCTTGCTGTAGGTAATGAGTACATCATGAACCAATATCTGTATGGGAATACAAGCATGATGCTGCATGCTGAATAGGTGTCAAATGCAGGTGTGTCCCTAGCTTCAAGCAGCAACCCGACCACATCCAGACTCATGGCTCAGTATGAACAAGAAGGATTGACAGGAACACCTCAACCACTCACCACTGTCACCCCAGGGTAATCCACTGGCTTGCAGCCTGGAAATGTATAACTGACAGAGTGCACTGGCCTGCTACAAATGGCCTGCAGCATTTTCAAATGGCCTACAGTCCTCTGGCAAAAGTCCATGCCTCACCCATAGTGCCAATGTATGGAATGTCAAGGGGTCCTAACTAACAACCTAACACAGTAAACAGAAAACAAATGCAAGGCCATGTTGACAAATGCCAGTAGCATGCCTCCCTATGTCCTACTGCAAGGACTGTGGACCAGGCCATAAATAGTACTGGGATAAAGGCCCAACTATAGGAATACCTCTGAGAAATTGCTTTCATAATGTTAGGAAGAGGAGAGAATAACAGAGGGGGGTGTAGAAGCATGGATGTCATGGAGTGTGTGAAGTCTGAAACTCTAGTGTCCACCCATATTACCCCCCTGACTGCAAACCCATGAATGAATAGCCACAAAACTTCTTGTAAACCACAGTGTGAAGGTAAACTGACCAGATGTATGAGTACTGCCTCTGGATAACCTGGGTGTATCTGTACAGCTGAGAGGTATGGCCCCAGCAGGATATGGCCATTCCATTAAGTTGAGAAAAGCACAAGAAGGGGATCCCCAGCCAGCATGTTAACAAGGTGCTGGACCATTTACACAGAACCAGCAGACTATTGTCTGTAGCTACCCCTCCGCAATGACAGGAGTGTGCCAGAATGTGTAGTCTATATGCCTCAGAATATTGGTCTCAACTTCATTCATCTTGTATTTTTCTGGTAAATAACTGTGAGCAAAGAATGATAACTGTCAGTAGTTGATGACATGATACACCACAGTGTAAAACAGTACATATATCAGAAAATCTGTGCTACAACCAACCATGTTACACAAGCAGCACAGACAGCAATAGTTAGAGTATCCCCCGTATGTTACGCCCATTGTGCCTTCATATTGGCAACCTATCTACAGATATCCTGCAGAAACAGGTTGCTAGGTGTAGCTGTAGCACACAAAACCCTAAACTGGAGTCCAACCCTCCCTGGAATGGATGCACACACTCGGTATAGAAGGTCATACTGGGCATACTCCTACACTTAGAGAAATGAAGCCCATGTCTGACAACACAGTGGACTACAGTTATCTGTTATTCCCACACACCAAATTGTACACCACTGATACTTCACACACACACTCACACACACACACACACACACACACACACACACACACACACACACACACACTGGATAGGAATACTCACACATATCTAAGGCCAACATAATATAATATGTCAAACATACACACACACAGATATAGGGAAGAGAGAGACAGACAGCAACAGAGAGAATCCCATTATGAGGCCTTTCCCACCCAGTACACATCCCATTGGTCTATATCACATGATGTGCTGATGTCATTCACTGTAGAAATTCCTTTGGTTAGCCCTCAGCCCTATAGTCTCAGTGGTGCACGTAATAACTATGTAACACTACAGTACAAATAAGTATCCATGTAGCAGTTGTAATCTCAGTCCTGTCAAATGTAAAGTTTTGTGTGTGTGTGTGTGTGTGTGTGTGTTTCTAGATGAGTGTGGTTGAGGCCATTCACAGTCATTACACTCCCCATTGGCCTACTTTTGTACTCCTGCTGATGTCAGTCACCCTGAAATAACCCTTTGGGCAATTTGCAGCTTTATAAGCTCTGTGGCACTTGCAATAATTGTGTAATACTATAGTATAGCAAACTAGTTAGGTAGGAGTCCTAATCCCCATCCAGGTAGCTATGAAAATGTGTGTGCTTGTGTGCAAGAGTGTGTGTGTCTTTGTAAAGACCTGATTTTGTGGCTATTCACACTCACTACTCTTCCCTTATCCCTCCTTTAGCACTGCTGCTGATGTCACTCACCTTCAAAGATACATTTGGACAACTTTTCAGCATATAAGCTCTGCGGCACTTGTGATAACTGCAAAATGTTATAGGGTAGCAAATTAGTTAGGTAGGAGTTCTAATCCCAGTCATGGCAACTATGAAAATGTGTTTGTATGACAGACTATGTGTGTCTTTGCAAAGACCTAATTTTGTGACCATTCACACTCACTACACTTTCCTTGTCCCTCCTTTAGCACTGCTGCTGATATCACTCACCTTCAAAGATACCTTTGGACAGCTTTCCAACATATAAGCTCCATGGCAGTTATGATAACTGATAATAGGGTAGCAAACTAGTTAGGTAGGAGTTCTAATTCCAGTCCTGGCAACTGTGAAAATGTGTGTTTGTGTGAGAGAGTGTGTATGTTTGTCTTTGTAGAGACCTGGTTTTGAGGCCATTCACACTCACTACACTTCCCTTACCCCTCCTTTAGCACTGCTGCTGATGTCACTCACCTTAGAGGTATGTTTTGACACTATTCTACCTATAAGCTCTGTGGTGTGTCTGATAAATGTGGAACAGTGTAGTAGCAATAACTAAGTGTCCGTACATTAAAGATTTTGGCCCCATTTACACCCAGTACACTTCTCAGTGCCTGACTTTAGCAGTCCTGCAGATATCCTTCACCTTAGAAGTACCTGTTGGCAACCCTAAACCATGTAAGGTCAGTGGTGTGTGTGGTAAATGCGTAACACAGAGGTCTGAAAACATAGATAGAGGTTTGAACCTCACTCCTGGCAAATGTAAATGTGTGTGTAGGTTAAAATATTTTGTGAAATCTCTCACCCACTGCATCACCCAATGCCAGTATTTACAAGGGCTGGTGATGTTCCTCACCTTAGTAGTACCATGGGACAACAGCCATTTTATAAGCTCTGTGGCATGTGTGATAAATGTGCAACACTGTAGTAGCAATACATAGCTAGGTAGGGGTTTGAAACTCCATACTGGCAAGTGTGTGTAATAAGAGGATCTATTGGGGGCAGGGTTTGCTAAATTGTTATATTGAGGACCTAGTGTATGTCCCAATGTCCACATTACAATGTCAACAGTCAAACACCATAGAGATTGGTGTAGACAATCCACAGCCCTAAATGTGTAGTGCCATGTGCAATGACTATGTGATAGTATGGATTAGTTAACAATATAGGCAACCCTTCTAATACTTAGAGACCACTCGCTACCCAGGAATCATACACAAAAACACTTGGCTAGGCAGTAACCACCATATCAGTAGTTCACCTGCAAATTGCCTCACAGATAGTACCCACAGTGTGATTGCAGTGGACTCCATGTCAAACAGATGACCAGACATGACTGGTGTCACACAGGGTATGGACCCATGTCCTCTCATGTTTGGGATCTGCCCTTCTGACGTGCAGGAGAACAAAAAGGCACCCTGGCTGATAATGTTTGCATACAACAGCAAGGTGGGTGGTAGCATTCCCAATCCATCTGATGTTGACATCATGCCCAAAAGCAACTTGACAATTATGACTGTTGTCAGAACCATGGACATTACCTCAGTGCCAAGAGATGTGCCACCATGACCTTTGGGAACACCATGGCTCACATGCAGTAATACATTGGTGGTAGTCCAGTGAACAGTGACGTTATAACAGAATGGGGAACACAGGTTGGCAGTCAGCTGCCTGTTGACCACAACAGTGCCACTAAACTCAGAAAGTACTTTGATGTGCTACATCTCCTGACTGAGTGTATGTTATGCAGGAAGTAAAAGGACATGGTTCCCTGTTCCATCCCCTCAGTAGCCCAATCAATGTGTACAGTGGCTCTTTTGCCATGTTCCCCACTGGACACCTGCAACAACTGTAGAATCTGCAAATGTACACCACAAAGGGAATACCATGCCTTATACACATACCCTGTATGGACATAAGCCAATAAATCCAATGAATCATTTCTATATAGATGTAATCACTACCTCAGTTACACAGCCATGTCTCACCAAATGAGGTAAGGAATGCTACATCAGAAGATAACAATCTGTCCACACAACATGCCCCAGAGACCTCAAGCACACTTCCACACTTAAAAGAGCATGCATGTATGACATGTGCACAACCCAGACACTGTTCATGTTATGGAATAAAAATCACATACATGTGAAGCAGTGCACATCACTGGCCACCCACAACAGAAATCTGGATGAGTGGATGGGGAATACAGTACCCACCCCTGGGGACCACTCCAGTGACTATACTCCAGAGCCAGACCGCTCCAGTGACTATACTCCAGAGCCAGACTGGGGACTATTTTCATGTGGCCTGATGCCAGGGTATTCCCTTGGGCTAGCCTTGTAGAGCCTCCAGGCCCATTCACCTACTACACACATATGAAGCAATGAACCTATGGATCTCAGTACTGGCAAGTGCACGCGTGTGTGTGTGTGTGTGTGTGTGTGTGTGTGTGTGTGTGTGTGTGTGTGTGTGTGTGTGTGTGTGTGTGTGTGTGTGTGTGTGTGTGTGTGTGTCTGTGTGTGTGAATAGTAATCTCAGTGTGTTTAGTTGAGGAATATCCCCTGTGATTGTGGTTATTAGCAATCGGAGGCGTGTCCAAACCACAACATGTACCATTCTACAACAGATGTTGTAAATCAACATATACCTATGTATAACCCTCAGCCCTATAATCTGTGTGGCATATACAATCACTGTGTTACAGACCAGGTATTTCCATGCACATACAGTTGTACCCTGCCTATGGCATGGTGGATGTGTTACCACACTACCATACTACGTGGTCTTGCTGCAGGGCCACACCCTGGTGATACACAGACACCTAGAACAGAAGTGGGATACAGCATGTGAGAACACATTCACTCAGCACTTCACTTGTGGGGGAGTGAGGATAAAGCTGGCACTGAATGTGTTGCCAAAACTGTGGCCAATATCTGTTGTCTCAGGATAGGTATTAGCATTGTGCAGTAACTCACAGCACTTGTGTTTAATGCTGTGGAGGTTGTTGATGCAACTATCAAAGGCTGTTGTGATTGTCATCAGTGTCTGCTGCATGTCTACCATCATAGATGCCTGTAGGGGATTCCATGAGGGATCCAAAGTTGTGTTTGAGGCTAATAAGGGATTTCAACAGTCATGGGGCACCACCTTTCTCTGCAACAGTGTCCTCCTTCTGATGTACACTTTAGTAATTGCAGGGGACCATCATATTGTCTCCCAGTGTTTGGAGGACAGTGTCTGGGTTCTGTTGGCTCTGGCTAGTACCATGCATTTATGCACCTGTTTATACAGTGCATATGTGTATGATTCCACAGTCATGCAGCTATTTCCAATTGCCGTGGGTGCAGTGAAGTTGTCCACCACTATTTTCATGGCTGCAAAGTCAGCTTTGGAGAGGTTTTGCAAGGTGGTTACCTTTGTGGGGGGGGTGTGGCTGACATGTTGAGTTCCATGTTGATTACAGCCTGTGTGGATCTCACCATGCAGGGACTGACATCTGTGAATGAGCAGCAGTCCCATATTTAAGTAGTCAACACAGGTTAAGGTTGTTGCATCCTCTACTGGGGGTCAGTATGAGCTGGTTCAGGGCATTGGAAATTATGAATCCCAGATGTCTTAGGCCACTGTACTGGCACTTGGCTACTTTCCAAAGGTGATGGAGGGGTAGTTGAAGGCTCATACTATGCCAGTGTTGTGTTGGACCATCATAGATGGTAGGGTGTTGCAGAATGTGCATTGACAGTCTAGGGACATAGATGTGGACCCATAGCAGGCTATGGTCAGGATTGCACAATTACCCCAAAGCAGTTGTACTGGAAGTATCTCCAATGCATTATGCTGGGATACTAGTCTGGAGGTGTTCCTAGCCATAATGAATATGGAGACAACACCACCTATGGAGGTGTGGTGTGGTCCATGTTTGGTGGCTGACAGCTGTGGAATGTGTCATAGCCTGATCCTGTATGTCTGCTGTCTGCTGCTGTGAGCCACCTTTCCATTACAGCAGACATGCGTCCTTCACTCTGAGTGCTTTCTGTGACTGCATCCTGACAGTTTGATGTTTATTGTTATGCAGCATGACCCTCAGATTGCATACATGTCTAGCTGTTATAGTGGTAATTACATTAGGAACATTCCCTAATAAGGCATCATAGGGGTGGCAAGACACATAGCCAGTATCTGGAAACCCAGTGGTGACAGATGTAGGACATCTGTGGCAAGTCATTGGGTTCTGTCAGTCATGTCATCCCAAGCAGAGAAGTACTGGATCCCCTGAGAATGACAACTAAACACATAAGCCAATGTTGCAGTCAATCATCTCTTGATAGGATCGCAGCATCATTCTGGGTGATGGTGGTACACTGCTCAGGGCTGCTGTCACACCTGCCTGGACCACATAATCAGAGAGTTCAACCATGTCTCTTGTCATGTAGTCCAGGGAGGTGTGCCCCAAGTCATTCACACCCACATGGATACAGAGTGATACTCTTATAGTTGTTGTGGAGTGCCATGACTGGCTGTGTCATGTGTTGAATGCTGGCATGTGATAGATATTTGACTGTTACTTGCTCCATATTCAACTTAGTGAGTGGGATATGTGTGTGCCTCAGTACTGAGTTACCCATGATCACTGTATTGTGCAAGGTGGTTAGCCTTAGGAGCTTAGGTTGAGGGGCACAATGTGTAGGTTAAATATGCGTCCCTTGGCATGTGCCATGTCACAGTGTCTGAGTGGTTGTCTGTCTTGCTGGTCTGTGCTGTTTGGATAAATGTCCATTGAGTGCCTCTGGGAAGGTGGGTGTGTGACTTTTTATTGTATGTCATGTCTGTCAAAGTAGGTGTCATGGTGAGCTACATGTTCCACATGAGAAACCAAACAATGTTCCGTGCTGAAGCCAAAGTCAACCAGTCCAAAGAAACAAAATACTAGGCAAGAAAAAGACTGGCTCGACACCGCTATGTAAACTGTTTAATACAAAAGTATTCCAACAATGTAAGCGCTTTCGGGTTCTCCAACCCTTCATCAGACAGTGAAACACATAAAAATTCCCATTTAAAAACAATCATCAACCAATCAACTGTTAGTTTTCTTGCCTACATGTTCCACATGGTGTGGTGCAGATGTTGATTTTATCCTCTTGACTGCTAGTCCAGCCTTTGCTGGAGAGTGCATAGGTCTACATTGGGTGATATGTGGGTAATTCTCACAGGTCTGAGTGTTTGTAGTTTAGAGGGGATTGTTGTCTATGTACGAGGTAGTTGCAACAGTGCCTCAGAATGGACAAGTGCACCAGGTTAATGGGTGAAAGCAAAGAAAACTGCCCTTCAAACATACCAGGAGGTGTGGACATAGCTAGTAAGTACTGGGGCTACATCTGTGATGAACGAGTACTGCTAATGGCTCCCAGGTGTGCCACACTTCTTGATACAATAACCTGGTGAAGTGACAAGCCATAATGCTAGTTGAAGTGCAAGACAGAAAGAACTAGCATGATGTATGGGTGGAACAGAAGGCAGACTGTCTGCCACCTGTAATACTTTACTGCAGATGTGCAGTTTTCAGCAGCTTTGGCCATGTGAAAATTCAGTTAGCTCTGTAGCGTGTATGGTAACTGTGTCACCCTATAGTTAACATAACTAGATAGGCAGGAGTTCTAATCCCAATACTGGCAAATGTGTGTGTGTGTGTGTGTGTGCATGATGTACTATCTGGCTTATGCCATTTTTGACTTGTGTACTACCCTTCACACTTCATCTCACCACAATCTAGTAGTCCTGTTAATGTCTTCCACCTTAGAAGTACATTTGGATTAAGTGGAAATGTATCAGCTCTATGGCGCATCTGATAACTGCGTAGTATTATAGTAACAATAACTAGATAGGCAGGAGTTCTAATCACCCTTCTGGCAGCTGTTTGGATGTGCATTTGTGTGAGAATCATGTAGTGTGTCGGTTACACCATTTATGACCTGCGTACTACCCTTTACACTTCCCCCTACTCCAATTTAGCAGTCCTGTTGATGTCATCCACTTTAGAAGTACCTTTGGAAGAGGTGGAAATGTATAAGCTCTGTGGTGTGCTTGATAACTGTGTAGCACTGTAGTAGGAATACCTAGATAGGCAGGAGTTCTAATCTCAATGCTGGCAACTGTTTGTGGGAAGATCATATCTTGTGTGGCTTATATCATTTTGATGTGTATACCATACACGGATGGTGACCACCTCTTACTGCCATTACTTTATATAGTGTGGTAACAGCATCTGCCTCACATGCAGCAGGTTAAACCATTGTACAGTCCTCTGTACAGATGTGTCTGGAATATCTATATGTTTGCAACCTATACGTGGTCAGATGTGGTCTGTGTGCCTTAACAATGCCCATGTATGTGATATTGTAGCCAAATAGGCCACAGTGAGTGTACTGACACATATGGCAGCATGAGGTATCATACCTAACTGAAACATCATACTGATACAATGTCTGCCACCCTCACAGGTGGCCAGCCTTGTAGGTGCAATACATGAGTCCAGATCCTTGGTTTACAAGTGAACTGTTCCTGTTATGGGTCACATTAAAGGCTGGAAAAGGTTTGGACTAACATATTTGGGTCCTAATTAGTATGTAACAGGAACACCTTGCATGTTAACAGGGGTGTGTACACAATTTATATCCACTGTATACCACTAATGTGTCACACATGTCCCTACCTTAGGCCATTTGTCCAGCCCATTTTGCTGGTCTATGTCCAGATGTCTTGGCACTGACAAATTGTGAGGTATGCTACAGGAATGTTGAATTCACGTCAGATAGGCCCCAGTGGTGACCACTGTAATGCAATGCAGTTAACCCTAGCACAAGTGAATATGCTCAAAAAGCAATATAGCTATTACATAAAGCAATATAGTTATTACGGATGGTTGTGTGCATGGTAAATTGCATGCCCTTCACAAGCCTGAGGTATTGCCAGGCAACAACAGAACAATGTCATACTCACCAGCTTCAGGCTGCTGTCCCATATGCAGACCAGAGGGACCTAGGTAGTTGTGAGAGGGAGTTATTGTCAGCAGACTCACATGTGGCCTTGGTACAGAATGGATGCAGCATGTCTGCACATGTACAGTACTAACCCCAATAATAGTCCTCACCATAGATGTGTACCTCTGTGCATTAGAAAACCCCATCCACAACTGCAATCGGACCTGACACATGGATGTAGATACAATATAGATACATGTATGTCTGATACATTAGTGTACTAATCCCCACTGAGCCCTTACCTGCACGCTCCTTGTCCAGTGTGTGTGTGTGTGTGTGTGTGTGTGTGTGTGTGTGTGTATGTGTGTGTGTATACATGTGTGTATACATGTGTGTGTGTGTGCAACCCACCTCCACAATGCTTCCCTCAACTTTGTGGCTTGTGCGTTGGGTGGGTGCCTCACGTTTGGCAAGGAGCTCCTCGGTGGGTGTCAGTGGGGGCTGGATGGCAGGGCCCTCACCTGTGGTTAGCCAGTCCCTCTCTACAGCAGCAGCCCATTGACGAACATGGTGGATGAGGTCAGTGGCCTGATGCTGCACATGCTCATAAGTTCTGCTGTGTAGGCTGGCATCATTTACCCTGTGGACCACACTGTTCCACAGGGCAGTCCTCTCCCACACATCTTCTGCTCTTCGTCCAAATAACAGGGCATAATGTCCAATCACATATTGGGTGATGATTTCAGTTTCCCCAACAGAGAATGCTGGTAGATGAGCCCTCTGCATGTTACCTGGAAGACATAAACAGGAAAAAGGTCACAGAACCTCATACGGTTGTCAAATTGCACATCAACAGTGGATATTACTTGCAAATAATCCACACTAAACCATAACCCACCAAGCTACCATGGCTATAGCAGCCTGCATTACACTCCTGGCCCTGAGCTATATTATTCCCCCAAATGTTGGACACTTGATTGCATAATCCTCTATTCTCCATTCATTTCTGTGTAGAGGGTTGAAAGTGGCCATCTTCCATGTGGATGGTGTGTGGATAGTGGTAGGTCTGTGTTTGACTGTGGTGTGTGATGGAGCTGTGAGCACATGCCTGAGTTCATGTAGGAGGCAGACAGTGATGGAGATATGCTGTTGTTGCCATCAGTAGGCAATATGTACATGCTCACCATTGCTGAGGGGAGGAGTATGGTTGATGTCCATATCCCCCTGTACAACTGGGGTGGACAGGATGTCGATGTTCCCACCTAAATTGTGTGATGCAGGTTGCCTATATCCATGGCATGTGTGTATGAGGTGTTCTTTACCCCCAGTACAGGGTTAATTGTGTTGTTTCCTCTGAGACTTACAACATATGTGGAGACACAGTTGCAATTGCCCTTGGTGGTGTGGATATGTCTGATTTGTAGTCATAGCCAGCCATACAGGAAGTCACCTGTGAATTTACATGCTTGCTCAGATACAGGTGGACTTGCTTCCAAGTTGTTGCCTGCACCTATATGTCCCCGTGCAGTCAATGTAGCAACCTATTATGTGGTTTGTGTATTGCTGCTGTCCACCAAAGGGGATTACTCTACCTTGGTGGAGCCTGGTTATACAGGTCAGGTACTGCTGAGTCCATATAGCTACAGTGGATATAAAGGGTACATACCCCTGTTACAATGCCTGGTATTTGTGCAATTGGAACATGACACCACAATAACTCATTTCAAAACAATTCCCACCTGTAATGTGACCTATAGCCTGTACAATTCAATTGAAAACATAACAATCTGGTCTATGAAAACATATGGAAATAATAATCAGTACAATAAGCCAGTTGAATGAGTGTGCACACCCTTAAACTGATATGTTGTGTATGCACCTCTTGAGATGGTTACAGCATTCATTCATCTTGGTTTGGACTCTAACATCAAGGCGCATCTTCACTTGGCAATAGTTGCTCACCTTCCTAGAAACATATTTGACTGTATTTCAATGGAATTGTACAGGTTAGGGGTCACATTCAAGATGAGAAACATGAAATTAGTTTCTGTGGTCTGATTGTCATACAGCACACAAACCTGGCATTCCAACAGGGATGTGTATACTTGTGATATCCACTGTATATAGGTGTTGATATAGCTGGTAGTTGTAGGCATGGACAGAGGGTCATAACACAGTTGGTCACTTCCCCAATTGTTTGCTTGTCTTTTCGGCTTTTCCCGGTTAGGGGTCACCACAGCAGAACTCCAGTCCGCTAATGATTGGCAGTAGATTTTTTATGGTGCCGAGTTGCCAGCCCGACGCCCAACCTTCAGCAAAGGCACGCCCATTCATGCATGTCTTTTGGAGGTCACTTGACTGTGGGGAGGACATGCAGACTCCGCACAGAAGGCATTCCAGCCGAGAATGACACTTCTCCAATTAATACCTGATAATCATGCCTACTCTAGTACCCATATCAGTGTCAGGGCGATGCAACAACCAGTAGCTGTACACATTTATGTCTGTTGTATGCACTGACACTGATATTACACACATGTGCAACATGCACAACCTATGTACCTGACTGCTTGAAACCAATGTGATTAGTTTTGTGCGTTCCAGCTGAACATATGCATACATACATGTGTTCAGGGGATACCTGGTATACATTTCTATTGAATATAAGTATGACACACTGTATTTAGAGTCTTGATGTTTAATCATACTTCTCGACCTATTACAGCAGTACATCTGGACAATGGCACACATAAATGGGTGTCAAAAGGGGCATTAGTATTGATAATGTATTAATATAGCTGCACCATACATTAGTATGTTGATTGCACAGTAGGCTTTGACATCACTGTGATTATCTGGAAGATGTCCAACAGTCATAAGTAGGCTATTATGTTACATTGTCATTGCTCACAGTCCTTCCAATGGTTTGGCTGGCATAACACAGGTATATGTGTATTTGACTACAGATATCAGTCACAAATGTGCTCATTGTCCAGCAGAACACTGTACAGTTGAATGTTATTAATTCAATATATCACATGCAGTTCAACACACATCTCTGCAACAGTACTTTACTATGCACATGCCCTATATAGGTCTTTTAGCTTTACAAATCAAACGTGTCATACTCATATTCACAGGTAACATGGATATGGACAACATCACATTAACTGGCCTAGCATTTGCACAGTCACAATGGCTTGAAAGAGACCCCAGCGGTTGTCATATATGAGCTGTCCTTTCCCAGGGTGAGTCAGGCTCCTGAGCTGTGATTTTGCCAGCCTGGTGCCCAATCTTCCACAGAAGGCACACACGCACACACTCACACCTAGGGCCAATTGAGAGTGTCCATTCCACCTACAGCATGTTCCATTACTATACAGTGTATATTAGGTCAGTTTTTGACAGCATCTCCAGCATCTGGTGGAATATACAGAAAAAAAGAAGTTATGTCTTACCATAACGTTCCATCTGTGTTGTTGATCTTCATTCATTCATCACTGCTAGGTCACCGGCTCTGTCCCGGAACCAAGCCAGCCCCACACCAAGCTCGCACCAGCCAAAACCCCCCAAGCCAACATCCTACCCACAATGCTCTGCTCCCTCTTACCCCAGATCGAGCTTGCAAGTTGATAGACAAAAGTAGAGGCTACCTCTGGTCATAATTGACCTACAAGAATAGAAAAAGGAGCATATTGAAAAATCTGGCCATTCTGTGAAGATCTGTACAGCTGAAAGGTATGTCTGTGATCTCTCCTACTGCAGAGAGGGCTAGATGCTATGGCCATAGCAGCTGTTCAGCAGAATATTAGTACAGCAAATCTTGTTGGGACATATATTCCTCCAATTCATATTTCTCATTATTACAGACCAAGTACTACATTCAATTACATGCTTACATAGGTTCATAGGTTAATAGGTAGGTACTAAGCTATCGGCCCAAGGGCTGACGTAAGCCTAGCCAACAAGGTTCCCTGGCTTACGCCACCCAAGAAAGTTATTTTCCTGTGCCACAGAAGTGATCCCCGGGGTGTATTTCCTATTTCCCATCCACTCATCAAGATTTTTCTTGAAGATTGCTAATGAAGAACTTTGCTTGACATAGATGGGTTGCCTGTTCCAGAGTATGGGAAGTCTCTGGGACAGGAATCTATCCCTCCAGCATGTCCTGTTTATTGTGGTGACAAGGTTTAGGTCCCTAGAGCATGTAGCTCGGAGGGATTAGGACTTCTTTAGGTGTAGCATGTCCAACAGCTCTGGGTTTGACATAGCTTTATATGTTAGGCAGAGATCACCTCGGGGTAGGCGATATGCTACGGAGTAAAGCTGGAATTGTTTGAGGCGGTCAGTGTAGGGCATTTGTTTGAGGCCAGTAATCCTCTTTGTGAGGTAATTCTGTGGCCTTTTCAGCTGCTGCAGATGTCTTGTGAGGTACATTCCAAAAGGGGCGTTGTACTCTATAATGGGTCTAATGACTGTCGAGTAGAGGGGAACAATGACCTCTTTTTTCCTGGATGAGAACCCTTTTATGATGTGTGCCACGTAGAAGGACTTCCTGACTACTGTGACGATGTGACTATCAAAGGAGAGACTACTGTCCACCTAGGTCCTAAGGTCTCTTATCACACATTTGGTGTTAAGTAGATTGCTGCCTCTGTGGTAGTTCATGGGTACAGAGTTTTTACCAAAGTGGATGACACTGCACTTGTTGGCATTGAGCTTGAGGCCATGGTTCTGACACCAGGCATTTATCTCAGCGAGGCCCTTCTGTAGGATGTCCACATCATTTGGGGACTTGATTATGGCTCCTAGTTTTCAGTCATCTACGAACATCATTAGCCAGAGGCCTTCTGTGTTAGCCTGTACTTCAGAGAAGTAGATACCAAACAGGATAGGTCCCAGGACAGTACTCCACTTGTCACTGCTTTGAGGTCAGATTTGGAGTCTGCAACTTTTACAGTGTGGGTTCTGTCAGTGAGCCAGTTGGCAACCCATCTTGTGATGTAAGGATGTATACCTAGTTTAGTGAGTTTAGCTATAATTCCAGAATGGGGGATGGTGTTGAAAGCCTTGGCGAGATCAAGATAGGCTGTGTGATCCACCTTACCCTCATCTATGGCTTTGGTGACTGCCTCAAAAAAGTCGATCAGGTTCAGGAGGCATGATCTGCCTTTCACAAACCCAAACTGGGTGGGATCCAGAGTTTGGAGGTTACCAATGTCTTTGTATATGAGTTCCATGATGATACATTCCATGGCCTTGCAGACCAGGCTCATCAGGCTAATAGGTCGATAGTTCCCGGGATCGGTGGTTACTCCCCCTTTGTGGAGTGGGATAACTGTTACTGTGTGCCATTCAGTGGGCACAAAGCCTGATGCGAGGCTATTATTGAACATGGTGCTTAAGTGGGGAGCCAGTTTGTTCTGAAGTTTGTGTAAAACGCAGCCTGGTATGTTGTCCGGTCCCATGGATGCTGTGTTTTTGGCTTTAGAGAGTGCAGCTTTTACCTGCGTAGCTGTTATTACAGGCACTCTGCATTCTTCCTGTATAGATATGGGCCCTTTAGGGGGTGAGGGGGGTAAAGTTAGCACTGAACCTCTCTGCCAGGATGTTAGCAATATCAGTTGGTTCTGTAATTTTTGTGCCTTTGTGCTGTAACTCTGAACATGTTCCATTTTTTCTTTATTCTCTTTTCCAGTTTATGTTTTATTTGTTTTCTCTCTCTCTCTGTGCACTACAGGATAGAGCTTGTTTGAATAGGTGGCAGTATGACTTTTGTAGGTGATGCTCATGACCAGGTGATGGCCTGTGCACCTATTGGGGTTCCCCACTTGCTAATTGCATGCAGAGCAGTTGTGTAGTTCTTCCAATAGCCAATGTTATGGCAACACACTCCTATAAATGAGTACTCCATATGGGCATTGGCCCTTTCCCTTACTTGTGAGGAAGACATCCTGGAGTTGTGTGAGCTACTATCTCTTACAACAAGACTTGTGGAGACAAGCCAACTAAATGGTGGGGGAGGTTCAAGACTTAGGGGCAGAATGTGAGTATTGCTGTTATATGTTTGGAATACTGCTAGTTTAACAGGGTTTGTCTGCACATGCTACTTCTGGATGAGTTTCAGTCTGACAAAGTTCTGTCTCTGCATAGCTCTCAACTGTAGGGCCATCCACATAATGGCCACAGGTTAGCCTGTTAAGTCTGGTCTGTTCCCCAGGCATGTGATGTCCTTGGCAAATCAGTAGCATACTGTGGTGATTACATTATGTAGATGGTAACATCCATTTGTTTTTCTAACTTTATATCCCTCAGAAAAGATATGTTACAACAAACCCTGTAACACTAGCAACTTTCTCAGTGTATAACAGCAATATTTCAAGTATGGCCATGTATTTGGGCCTCTGTCCACCAAGTATGTCAGGCTTTGTCCAGATGTCATATAGTAGTAGGTTGATAGGTATACTGGTCTATCATTATTTAGTGCTGTCATTCCTGCCAAGGGGAAAGCCTGGGAAACATGTTGAAGTCTGTACATTCAAGAGGTTGGTGTATAGAGAATGCTCTTAGATGCCTTTGTAACATAATTTATGTGGGGGACCGTAACACATGTTTTAAAAACTAGGCTGTTAGAACATGTGAGACATATTACTGATAAGAAAGATGACATTTTTATAGCTGTTCATTTGAATAAATCTCACCATGGGGACAGTAGTGGGTTCCAATGTACTGTTTTTGAAAAAGTATGTTCCTCAGTTTGATGAAACATTCATAAAAGTATAATTGTTATGTACAGACTCAATGTATTGCTATTAACTGTGATACTTTATCCCATAGAGGGTTAAATGAGGAGTGTAATTGGAGGCTGTGTATTTCATTATGTAATTAGGTGTTAATTGCTTCTTGTGGTTGAGGCATGCATTTCTGGTAATGTTTTACTCCTTGAAGGCTTTGGCCAAGACATCAGAGTATAATAAACATGTGTGAATTACTGGCTGGTTGTATTTCTCTTTGCTATGTTCAGACATTTTATTTGTTTTGCTAAGAGGTTGTTGTATGTCTGGCCATTGTGTAAGGCCTATCATGATTTTGTAGCAGTGTACTGTTCACTTCTTTATTTGGACTGTGTGTGTGTGTGTGTGTGTGTGTGTGTGTGTGTGTGTGTGTGTGTGTGTGTGTGTGTGTGTGTGTTTGTGTTTGTGTGGGGGGGGGAGGGGTAGATGTGAGTGTCATGGCTGCTTTTGTATCCAATTGTGCATGCTGCCCCAGTTATGGGTGGTCTATCAGCAGCATATGTTTGTATGGGCATTTTGGGACACATATGCATATATATATATATATATATATATATATATATATATATATATATACATATATATATATATATATATATATATGTGTGTGTGTGTGTGTGTGTGTGTGTGTGTGTGTGTGTGTGTGTGTGTGTGTGTGTGTGTGTGTGTGTGTGTGTGTGTATTGTACTGTTTCAGCGTACATATTCTGATGGATGTGAGGTAGGTAAATGAAATGTATATCATCATTTTCTGACAACAATCATAATTTCAGTGATTTACGAGAAATGACAATAATCTGTAAAACAGACCAGAAATATGAGCAAGAAACCTAGACATCCTGAAACAATCCAGCCAGTTGACAGGTATGCTCAGAACCCCATTCTGCAATTAATCTGGACCAAGGCTGACAAAGTGGTGGGTGGAAGCCATGAAAATAGGGATGTTTCTGAAGTACTGGCGTAGATAAGCTAACATAGATGCTGTAGTAACACCCTCCTGTGTGCTCTAACATATATTTACTGAAATAGCACAAGTAATTGAATTAGGACATCTGCTATGGGTAATTACACATGTATTTGCAAATATATCAGGCACTACAGGGATGTAACAGCAGTGACAAACAGACACCAGTGTGAAAGTGCATACCCACAACCATCACCACAGTCACAGTCACATACCAGTAAGTCAAGCGAACAGTAGAGTATACAGACTGTGTGAACAAATACATCATTGTTTTCCACTCACACACTAGCCCTACATATGCAGTCCCAATTCTCAGTGTAGTCTGAATCCTGACCTTGGTACAGGACATGTCTCAGTCTGCCCCTACAACATATACAACCAATAGATCAGCGGAAACTGGAGCAGCATGCACAGTCAGATAAAGAAGGAGCCATAACACTTACATCCACCCTCCCTCCATACACAGCCCAAATAACATGTACACATGACATGTGTACAGAATCATGACAGTCCGTTAACAATGGCCAGACATATACAGGCCTCTCACATGTACAGTTCACCTCAGAATGTACAGGCTCAGGACTCATATCTAAGGCCTCTTGCCTGACATGTCTGTGGGTCTACTACATCACTGGGATGGTAGCAGGAATGTAGTCAAGAAATAATGATAATAAATATGTCTGCACCTCATTGACATCTGGACAAAGCCTGATATCATTTGGGGACAGAGGTACAAACACAGGGGTAGATTGGACATATTGCTGTCATACATTGAGACAGTTTCAGATGTTACTGGGTTTGTTGTAACATCCTTTATGAGAAATATGATGTTGGTAATACCAACAGATGTGAGTATTTACTGACTGCATTCCCCAGAGTCCATGACTGATATATATATATATATATATATATATATATATATATATATACATCTTCATACACAGATACATTTATATCTATGTACAACACATGACTAATGTTAACAAACCTTTTCCCTACTGTTGAATGACTGTACTACATGATATGTTTGAAAAAACTTCAGCTACATCTACAGCTCAGATGACTTAGTGATAAATTGCTGTGGCAATGTGTGCAGGGTCCTGGGTTCAGGACATGCAAGGGCTGATTATTTTATTGCTGGGCAGAACAAGGGCTGTTGAATATAGAGTGATTAAGGCACTTTTAAGCAGCTGTAAGTGGGTTTGTGCAGCGGTAAGCAATACTAACTTCTGGTTAACTATGCTGACAGATGGTTAGCCTTTAAAGTGCTTAATCTGTGTAGGCATCGCTTAGCACCATGCAAACATGGTTAGTCCCGCTTAGTACTGCTTACTCCCACTTACCCCTGTGCTAATTTCTTTAAAAGAAAAGAAAAAAAGTGGTGATAGGAAAGTGGTGAAAAGGGGGGTGTTAAAAGGGAAAAAACAATATTAAAGATGGCTAGGGATGTGCATGATGTGTGTAGGGGAGGTCCATAGCTGTCCATTTCTTCTACAGCAACAGCTGTGCATATATACTGAATTTGGAGGTACATTTGGACACTCAAACACCTGAGAGAGGGGTGAGGACAACAATAATGTGTTATGAAGCCAGTTAGACCAGATTACATATGTCCAGTGGTCACGTGTGTGTGAAATGGACAGCTATGTATGGGGTAAACATTTTTTTTTTGGGAAAAGATTGCCCTTTTTTTAAGGTGAGAGTGGGATATTGGGGAAGGATAGTAGGTATTGTCACTTATAAACATTCTAGTTATTGGTAGCTAAGCATTATATGCTCATTCAGATCTTACCTCTTAAACCTCGTTCCTGGTCTGCATATATTGTTCCAACAATTCCCATTTTTTCCTGTGTAATTGGTTCCTTCCCTTTTCTAAAGATCCCATTTCCAGTTGTTTTATCTATGTTACTATATTCACTACTTCTAGTAAAGTTGGTCTAGACTTTCATTTCCATTTTGTAGTAATTGCTTTTTTGGCAGCCACCATAATTAGACTCAGCAAGGCTTTACTATATCTAGGCAATTCCGATTCTGTAGCATAATTGAAAAAAAATCATCTCCCCAGTCAGTCTAATCCACTCACCCAGCATCTCCAACAGAGTGGTCCACAGGGAATTCCTAAATTCTGCCAGCTCATTGCACTCCCAAAAATATGTTCCCAGCTATCTCTTTCTTGTCCATCACACATCCAACATTTGCTACCCACCTGAGAAAAAATTCTTTGTAGTCTACTTGGAGTATAAAAATACCTGTGTAAAGAGTTCCAGGCAAAGATCCTAAATCTTCTAGACTTTGTTGCATATTTGAGCGATATACATATATTCCCCCATTGTCTCTTTGTGAATTGTTTATCCAGTCTACCTTCCCAATCCTTTCTAAGATCCTCTGATTGATTCTTATAATTATCATGCAATATTTTATATGCTTTACTAATTATTCCTTTTTTAATGGCAGCTTCTGTTCTCAATTCTATTAAAAACTCTATCAGTGCTGGTCTTTCATTTAGGAGCCCTCTATTTCTTTCTCTTTGCCTATACTCTGATATCAATCCTTGAGTGGGAAGGCAATCTCTAACCTGCAGTCCAAATAAATTCTTGGCCTCTTCCCATTTTATTACGTTTTCCTTTCTAGTTATTTGCTCACAATACTTTGGTTCCTTTGACAGTTTTCTCCAATAAATTCCACCCCCCCGTTGCCTATTATCTGTATCCCTGGCCACAGTCATCCCTAAAGGCAAAATCTTTTTTCTCCATTCTCATGCTGGTTTGGTTTTTATAATACTCCCTGCTATTTTATGAATATATGAATATAATACTCTTTATGATTTTGGTTGCTCTCCTTAAGAGTCTGCAGCCAAAATGTCAAACCTTGTTTATGGATATTGATAGTAAGATGCAAGCAGTGAAAATGTTTTCTGTCCTTTTAATTTTGTATATGAGTCAGGCATATTTTTATGAACCAGAAGAGAAATTGACAATAATAATTAATAAAGACTTGAAGGAATTTATCTGGAGGAGAAGAGGGCAAGAGTTAAGTGGAATAATTTGATCCTTTCAATAGAACATGGTAGTTTAGGATTACCTGATTTGAAGGGATATTTTAGTGTCACAGTTAAGGCTTTTATATATATATATATATATATATATATATATATATATATATATATATATATATATATATATACACACACACAAGTAGAAGAGTATAATTCTAAGTGGAAAGGAATTATGTTGAAGCAGGGAGAAAGTTCAAGAAATAAGGACAGAGTGGGATTTTGGATACAGTTCCTTAATGAAATAATAGCAATAATAAAGAATATTATATTCATAAAGTAGCAGAAAGTATTCTAAGCAATAAGCCATAAAGAGAATGGAGAAAGCAGATTTTGCAAATATGGATGACTGTAAGTAGGGTTACAGAAAATAATCAAGAGGAGGACAGAATTTATTGTAGAAAACTGGCAAAGGAACCAAAATATTGGGAGCAGATAATTAGTGACGGAAAGGTAATAGTGTGGGATGAGGCCGAGAAGACATTTGGACTGATGGCTAGAGAATGCCTTCCCTACCAGAGACTGGAATCTGATTATAGGTGAAGAGAAAGGGATAGGAGAAGCCTAACTAAAAGACCTGCTCTGGTACAGTTTTTAGTTGAATATGTAACAGAAGCTGCTGTTTAAAAATTGGTAATTAGTACGGTATGTAAATATTACGTGATAATAAGAATGAATCAGAGGAGGTTTGGAAAAAATGGGTGGAGAGACTGCAAAAACAATTTATGAGAGAACAACTGGAAAATATATGCATGGCTCCCAGATATAGAACAAATTCCAGAAGGTTCAGGAGGTTTGCTTGGAAGTGTTTGTATAGGTATTTTTATAGCCCAAGCAGACTTCAAAGATTCTTCCCTCAGTTAGACAGCAAATTTTGGAGATGTGATGGGAAAAAAGGGATAACTGGAAAGATATGTTTTGGGAGTCTACTGAGTTAACAGATTTAAAAAATTCCATGAAGAGTACTCTGCCAGCAATGTTTGGTTAGCAAATGACTGTAACTAAGGACATGATTCTTTTGAGCTTGCCTATAAATGTTTAATTCTGTTGGCTGCCAAAAAATGTTGTTGTTGTTGTGTCTTTCGGCTTTTCCCGGTTAGGGGTCGCCACAGCGGAACTCCAGTCCGCTAATGATTGGTAGTTGATTTTTACGTGCCGAGTTACCAGCCCTGATGCACAACCTTCAATGAAGGTACGCTCTTTCACGCATGTCTCCATGCAGAAGACGCTCTAGATGAGAATCGAACCGGACAGCGTCTTACTGTGAGGCGACAACGCTACCGCAGCACCACCACCACGGGGTGGCTGCCAAAAAATGATTACTAGAAATTGGAAATCAAAGTCTACATCAACTGTATTTGAAGTATTGAATATTATAAAAAAGATCAAAGAACTGAAACAGGGATCTTTAGAAAACAGAAGGAGCAAATTACTTAGAAATAAATAGAAATTGTGGGAACAATGCGTGCAGTATAATAATTAGCAGGAGGAGGAGGAGTGAAGTTTAAGGGAAGGCAGGAATTCAGCAGTTTATGTAATGTTGGGCTGATGATAGTTACAAAGAAAGAAAATATAATGTATAATGTATGCAAAAGAAAAACAATGTTAATAAAGTTTGCTTTCTTTTATGTTAATTTATATTTGCCTAAATCTGTCTTGAGTGATAATTAAATAAAGGTATTTAAAAACATTAAGATGCAGTAAGTAGTGTTTTAAAAACAGTTATACTGTGTATAAATGATACATGTAACATTAATCAGTGTAGATCAGTGTCATTTATGTATTGCAGTGCTAAGTAATAGCTAGACTTACATAGTTAATTATTTGCAAAACTCCTAAGTTCTAGTCCAGTGAAGAACAGTTGTAGTGATCTATGCAAATAGTTGTGCTTTGTAAATTAGTTTTTAGTGTAGAGCTTTTGCTGTTCATTTTCAGTGTATGGTAATGATATTCTTATCTCACTATTTTTGATCTAACCATAAAATCCAACCTGTTATATTGGGGAAAGGTGAAATAATGATTTCCTCATTCCATTCCAGACCAGATATTCTACTATCTTGACCACAGGCTGATATTGGTGTGGATAAATGATCTGCTTCTGCACCAGTGGGCTAACTGTGGAAAACAAAGAGTTGGAGAGACAAGGAGATGAATGGAGGACACATGGGGTAATCAACACTAAGTTGGGACAAAACATTAAACTGAAACAGCTGTCCCTTTCTTTTTTTAATAACTCCTTCCTCATCCCCAGTGAAATGGCAAGCTTCCAAACATAAAACAGTGGTAGCCACAAACAGCTGCAAACAGTGGTCAGAAAAGCCTCTAAGGCCAAGGCCAACAGAGATTAGATTGAAGACCTACCTGTAAGTTGAATGCAGTGAAAATTCGGAAATTCAAGGAAATAATTATTGAGGAAGTGGGTGGAGCAAAAGAAGAATGTCAGCTTTTAAAACAGCATGCCTGAAAATGGAATGACCGATATGCAGGCAAGCCAGGTATGGAAATGAGATAGACAAAGAAGCTGGTGGTGGAATGCAGAAGTCCAACAAGTTATCAAAAGAAAGCAGAAGTCCAGGAAGAAGTATGAAGTAGAAATGACAAACCAGGCTAAGAAAGAATACTGGCTGGGTAACAAAGAGGCTAAGGGAGCAGCCACAATGGCAAGAAAAAAGGCATCAGAGAAACTATACTATCTTCTGGAAAGTGTCTCAGCAGATGGCATAAAGAAGCTTTATCAGGCTGCAAGGCTGTTGCAAAAAGATAAAGACAGTCATCAGGCACCATTCATAAGGGATGCCAGCAACAATTTTGTCAACAGTCCATAGCACCTCAATAAAACATCATAAAAGCCATTCTGACCCATGCACAGCACAAGAAGAAAGAGGAGGAGGAAGAAAAATCCACTCTACAAGAAGTACAAAGTACACAGATAAGACAGTAGTCATAGCCGCAAATTAGAGAAATCAGAAGAAGCTGAAAACACAGATAGAAGGCAAATAGTATAACAGGTTAACAGATTCAAGTATCTGAGGTGTGGTTAAGGAGAAGGCAAGTCTAAATGAGAAGGTCAGAACTAGAATCAGGGGGATGAAGCTAAAAAGCACAAAGCATCAGGGGTAATGTATGACAAAAGAATGTCAAAAATGCTGAAAAGTAAGGTGTACAAAACACTAGTGTGACCAGTGCTTCTCACCGAACAGAAACCTGAATGAAGTAGATGATAATGAGACTTAAGAAGTATTGATAGTAAACTTAACTTGCAGGGGCAATCTGAGGATTCCTGCTGGTTGCTTGGTTGGCTACAGGAAGGCATGACTGATAATAGACTTAGAGACAGAATTATTAGATAACTGAAAGAGAAGAAGAGATTATTAGGACTGGTGACCCTCATCACCATGCAGTAAACTGGGAGGGGCCTAATTCAAAATTAAGGAAGCAGAAAGAAAGAAATAGTAAAAAAAATTGCTGAAAGGTGGACTGAAGCAGAAAGATTCATGAGCCCACCTTGGAAAATAAGTAAGCTTGGCAAGGTTGACTGGGTCTTTTTTTACACCTCCATTCCCCTGTGACCATTGAGCAATCTTCCACTACTGGTCTGCTTGTTAATATTTCATAGGTTCATAGGTTCATAGATTAGTACTAAGCTAACTGCCCTTGTGAGCCATTTTAAGCCTAGCCAATTATCCCTTGTGAGACTCAAACCCTGCACCTTGTGCTTGCAAGGCAAACACCTTAACCATTAGGCGACCCTCCCAAAAAATCCATTGAAGTTCCCTGACTGGGAATTGAACCCAGGCTGTGGTGGTGAGAGCACCAAATCCTAACCACTAAACCACCAGGGATCCCCCAAATTATTTAGATACTTAGGCATCTAAATAAACTGGGAATGTGAGGTGAGAGATGGCAATTGCAGCTGTCATACAACAATAGTTAGAAAACTTTAGTGTGTTTCTAACTCCCCAGCCACAACCCAGGATTATTAGTTGTATACAGCTAAAGAAGAGCTTGCAGTTCTGGCAAGAAGGATTAAATGTAGTTCTTCATTCACTGAAATCCAGCTACATTGCTATCTACTGCTTTCTAGTATGAAGTACCTGTACTAGGCTCTATACAGTTGCTACACCAGCTGGATTTTGAGCCATTTCCTCCCACATAATGGGTCAGCTAATCTAATCCACCTTTTCAGATCTCTTCAGCTGGTTCTCCTAGCACTCAGATCCACTAATGGAATCTAGCTCTCCAAGGCTGCAGTTAGAGCTCCATTCCTCTGCACCACAGAGCTTGCTTACTCAAGCTGGTGCTCACCAGCTAGAGGCAGTATAAGGAATAAAGGTAAAAAACTTGGCATTCAGTAATCAACACCCTTTAGTGTGATTCATCATCACTAGGGCAGGTATGGAGTGGACAGCTAAGACAGGCATGTATTTCAGCCTTCTGGGAATTTGATACGGGTCTGGCAACCATGGCTAAAAACATACAACTTTAATAACTTTCATTAACTCATTAACCCCAAGTACCATCTCACAGCGCCTCTGTGCTTACACCCGAGCACGTGTGAGATGATGGGAATTGCAAGCTGTTACCACCGAGTCCCTTCCACTGATGTGACAAACTCTAATGTAGATTTGTAATGTGAGCAGCGTGTAAAACATGCTTATATCATAGCCTAACATATTTACATTATATACCTACGATTCAGTGTGTTTTTACATGCTGCTCACACTGACATTTTTGAAGAAAATCAGCTTGTAAAGCAGATTATGCAAGTGGTGGTAGCCAATCGGATTATTGCAATCCAAGTCACACTTGCATAAGACCTCCACCCCAAATCTAAATTTCTTTTGTTCTCCCCAAATAAATAGAGGGTCCAGCAGCAGGTGTTTCCTTTTTGTTTTTCTGATATTTGCAGATTCTACCTGCTGCTGGATCCCTCTATTTATCGATCTCAATTAGAGAAACCTGTTTCATGGTTTTTGCTTGGAAGTTCTGTTGTTTTTCTTCTGCCGGTGACAAGAACTGCTTCTTAATGCTGAACTGATTTAGCTTGGGTAAGGTAAGCTAACATTACGTAGGCTAGAGTAGTAGGTTTGGTTCTTGTGTTTTTTGTGCACTGATTGCAAGTGCGTGCAGAGGGAATGAAGTGTGTGTGTGTGTGTGTGTGTGTGTGTGTGTGTGTGTGTGTGTGTGTACGTATGTAGAAGTGCGTGCATGTGTGTATGAGAGAGCGAATGGTAAAGGAGTGAATGAAGAGTGTGTGTATGAATGCAGAATTGCCTGCGTGTGTATGAGAGTGCGAACGGTAAAGGAGTGAATGAAGAGCGTGTGTATGACTGTAGAAGTGCCTGCGTGTGTGTATGAGAGAGAGCGAACGGGTGTGCAATTATATTTAAAAATGTGGAATGGTATAAGCTTTTCCAGGTCAGGGTAAGTGGTGTGTATCGAATGGCCACATTCAGTATCTCGGCAGCTTTTTCAAAAAAGTCGGCTAAGTTTAGTGTGTAAGATCATCCTTTGACAAACCCACACCAGTTTAGTTCCACACTGTAAGTTGCCAATGTCTTTGTTTATGAGTTCCATTATGATGTGCCCTATTACCTTACAATTAAGTCTGGCAAGGCTTATTTGTCTATAGTTACTGGGGTAAGTGGTGGGTCTACCCTTATGAATGGGAATGAATACAGCTGTTTTCTAAACTTCTAGTACAAAGCTAGTTTCAAAGCTGAGGTGGAACAGATGTTGAGTTAGTGTCTGTACTTTCAGCTGAAAAGAAAGCAGCCTGGTGTATTGCCTGACAATCCTGGCTTTCGATAGTCCCCTTAGGAGATCTGCTCCAAGCTGATCGGTTAGGTAGGTGCAGACACAAAAGACTGCAGGTAGAAGTTTGGGGAGGCAGTAGGCAGTAATGTTTGATCTAAGTTTATCTGCTGGTATGTTTACTGTGTTCTCGGTGGTTCTGTAAGTGTTGTCACTTTGTGTAACTTTCGTACTGCATAGAGTAATGTTCCTCAGACTTCTAACATAGTGTTTTTTTGGGCAATGATTGCAAGTGCATGCGGAGAGAATGAAGTGTGTGCGTATGAACACAGAAGAGACTGCATGGGTGTATGAGAGAGTGAGCGGCAAAGGAGTGAATGAAGAGTGTGTGTGTATGAATGTAGAAGTGCCTGCGTGTGTGTATGAGAGAACAGAATGCTGAGGTGCATTTTTAGGAATATGGATATAATGTGGCACTTCCATTATGCAGAGCATGGATGAAGGTTAAACTCGATGCTGTGTTCAAGTTTTAATTATATATTACAATGGGGACATTGAGTTGTTTGTGTATATGAAAGAAAGATATTAAGAAGTTAAACAGATTGGGGACAGAAAGTTCATGGAAATGTTCATCACAGTAGAAATGTACACATTAGAGGATGAGAAGAGGGGAAAGGGGATTTGATTTTGACCCAAATGAATCAGGGGATAGATTAGTGATGTAGGACTGAAGCAGAATGACAGATCAGAAGCCAAAGGTACAAGTGACAGCTAGCAGAGGAAGAATGTAAGTCTAAGATAAGGAAATGCTAGTATATAGGGAGGGTGGTGAGTTAATAGATGCTTTGTGAGAGGCAATGCTTCATTGTACAACAACCGAAAAGTTTAAGGGTTCCTTGAACCAATAAAAAAGGTGGGAAAGGAGTATGGCAACTTGGTAAGGTTCGATGTGACACTGGCTCAGAACTGATCGACTACCAATGTTTTATTGGCAACTATGAGCCAAGTTTGTTAAGTTTGTATACATTATTTCAAATTGCTGGAACATTACAGACTATATTTTTAGAACAGATACTGGTAAATGGAGTTTTTCATCCAAATTATAGAAAGCAAAATGTCTGTTTTTATAACATTTGTTTTTATTTTTCTGCTGGGCATTAACAGCATTTTTTTTTTAATTTAACATTTCTGAAGTTTTCCTGACGAGTATATTCACTTGATTTAAGTAGTTGTCACAGTTTGGGGGCACATGAAGTACTTTCATCTAATTTCTAAATTGCTGACTAGCTCAGAGTATATAATTGTTTTCATGTATGTTTATTATTTGAACCCCTCCCCTTTACAGAAGCTAATCTAGCTTATCTTTATTATGAAGAGAAATGTTCACTATACCCTTGTTAAATGAATGCCTGGGTCAGCAGGGAGTATTGTTTCGATAGCAAGATTTTAGATGCTTCATAAAAACAGATTATAACAAAGACATAACCAATGAACCATGAAAGGGAGGAAGATAAATTAAGGTCAGCAGGTCTGTAGAAGAAGAGCAGGTGTATACTTTGGTAAGATCTATAAACCTGAAGATTGTTATTAATCAAAAGAGAGGACGTCTTTAAAGAAACAGATCAAGAATGCTTCCCTTCAGCTGAGTTCAGAAGGCATACTTGCTAGTGCTAAGAACAAACTGCTTTATCATTCAAAGATCTCTTTGTGTATAACCTTTTTGATTTGTAAATATTCTCAAACATACTTTAATGCATTTTACAGTGAGGCTTCTGGATCTTCTGTCAAAGTACTCATGAACATTTGATCTTTCATTCATTACTTGAAACCCTCATTCTTACTGTAATAAGAACATCCACTTTTTAAGCCAACTGTTTCAGAGAATATTTTGTCTTTCACCTTGCTTATTCTCATGAGTTTTAATAACATTACAAATATGTATATAGTGTATTATTAATTTTTGGCTTGACTGCATTATTAAAGTCACGTTAGCCACTGTGCATTTTAAGCAATTGTACAGAAAATTATTTTTAGGGGTAATTGAAATATCTTCCATGATGCCTTGATAAAAATAGTCATTGTATTATTATACTTACATAACTTTCTTTAAGCAGTTAAGAGATGGTTTGAATGAAGGGGATGCTAAATCAATAATTTCTTTTTATAACAATTTTTATGGATGGAATTTATGATTGGCATTTACTGTCTGAGTGGAAATATTTAATTGTGAACAAAAAAAGTGAATAGTATTCAATAGCATGATAACAAGAGGTCAAGGGACAGATTAAACTATTTTGGCTTTGTGTATGTCGTCTTATGTGTGTAGACATGCCAGTGCATTTTGTATATTTTTTATACCAATAACTGCATTTTCTGTAGCATTTTATATGTTTGCATGTCTTGTTTGCCTATATCCAGCCATGTATGTTAGACTGAATCATCTCAAATTGTACATCATCTAGTAATCTGACCTTGTTCTTTTATGTAAACTAGCTGACATTACAAAAGTTATGAAATGCTGTCTTGTAATTCTTTTCTAGAAATACAACAAAATTCTTTCTGCACAGCCTTAGGACCATGCTAAAAGAGAATTACAGAATCTGATACCAGCATAGGATCTGGAGAGAAGTCATTGCCACTGTCCCCCTGGCCACCTCAGGGGGGGGGGCATGGCAAGGGGGGTGACACTTTGTCCAGTTGTGGCACAAGCCCAGGCCCGCTTCACACCCGAGCCCAACTGACTCAGCACTTAGAGCCAATCCTTATCCCAAAGTTATGGATCTGGTTTACCGACTTCCCTTACCTATATTGTTCTAACATGCCAGAGGCTATTCACCTTGGAGACCTGCTCTAGGTGAGAACTTATCTGACACCGCCGGAACAGCAATGCTTTACAGACAGAGAATTGTTTGGGATAGAGAATCTCTGCTAAGCCAAATACACAGATGCATCAAACATGGAGAATTGCCTTGTTATTACATGGAGTACTATGGTTATGTCCTGAAAACAGGAAAAAAAATCATGCTTGCTAAGCACCTTTCTCACATCAGAAAGGTGCTTAATGTGTTTTGATATGCACCCCTAAGTGCTGTTAAGATCAGATCTCATGCTAGTGACTAACAATGGCAAGTGCTGGTCAGTAAAGAACAGTGGCAGAAGCTAAAACAACTTTAGAAGCTGTCATATACTTCACTGTACTACTTTTTAAACAAAAAGTGTCACAGAACAAAGCATTTCACAGCTTTTAAAGCTTGGAAAACACTTTGCCGTTCTACACTTTCTTTTCTTCAGTTGGCAGTACATGTAGCTGATAAAGCTTTGTGCACTACAAAGAATTATGAGTGGTTCTCTGATGATAACTATTATTGTTCTTGACATGGAAGCCAAGTGTCACTTCTTGAACATCTCTTTGCTCTATTCTTGAAGTCAATTTCTTGGCATTCATGTCTTGAATACATAATAAGTTAGTTATTATCAGCGACCTGATCACAATCCTCTATATTTTGCTTTATGGTAATACAATCCATTCTAGTAAAGTTACAATCAGTTTGAAATACTTACTAAATGTACTTGTAATTGTACTGCACATCAGTGAAATGTATTGTTAGAATAAATGTCACAGAAACAAAATATTAAATACTAAATGAGATCAAAAGTAAAAAACAAAATTCAGTATGAATGGACATGAGCCAGATCACACATCATATCCTAAGTACTTTTTATTATTTAACAGAATTTACTTAGCTAATGAATATCCCATTTAAATCAGTTAACCCAAACCATGTAACACCATTCACCCAATAGACAAGACATTGAGCCCTACGGCACATACAAAGAAAGCTGCTTGAAAACAGCTGTATACATTCTAAGGGAGGTAAGGGGTTATTCCTGTAATACATTGGAAAAAATAAAGCAGTATTGTAGCATACAACTGGAGACAAATCAGTACCAAATCAAAGAAGAAACAAATTTATTTTTTCTTTTTCTTTACTTTTCTCCTTTTTTTTATTTCTGTGCAGAATAGGTTAGATTCCATGGAAGAACTAAAATGCAAAAAAAAAAAAAGAAAATGATGCCAAGAAACAATAGGGGCAGTATGAGAACCAGCATGAGAAAAGAAAGAGCTGCCCTGGGATAATCAGTGACTAAGCTGTTGAAACAGCTAGTGTCTTTTTTCCATCTGCAGGGAATACTAATTTAAACCTGAAATATAGCCTACACAAATTCTGGAAGTGGCTGAGGCATAGTTGGGGAAAGGCATGCTGAAAATTAATATAGATGAGATGTTACTAGTCACTGATTCAGCTTACAATCACCAGCTTAATTCAATTCAAAGTTACAGGGAGCCAGTGTCCATCCCAGCCCTCAGTGGCACAAAGCAAAAAAGTGATGTGCATGACAGCAATCTGCACAAACACACACACACATGCGCACACACACACATGCGCACACACACACACACACACACACACACACACACACGTGCGCGCACACATACACACACACACACTCATGCACACACACACTCATGCACACACACACACACACACACACACACACACACACACACACACACACACACACACACACACACGCACACACAATTATGGTCATTGAGATGTAAGAGTAAAGTGGGACCACCCAGTGGAAACCCATACAGGGGAAGGATGTGCAGACTCTCCACAAAAGGCACCCCAACTAAGAACAAATTGCTAAGCACTGCTTCTCTGCTCTGTTCAAGTCACATGTAAATAAAATCATCATAAAACTTACAAAAATGAGTGATTTTGATTTAGCCATCAAAATGTTTTGTACTCATGAGTTCTGTACATTTTCATAGGTGCCTACAACTAACAAATAACCACAATGACAGACAGGAGCTAACAAGTAAGTAACCATACTATTTAGTGTAAACTAAAGGCAGCAACTGCCTAAGCAAGACAGAGTCATTGATACCCAGCATGCATTAGCCTTATAGGATTATTAAAGACACACTACACTGTACATTACAGTGGCTGTACAAAACTGCCTTTACTAGCTATGAGTAATCAGTAAAAACAAACACAGAAAGGATGTCTAGTGATATCACTGATGTGGTGACAGTGTTTCACTTGAGTGTTTTCAGTCCTAGAACCAGTGACGGCTGGTGACTTCAAATCAAAGGGGGGCTGCAGGAGATAGCTGAATGGGTGGGGTCAATGGGAAGGGGTGCGGCCAACTAGAAAGGGGAGGAGCTATGCTCAAAACCACAAAAACTAAATATACTGCCCTGGGTGCCATACCGTCATTATGAGAGTCCAATCAAGACAAAATGAAGTGTAGAAGAATAAAAATATTTCAATGCATTGGCTGCATGACAGCTTAATATCTAGATGGAAACAAAAAAGGTTGTGAGGCATGAAAAAATAAATTACTTTTTTAAATACATTAATGGAATACCAGTCAAAATCAAGTATAAGAAAAACAAGCAGCACTCAACTCAAACCACTTCTTGCACTGCAGTTCTAATTATAATTTATATTCAGCTTTATTAAAGTACCAAGTAACATGCTGAAAGTAGAAATCTCTGATGCCCGCACTTGTAAAAATGTTTCTTATCCAAAAAAACACCTGCTGCCTGACATCTACTTGTTTCATGGGGAAAACATGATCAAAGTAAAAAATGAAAAGCAAACAAGAAATAAGCTCAAGATACATTGCTTAAAAGGATTACTGTACAGGTTATGGACCACACGATTGGCATTCTGTTTACGGGTAAAGCCTGCAGAGATTACTGGAAGTCTCCAAGTGTAATGAGACTCTTAAAATAATGTAATCCTGTTCTTTATTACAAATACTGGCATATGCATTTCAATACCCAAGGCTTATACATTATCTAGTTAAGTATTCTCTACATGGCAAAAGAAAGGCTTTCAATGTTGGCAATTCTTTAACAGTATGCTTATTAAAGCTTACTTGCATCTTGCAATCTCAGCCAAGCTTACCCGATGGTCATTAAAGTATTGCTACTTAAACACAGAGCAACAGGCACTTTGAGTAATAAGCATAAATCAACAGTACAAAAAATATGACAGAAACCAGACCATTCTGTAAAAATCAAGGACAGATGAAAAGCCACTCTAGTACTTGTGTCTACCTTGAATGGGGGGGATACTCTGCACATTTACACTGCATACTCCTTGCCTTGCTTCGACACATCCAGAGTCACTACATGGGGGAGTGGGGTGCAACAAGTATGTCACAGTTTGAAATGTCTCTGGCTGACTTGTGATGGCCCTGACACATTTGTCATACCTCTCAACCTCAGAGCAAGAAATCTGGACAAAGTCATACAAAGAAATGGGACAAAGGCCCAAAAATAAGGACAATTTTTAAAATATTGCTCTTATAAACTTAGAAAAATAATAGAGGTCTTGCATTAGTATGAATTTTCTGAATGGTATGAAATCTGAAACTCAAATGTCTATCGTTATTTTCTAACTTCAGTCTTTAATGATTTGTCACTAATTTGCCAAAAAACACAATTTTATGAAAAATGGACCAAAAATGTGATGTAAAAATATAAAATAGTAACACAATACAGCTGGGAACCTGTCAAAGAAGGGACACTATAATATTAGTACCACTAACTTGAGCGGCTGACAAAATAAAATAATCTACATGCATTTCTGAAATAAAAGTAATCTAATGGATTATTACAGTTATTTCTTAATTATAAACCCTCCATGTTTTCTTCCAAAATTGCTATTTTGCGGAGGGATCATTAGGGGAAGAGCAACATTTTGAGCCAAAATCAGGGACAGTTGAGAGGTTTGGCTATGCCTAATTCTATAAAGCAATTTATTTGCATGTACCTCTCAACCTGTTAATGCAATAAATCAGGACAAGGCCAAATATATTGGGGGAACATATAAACAGTACTAAAAATTGCCCTTGTATAAACTGAGACAGTTGATAGAACAGGTCTTACTTTAGCATGCATTTTTCTGAAGGTTATGAAGTCTGAAACTCAGTGTGTCATTAGTGACTCAATTCCTAAATGATTTGCCAGAAAACCACAAATTTTATGAGGAACAAACCAACAATAAGAAGCAAAAAATCTATTCATTCTTTGAAAATCTGGACAGTTGGGAGGTATGGTTCAGCTGGGGCTGCCTAGGTTTGCCGCCCTTCCCCCTCACAAAACCATGGTCGATTGGAGCCTCCCCCTGCAGCCATTCCAATGATCCATTACTTGGCTGTTTCACTCCATTTACCGTAAACACTAATGTGCATACTGATTTACTTCTATGATGATTTGAACTTCATTTGAAAGTTTTATTTTGCATTTTACAGCACAAACACTAAGACATCTGCTAAACAAACTTGGCATTAAAACTTCTCTGCCATTGAAACTCACATTTATTGAAACAACATTGAAACCCACATTCAAAGAAAATACACCCGTGGCAGATAAAGATTAATTCTGGGCTGTTTTCAAATCATAGGCGCCTTGCATATGAAACATACAAGTGCTCTTTGATACACCTTCCTATTGCTTTAAACATTTTTCCAGTAAACAATGAAACAAAACGCATGCACCAATGACAAAACTGCCCAATTCAGAACATTTCCATCATAAAAGTCTACTCAAACTTCTACAGTCCACTATTATCAGTAAATATGCACAATTCTTCTGTCCACCATTATCAGTAAATATGCACAATCTCTGAAGTAGCAAAAAAGTCATCTAAATAATTACACGTTAAATAAATCTGTAATGAAGAGGTTGCTCCTAATCACCTTTATATTTCATGGTTTGATCGAAAAATAAAGTGTCTGATGCCCCTGGGGAATAAGTTGCCTAAATTACATTAAAAATAAGCTAGTAATATTGCAATAGGAAATGGATGGCAAACTGATAACAGGCTCATAGTCAGTATCTTAACTTTCAGTACGGCAGCATTCACCCCTTATGGGAGTAGAACCAACAACCTTCTGCGTCAAAAGCAAGTACACAACTTGTTGTGCTATTAGCAATGTGAGCTGACTTAGCATAATCAGCACTAAACTTCTCTTCCCCTGCAGCTCTCAGCTCCTTGTAAAATCTACTCAATACTCAACTGCATCTCAACTTCGTAGCACAAGAAATCTGGAAAAATCCAAATTTATTGGGGTGGGTCAAAAGGGCAAAAACCAGGGACACATTAAACATTGCTTGTATAATCTTGGAAAGCTGCTAGAATAAAATGCTGTGTTACCACCATACATTTTACTGCCAAGGTCCCTGTGCAAAAGAGTCAGAACAACATACCACTATGCCAAATCACCTGCTTTGTGAAAGAAAAATGCTGTGTTAACACTGTACATTTTACTGCCAAGGTCCCTGTGCAAAACAGTCAAGAGCAACATACCACTACGCCAAATCAGCTGCTTTGTGAAAGAGAGGAAGACTGAAACTTAAATGACTATCATTTAATGAATTCAGTTCTCACCATAGCTGTCAACCTCTTAGCACAAAACACCTGGACAAACCCAGTAATGAGGGAATACAGCCCTCAAACATATTCAGTGAATTCAGTTCTTGCCATAGCTGTCAACCTTAGCACAAAAAACCTGGACAAAGCCAATAACAGGGTATTACAGTCCCAAAAATAAGGACAAATTTCAAATAGTCATCTTATAAACTTAAAAAATTGCTATAATAAAAGTTTGTTACTATATATTTATTGCTAGAATAAAAAAATATTTTACTATGTATTTCCTGAAGAATATGAAGTCTGAAATTCAAATGCCTGTCAATTTTACTTCTGATGGAACAAAAACAATTTTCAGCAGAGGCCCAGGGAGAAATACTATAGACACATGTCTTTGTAAAATGGCAGGACACCAGAGCAAATCCACACAAACACAGGGATAAGATGCAGACTCCACACAGAAGGCACCCCAGCCAAGAATCAAACCAGAAAACCTATAGCTGTGAGGCAACAATACTGCCACTGCACCATCAAATATGTAAGGAATTAAACATTCAGAAACCTGAAGTCTGAAATTCAAATGCCTGTCAATTTTATATAACATTTGTTAATCAGTACAGTCTGACTTGGAACAAATAAACAATTTTCAGCAGAGGCCCAGGAAGAAATAATGCAGACATGTCCTTGTAACATGGGAGGACACAAAAGCAAACCCACACAAACACAGGGAGAAGATACAGACTCCCACAAAGAAGGCACCCCTGCCAAGAATCAAACCTGAGAACCTGCAGCTGTGAGGCAACAATGCTACCACTACACCATCAAATATCAAGCATTGCAATATTTACAAACCACAGATATTATGAGGAACAGATCAGATCAAATATGAGACAAAAATCTGCAATTTTTTTACAAATGGTGGTGGGTAGGGAATTCAGGTCTTTAACACCTGCATACAAGGTACAGGGTTCAAGCCTGAGGTATTCCCTACCACACCACCATGAGTCTAACCACCAGTATATTGCACCTGGGGCATTTTCACACACACACACACACACACACACCCTGTAGCAAACCATCAATCCTTGTCCACACACTTACCTGTAGTAAATCCCTGTCCACAAAACCACCATAAATCCTATGAAATGCATCTTCCCCCGACGAGACTGCAGCTGAAAACCCGCGCAAATCCGACCCTGCCCATCGCGAGATCTTCCCCTGCAGCAAACTCCAATCCAGACCCGAGATCCTTCCCCCGACGAACTCCTGACTGCTGACGTTGCAGTCCGACCCCGACGCGTTTTCCTAGCGAGTTCCAGGACAGTCTATGCAGTTTAAAACTGCATAGACTTCTGGGAACTCCGTTCTTCATGTTTCCCAGTCAGGACTGCTGCTGAGACAATCAGCGCATGCTCCAGACTGTCTTAGCAGCAGTCCGGATTAGTGCTCATGCGCGAAAGTCCGCGATTTTTTTCTTTTTTTCTTCTTTTTATTTCTTTATTTTTTTCCTTTTATTTCTTTATTTCATAGTTGAGGGGGCTGCAGTCCGGCAGTCCAATAGCACGGGCCGCCCCTGCCTAGAACACTGAAATTCTTTAATTCTGGTAGCATGTGGAGGTTTGTAGTATAGATGGAGGAAACATTGAGCATGACCAAGATGACCCAAGTCTGAGTAATGGCTTAGGTGCTGGAAGAGCTGGGTGAGGGAAGATGGGAGTGAATAGCTGATGCCCGCATGCCCAGGCAGGCAATGATGGTTTTTATTCAGCCAATCATAAAGAAGAAAGTGTAAGTCTTTGAAGCACCAAAGTTCTCATGACCAGAGACATTTTTTTAAGATAAGGTGCATGGTTGGGGTTAGTGGCAGTGTTAGGGTTAGCATGCATTACTAAAGTGGAGAGGGGAGCTTCTACCCTCCCCATCCATCCATCTTATTAATGCATGGTAACCCTAACTTGGCTCCTGACCCAACCCCAAATATGCACTTTACTTTAAAAAAAAAATTCTATAACAATACCTGTACACAAGACAGTTCCGACACTCACCACATGCAGAAACACACACACACACACACACACACACACACACACACACACACACACACACACACACACACACGCGCACACATGCACACACATGCACACACACCGCACACACCGCACACACACACACACACACACACACACACACACACACACACACACACACACACACACACACATATACACACATATATATATATATATATACACAAACACAACACACCAAATATATCCTCCTATCTTACCCTTACTCTAACACTAACCCATACTCACTTGCATATATAGTAAATCTATTCTCCTACCTGACCCTTCTCTAACCCTAATCTGCAAACACTTACACATATATTAAATCTATCCCCTATCCCCTTACCCGACCCTAACTCTAGCCCTATTTTACACAGTCTTGCATATACACTAAATCTACTCCCCCCCCCCACACACACACAGAAACTCCCAACCAAAAAAGCACAATTCTCAACCAAACGGACAGTTGCTCAATCAGATGTTCACACAGACAGCACTACAGTTCACTTTGTTGACCAAGTAAGCATTGGAACAAGTGAACTGTAACCATGCATCTATACCATTGCATCCTGGTTTGATTGCTTGCACTCCTTGGCCATCTTGGTGTCTCTTCATTTCCATCTCCCCAGCCTGAATCCTGGCTGTCCAACAGGTGTAGCTCATGGAATTGTGGGGGGGAGGACAACAAGATGGGTGATGTGGCATTAAAGCTTGCTCCCACTTCTCTCTAACTGGTTCCTCCTGTCCAGACATGGTAAGTGAACCCAGCTTATCTCGATCAAAGTCAGAATTCCAGTTCCTTGTGTCATACAAACAGAAATGAGTGTCAGAGACTTCTGGCAAGCTTAGGCTTTGCATCCATGAGACATTTGTTGTATTAACACATATAAAGTGAGGATGGTGCTGATACCTTGAGAATTGGAGTGCTAAAGAACAACCAAAGAGCAACTGAGATATATAAGCAAAAAAAATATGTAAAGTTATTCCAGTTGCTTTTTTTTACTATAACACAAGGCCAATGTATACACAAGATACTTGCATTAGGGAAATAACTTCTCCAGCATGTGTTGCTAGAAGTGACACCCCTCTAAGAAAGTTAGTCATATTAATATTTCAAGGATACTTAAAGGACAAAAACAATTAAACAGCCTCAACTTCCCACCTCATTGCAGTAATGAGAATAACATCACTGCAGTACCTGGATGTTGCATATAGGTGCTCACCTCAAGATAGTTATTTCTATTAGGGTGGAAGACAAGAGAAATTGATTTAACAGTTGTCTTTGTCAGCTGATACAGGCTGCTGCAAACCTATTGGCTGTGGGGCTTTCCAAGAAAGGATAATAATCAGTGGCTAAATGGAAGGTATTGGGGGGAGGGCATGTGAGTGATTCAGGTCAGTAAATTAGAGATGAAGCCCCTCAGATTACCAGGATGAAACCTTTCCAATGTCAGTGGTCCTGTTAGTGTACTTAGTCCGTCTTGCTATAAGCCAGAATTGCTCCAGTGCTGGCAAAACTTGTTGAACATACTTACTGACTGGGTTTTACTTTACAGTGTATTACAGTATAGCTGTCTGACTGTATTCAATGCCCATGTTCTCTACTATTTATTTATTTGTTTATATTTTAAAAGGTTCTGTTTGTTTTGCTCTTTGAAGACCTTCCATTGATTACTCACTGTATGGAGTAGCTTGGAATAGTTTGGCGTTGTCAGGCAATCCATTATTAATGCTTTTTTATTTTAAAAAGTTTTGTTTCCTTTGCTTTATTGAAGTCCTCCCCGATTAGTTACCATTAGGAATGGATTAGACTTATTAGGTAGTCCCTTGCTACTGCTTTGCTGTTTAAGATGCACATGAGTAAAGGTCATGAGTATCAAAGTGGTCATGTATCGTATGTGTTCTCAAAGATGCAAATTTGTGTCTTTCTATCAACATAAAACACTTTCTCTATACAACCTACTCCCCTAATTCCTACTGCACCTTAAATAGTCAGTGGTTGTGCAAAAAGGGTCCGATTTGCACTAGGTGATACACTGCTCCAGACTTAGATTGTTTGTTTTATACAGATAGCACCACCAGTAAATCAACTACATACCTTCTAGACACAGCTCCCATTCCACTCACACATTAATAAGCACCTGAAACAATACTTTTGCACTTTCCAACTGTCTCTGTAACCAGCCTGGTTGAAATGAGCATGCAGAGACAATTTAACAATTGTCTCATATTTACTGACAACCACCTACTACTCAAACCAGCGGACACAGTGTGTTAGAGATGTAATTATGCAATGTTATTGGGGGGAAAGGTCTCATACGATGCCATGACAAATAACAAGCAGGTTGGCAATACCACAAATCCACCTCACTTAACAAAGCAAGGACACTTCAGACCATACACATACCTTCATATGCTGAGGTTCTTAAAAACCCACCTAAACCACAAAGGCCTCCAAAAAGTAACATAAGAAACAAGTATCTTCAGCAACCTCATAAACACACTGCACAGGCAGCACCCACCATGAAACATAGATATAAGAGTCATAATGTCTCAATTCAAAAATCCATAAGGCAAACCTCCACACATTCTAATATCCTAGTCATTGGTGAGTCATACCAATGCACTACTCACCAGGTTGTGCAAGGAGAGGCTCACAGTCATGTATCTATCAGGTGCCAGAATGTGCCACTTTATGCAAGCACTCGAGTCCTTCCACCAGAGTTACACATATGACAGTCATAGTACACATGGATGTAAATTACTTGAGACATACATGCATTGACTATATAAACAGAGACACAATGGTGCTCTCAGAATATGTGTCAGAGGCTAGTATGAACCTAGCCTTGAGTAACATTTTACCATCACTGAGAATGATGCCACAATGCATACAAAAGATTATTGTTTTCAACAACTGGCTTAGCATATGGTGTCATTTAAAGGGAGCTACGATATGTATCAGCCTGGGAGGAGATGGTAGGCAGTCCTAACTTCTTTGTCAGGGATGGCCTGCATCCCTCCCTCAAAGGCTTTCATATATTATCTAAATCCTTGTCCACACCCCATAGTGTCTTTTTTAGGCAAAGTCAGTTTTCTAAAGCTTCCAACATGGCAAAAGAGAATCAGGATAACTTTGAGATATTTCTGTTCAATACTAAGATTCTTAAAAAACTTCCACTCCCTGCAAACACTCTTTACCATGGAAATATTGATATATACATCATCACAGAGACCTGGTTCAAGACCAACAAAAATACTTCATCACTGGAGGGTTTCAATGTCTATCAAATGTTTAAGCCAATCACATGAGCTGAAGGCACTAAAGGTGGTGGTATCACCATATTCTTAAAGAAATGTCACCTCCAGACTTGTTAGACAAAATAATGATGTGGAACTCCCCTACATTCAACTTACTATTAACAAAACCCTTTATCACATCATAGCTAACTATAGGACCTCCCTGAATCCCTCTCTGCCCACACTTCCTATGTAACTGGTATGGAGTCCCTGTGTATTACATCAAACACCATTGTCCTAGGTGACGTCAACCACCTTTCCATAAACTAGGAGGCTTATAAATCCTCAACTATGTATGGCCAGAAATGTCTGGACTTCATCAATACAAACTCTCTGGACTAGTTTGTCTACTCTCCAACCAGGCTGAAAAAATCCTGGATTTAGTCCATAACCAATATGGAGCAGCTTTGCTCATAACCAATTGCATCTTCTTCCCTGGTCAAATGAGTCCATCATACCACAAATGAGTCATATTCACCACAAGAAGTATGAAGTAACTTCTGATACTTTGATATTCAGAGGTTATACAAAGGCTTATCCACAAAAACTGGGAGATGACCTAGTTATATTCAGATGTCTCTTCCATCCTAATAACCCCCACTGCTTACGCAGAATCCTGCACACATGTAAATAGCTACACAGACACATCTGTTCCCCCTCAGAAATAAATACTATGCCAAATTCAGAAATAAACCTCTGTGGTGAAAATGTAATATAAACAGACTCTAATATAACAATAAAAAAACTCATTGCATGCAAAAGTAAATTTAACCCTCAAGATGCCAAAAATGGTCATATTAAACTAAACAAGGAACTCCAGACCCTAATCAAATCAACCAAAGCCAGATATGATATAAAAATAGCCACTCAGGCAAAGGATAACTACAAATCATTTTTTAACTATATTTTAACCTCATAAACAAAGCCCAGTCCTGTGCAGAGTTAATAGTAAATAATATTACATACTCGAACCCAGAACACATTGTCAATCTAGTAGCAGACACATTTAGCTCAAATATCACGCCCCTCTCTCCTCTAGTATTCTCAGATCATATACCTGCTTCTACATCTCCTCAAATCTCCCAAAAACAAACTCTCAAGGTGCTATCCAAGGTCAAGAACACTACTTCTATGTGACTGGATACAGTACCAGGCTGCCTACTGGTCATCCTGAAACAACTTGTCAGACCCCCTACAGTGGTTATTCAATATCACCCTCTAAAAAGATCTTGTGTTGGATGATTGGAGGACAGCAACAGTCATACCCTTGCACAAAAGTGAAATTTCAAGAACCCACACAACTATAGACCCATACGCCGGACTAGCCCATCTGTTATGCTATGGAAAGCATCTTTATGTAATTAACAAATAAGGATATAGGTAACATACAGACTCTCATCTTGAGTGGATTTTTTTCAACAGCTGATCTCACCTACTGAACCTGGTTGACTTCTTTGAAAAGGTTACTGCAATGGATGAGGGCAAACCAGTACACACCACATAAAGAGATATCTCAAAAGTGTACAACACTATTCTACACTCAGGTATCATAGATAAAGTTTCCTAGCTAAATGTAAATCCCTACGTAACTTATTGAGTAGCAAATTGGCTCACAAATAGAACCTGGATAATAAAGGTGGGTGGCTGTGCCTCTTCCAAATGACCTGTCACTAGAGGTATACTACAGGGTTCAGTCCTTGGACCACTCCTCTTTGATATTTACTTTGGAGGTCAAAGCTAATGTTAAGGGTTTGAGGCTGGCCAAGTTTGCAGATGGCTGTAAACTTGGTGCCATCCTAAACTCCTCAGAGGGCACCATGATCCTCCATGAGGGTCTCTCCTAAACCAATAGCTGGTGGAAAAACAATGGACTAAAAGTAAATGCCAAGTACAGTGCCCCAACTGACCCTATCCAGTAGGGCATATTATTATGCATTCACATGTCCAGTGGTGGCATAAATACCTGCTTAAGGGATCTTAATCACTTCTGCAACATACACAGAACATGATGGAGGTATAGGCATGTATTACAGAGAATTCCACTTCTGTGGGACTGTCTTCCACCCCACATAAAGCAAAGTACTACTTTTACTCTATTCAAATGTAATTTGGATGAATGGATGGGTAACTGCAAATATAACTTTGCCCCCCGGTTTAGCCTATTTTCCCTCACAGATAGGGGCAACATGTAAATGTCCCAACACATCCTTGTTCTGCCCACCTCTAGGTTGTTTGTACACAAAATATAAGGGATAAAAACTACCATGGTTATGTAAGTCTAGGCTTATTAAGATCCTCACAGATTAATACCTAGTAAGTATTTATAAACCTGTGAACCTATAGGAAAAACACACAAAAAATGGAAATTCACTATTATTTTATTATTCAGTGCCATAAACTTCAATAACAAATCAGATGAAGCAAGTATAGTTCTGTTAAGCAATAACATTGATCTCTTATTTGTTACTGAGAAATGGTTTAATGATCTAGCAATGCATCATACTGGTTTTACTTCTTTTTAAAAATGTAGAAATGTATCTGTTGCAGGGGTGTGTGACTAGTATATTTATTAGGAATAATAGGTGAAATTCTTCTTCTTACCTTTGAAAACACTGGGAACAGTCTGTCTCCAAATGTTAAGCTATTCAAATATAGACTGTTTTTAGAAGAAAAACAAAAAAAAAATGCAGGACAAAGCACTTGAAAAATCAGGAATCTTCAGCTATTCAGCCCTTTAATAGAGAAGAGAACAAAATACAGTGCCACATTGAGGAAATGAAGTAAAGCGCTTTCTGTCTGGTGCAATGACCAAACTTCTTCAGACAACAAACAGCAGGCACAAAAAACAGTTATGTTTCTAACCACACAAGAGAACTCCTCCCTCTACCCCCTAATTACACAATTATCCAATACAACACAAAAGCACTGTATTTTGTTCTCTTGTCTATTAAAGGGCTGAATAGCTGAAGATTCCTGATTTTTTTAAGTGCTTTGTCCTGCATTTTTTTATTTTTCTACAGATTGTGGTGTTGGTTTGACTTTCTTTTTAGAAGAACTCAGCGGAGTTGGACTAAACAGAAACGCTCTTAACCAAGAGAGTTTTATCTATCTCTAAAAATGTTTTCAGAGAACATCGTTAATATAAATAGCATTCTTAGTACTATAGCTTAAGCACAGTGATTCAAATTAGGCATAGTTTATGCATTAAAAATATAAGACATGTGACATTGCCTATGGCCACTGTCGACTGACAAGTGCCTGAAAGAATGAAAGGCAGTAGTAGATAGTGGTAAAAGAAAATATGTTATTTATTTCGATAAATGAGGTGAACGAATGAGTGGTGTAGAAACTGTCATGAGGAGTGAAGAATAATTACATTTAGATGTGTAAGGAGAGAGAATGGACCAGATATGGATGAATAATGAGGGCAAAAGGACACTGTGTGAGGATTAGTTATAAAAAAGAAGGTAGCAAAGAATGAAGGAAGTGTAGGATGGGATAGGTAGGGTCATGTCAGAATGTAGAGGAAAGTGGAAAGACTAGTTGTATTAGGTGCTTTTTACTTAAAGGGCATGTAGTAAAATGGTAGGCTTTACAATTTCCAGGTGTAGAGCATTGACAAAGTCAAGATTTAGTTAAGGTGTCATAGTTTGGATAGCTTTAGAGAGATTATTAAATGATGGGTAGTTATTAGGTTTGTAGATACTGTGTGGTGAGGAGTTGAGAATATACTAGGTATTGTGGTAGTTGTAGCCATTGCAGTTATTGTAGGGCCAATGTTGAGTTTTGTAAGGGAGGTTTGCAGTGTATTTTTCAGTTTGTTGCAGCACTGCTCCAGCGAGCTTGATTGAGAAGTTTATATGTTAGTAAATATGGAAGATGCATAGACTAGTGTGGCAAGGAGGAATCTTAAGGTAATATTCTTCCTGGCAGGGTCTGATAGGTAAGACTTGGCCCTACATAGGTAGCTCAGGTGTTGGCATTTTTTTTAGCAATGTGTTGAATGTGAGTCAAATTTCATGTGATCACCTATGTACACCCCTAGCAATTTTGTATATGGCACAAGTTCAGTGCCCATGTTTTTGGCTGAGGTTATGGAAAATGTTAATTTTTGTCATTGAGAAGTGTTTTATAGTGAAGACTACTAATTTGTTTTTACCAGGGTTGAGCTGGAGTCTAAAGTCCTTTTTACTAAGGATTCAATTCAGGTAAAGGATTCCTGGGTAAGGTGTTGCAGTTTAGTTAGGTACTTTGTAGAGCAGGTCAGGGTGGAACCATTGGCACTTTGTAGAATGGTGGCTTGTTTGCTTGCATTATGGAGGTCATTGAGGAATATATTAAACAGTATAGGGTTGATAATGGATCCTTGGGGGACACCTGCAGATACAGGAAGAAAGGAGGAAAACTTATTTTTGCCATTTTACTGCTTGGGATCTGTTGCTACCAGGTGAGAGTTGGGTTATCGAGGCCTAAATATGGCAGTTTGTGCAAGAGGCTGTAGTGTGACATATTGACAAAAACTTTTGATAAATCAATAAAAGAACTGATACCAGATTTTCTGTATTTCTAATATAAGTGTGGTTCAGACACACCAGAAAACAGCTCAAAGTTAATTTATTGCAGTAAAATTCCACACAAGTGCTTTCACCCTAGTTGGGGTGTACTGCTGGATGAGATTATTAACTGACGGGCAGTTATTAGGTTTGTAGATACTGTGTGTGGTGAGGAGTTGAGAATATACTAGGTATTGTGGTAGTTGTAGCCATTGCAGTTGTTGTAGGGCCAATGCTGAGTTTTGTAAGGGAGGTTTGCAGTGTATTTTTCAGTTTGTTGCAGCACTGCTCCAGCGAGCTTGATTGGGAAGCTTATATGTTAGTAAATATGGAAGATACATAGACTAGTGTGGCAAGGAGGAATCTTAAGGTGATATTCTTCCTGGCAGGGTCTGATAGGTAAGACTTGGCCCTGCATAGGCAGCTCAGCTGTTGGCATTTTTTTAGCAATGTGTTGAATGTGACAGTCAAATTTCATGTGATCACCTATGTACACCCCCAGTAATTTTGTATATGGCACAAGTTTAATGTCCATGTTTTTGGCTGAGGTTATGGAAAATGTTAATTTTTGTCGTTGAGAAGTGTTTTATAGTGAAGACCACTAATTTGTTTTTACCAGGGTTGAGCTGGAGTCTAAAGTCCTTTTTAGTAAGGATTCAATTCAGGTGAAGGATTTCTGGGTAAGGTGTTGCAGTTTAGTTAGGTACTTTGTAGAGCAGGTCAGGGTGGAACCACTGGCACTTTGTAGAATGGTGGCTTATTTGCTTCCATTATGGAGGTCATTTATGAATATATTAAACAGTATAGGGTTGAGAATGGATCCTTGGGGGACACCTGCAGACACAGGAAGAAAGGAGGAAAACTTATTTTTGCCGGTTTACTGCTTGGGATCTTTTGCTACCAGGTGAGAGTTGGGTTATTGAGGCCTAAATATGGCAGTTTGTGCAAGAGTTTGTAGTCTGACATATTGACAAAAACTTTTGATAGACAAGAAAAGAACCGATACCAGGTTTTTCTGTATTTATGTCTACATTAACTGTATTGATGAAACTGAGTAATGTGCTGGTGGTGGTGTTATGATAGGATGGAAACCATGGTACATGAAGGAGAAAAGTGAATTGCTAGTGATATGGGTGAATAGCTGTGAATGTATGAATTTCTTGAGAACTTGGATAAGGGGAAAGCATGGCTATGTGTTTATTATTGGTGAGTTCAGTGGAGTTGCCACCTTTATGCACAGGCAAGTTTTTTTTCCAGAGAAGTGGGATGTAGAATTCTTGGATGGAGTGATTAATTAAGACTGAAACTGGGTACACTAATGCCTTGCTGCCATTTTGATACATTCAACTAGCAATTTGTCATGTGCAAGGGTGGAAGGCTTTAGTCTCAATAAGTGTCTTTTGATGATGACTGTATGGATTGGTTGAAGTGAAATGGAGAGGGGTGTTTGTTGAGTTGTGACAGGTTGTGCTGTAATGAGGTTGTAGCTATTGTGTAGAGAGGAAACATGTTGCTTGAAATGGGAGATAAAATGATCTGCAAATACTTTATCACTTAATTTTGTGAGTTTTATTGTATTTCTGGATAATCACAGAGTGGGACTGGCTTTTACTATATTAGGTCTAAGTAAGGCAAGATCATCTAAGATGTTTAAGAAAATTATGTTGAATTGTGATACAGCTTATGTAGAGAAAATTGTTTTCAGATGTTCCAGTTCCATAGTTTTAAGTTGGAGATGAGAATCTTTATAGACGTGTCAGGTTGTGCACTAAGGTGAAACATTATGGTTTCTGAATACTGGATTGTTTTCTAATGAGAAAAGTGGGAAGGTGATCACTTAGTGTGGGAGGGTAGCTGAGGAACTTATTTTGTATGGAGAGGATGATAGGTATGTATCTCAGAGACTACCCCGTCTATGGAACAAGCTCCCCATCCATGTGAAGCAGAGTTCCTCCCTAATCCAATTCAAGTGCAACTTGGACAATTGGATGGGAAACCGGAAATTCATCCCTAGTGTGGCACCTATCTCTCTGATGCAAACAGGTAACCTGTAAATGGTTCATCTCCCAGGCCTATGCTTACGATTATCAAGGGTATCAGAACTCGTCAGAGATTTGGGATGCATGGCTAGGCTTAAAAAGGCCCTTGTGGTGATTAGCCAAGTAAACACCTATGAACCTATGAACCTATGAAGGAGATACGTATCCAACCTATGAGGGGTCCTTTATTGCTGCTTTGGTTATACTATGTAGATGTGGAGAATAGTTGGGTAAGGCCATACAGTTGTACGACAGTAGCAGGACTTTCAGAGTTAACTGAGAGCCAGTCAATACTGAGATCACCAAGAATTATACTTTCCTGTGAGATGTTAGATGAAGCCCAACAGAAATATTCCCCTGCAGTGTTTATGTTATTGTCGTGTGTGTTTTTGAGTGTGGGAGATTATTAGGACTTCAACATTGTTAAATAGAGGGGGTCTTGCGGAGGAATGGTGTGAGCTGCATGGAATTTTTTTGATGCTAGCTATGCCGCTCACTTTTTTATGTGCTTTGTCTAGTCAAATAATGCTACAACCCCGGTGGCAAATTCATTCAGCTTTAACATCCTGCTTCTACCATGTCTCATTTGCTACAACAATGTGGGGGAGAGTTGGGTCATCCAGTCATAAATGTCTGGGAGCTTGTTATAGATACATCTAAGGTTTATATGAAAAATGTGCAAGACTGAGAAATGGGAGTGTTGGGGTTTGGGTGTTGCATGTATATTTTGGATTGGGTCTGTTGGACCTGGGTTAGGATGGAGATGACCACTATGCATTGTGGAAGAGCCATTTAATTTGGGGTTTGAGTTTCAGCCCTAGTTTTTTAAGCAAGGGGTTATGATAGTTCATAGGAGATTACTAGGCTAATGGCTCAAGAGCCCTTAGAAGCCTAGCCAGTTTTACCCAGATCTAACTAATTTTCTTTCCCTTGGAAAGGATAACATGGGTCAGGAGGTGGGGTTTTGACAATTTTTAAAGACTGCCTCTGTCCATATGGGAGATGGGCACCACCCTAGTAGTGAATTTGCACTTTCCCATACATTGGTCCAGATTGTACTTGAAGATGGTCGGGGAAGGGCTCTGCTTTACTTGAATAGGAAGACTGTTCCAGAGGAGGGGCAATCTATGGGGCACATATCCATCTCTCCAGCATGATATATTCATGTCAGAGATCAGGTTTAGATCTTAGGAGTGGGTAAACCTTGTGCAGTTAGTTTTGTGAATATGCAACATTTCCATCGGGGCTAGGTCAGAGACTGCCTTGTAGGTCAGGCACAGATCCCCCCTCGGTAGTTGATGATAGGGCTTTTAACTGGTCTTCATATGACATACCAATTATAACCTGTATTTTTTTGGTGAGAAACCTCTGAGGACACTCCAGTTGTTGCAGGTGCCTGGCGAGGTACATGCCAAAAGGTCCATTGTACTCAATTGTTGATTTGATGAGGGCCAAATATAGTGGCACTGTGACATCCTTAGATCTGGATGCATTGCCCTTACTTATATGTTGAGCCACATAGAAGGATTTCCTCACCACTGTGGACACATGGTGATCAGATTACTATCTATCTGAGTACCTGGATGTCTCACCACTGGGTGCACTCCTAGGGTGGTGCTATAAATGTTGTAATTTGTAGGAGTATTTGATTTCCCAAAGGGTATTATTATGAACTTCTTTGCATTTAGTTTGAGCCATGCCTCTGACATCAGTCATTAGACTGTCAAACCTTTCTGTAGAATATCAATATAATTTGGGGAGTCAATGATTGCCCCCAACTTGCAGTCATCAGCAACCATGGCCAGCCAAAGGACATTTACACTTGCTTTGACATCTGAGAAGTATATTTCAAACAGGAAGGGGCCCAGCACTGAGCCCTGTGGCTGTGGTATTCCACTGGTGACTGGTCTTTTGCTAGATGTGACTACCCCCCACTCTAACAACATGTGTCCTATCCGTGAGCCATTTGCATATCCTTCTGGTGATGTAGAGGTTTATACCCAATTTTGTGAGTTTATCAATAATACCAGAATAGATATTGTGTCAAATGTCTTGGCCAGGTCAAGGTGGGTGGTATGCATTGTCTTACCCTCATCCTTGGCCTTAGTGACCTTGTCAAAGAAGTCCACCAGACTAAGAAGGCAGGACCTGACCATGATGAAGTTGAAGTAAGTTGGGTCTAGAGTGTGGATATTTCCTATGTTATTAAGCAGGCCCATGATTATCCTTTTCATAGCCTTGCATATAAGGTTAGTTAGACTTATGTGTCAGTAGTTTCTGGGGTCATTTGTTGGTTCCCCTTGTGCAGAAGGGTGACTGTTGCTGTCCTCCACTCTACTGAGACAAAGCCTGTCTGGAGACTGGTTATACAGAGATCTGAGTGGGTCTGCTTGGTCATGCTTCAAGCTATTTAATAGGCACCCTGGGATTCCATCAGGCCTCACTGATGCTGTGTTTCTAGCTTTAGAGAGCGCAGTGATGACCTGTACTTTTGTGATAACAGGTGAAGGAATGGTAGGGGGATTTCATGGGGAATGACTGGAGGTGATGAGGGGGGTGAAATATGAGCTGAAATTATTAGTCAGCAGGTTTGCTATTTCTTCTGGCTGAGTAGTGCCATCTACAGCCAGCTCAGCACATTGTTGAGCATTTCCCTTAAAATTTTTGACATAACTACAAAATGCTTTGTGGTTATCCTTTGCTTGGGAGGCTATTTTAGTTTTATATTTAGCTTTTCAAGACTTGACTAGTTCCCTTGACAGTAGAGTCTGTGTTTAAGAAAGTGTATAACTGCAGTGGAGATTAGGGAAAAGGCTACAGAGGTATGAACGTGAGTCAGATTTGTTTGTAGATTACACTGGATTGGAGATGATAGGTGATTGTTAAAGTTATGAAGGTGATGGTGGTAGAAAGTTATGTGAGTCATGATTATTAGTGGGGAGTAGAAAAAGACTTGTGGAAGTAAAATGTTAGGATTATGACAGAAAAATGAGGGGAAGGAAATGGTGTGATGAGAAGTGAAAGGGGATGGGAGCCACAACCACAATGAACTGGTGCTATTGTTAAGGGAGATATATAAATGCAGTATAAGGTGTAAGAGAAGATTGAATGAAGGGATTAATCAGAGAGGGGGATGGATTTTAAACATATTTTCCACTGAGTTATGGGGTGGGTAACAAAGTCTTCCAGCCATTTGAATCTTGCAAATATAGTAATTGTAGTCAGATGCTGCAGAATAGGTGGTACAATGTCACTTAACCTACACCACAGTATGTTAGTGGTTGTGACCTGTGCTTTGGGTGGTACATTCAGGTGAGCAATAAGCCATAGTGAAAAGAGCCTTTCCCATTGCTTTTTTTTTTGCTTAGTTGATATCATGCTTCCAGGGATTTTTGTCTGTAGTTGTCAAACAATGGGAAGGGCATAAGGGTAATGGAGGATTATGGATAAACAGAGAAGTTACAAGTTACGGTGTAGCTTTTTATCAGAATACATCATCATCAGGAGGTTAAAATGGTGAGCCAGGTAAGAGGATAACACTGAAGTAGTTAAAACCAAAAGAGTTAGAGATATAACAGCTTTAAATGACAGAAATACATTATTCCCAGCTTCCCTATACTCTTGCCTGCCTTTATTGTCTGTGGACACAATGGACACCAGTGCTAGTATTAGAGTCACAAAGGAGAGTGAATAAAATCAGACAGCGAAGCAGAACTAGGACTGAGTTGTTCAAAGGAGGCAGAGTACAACAGCTGGTATTAGGAAAACTGATAAGGAGAAATAAAAGTGATTCTGAAAGGGAGGGGAGACTGATTTTAGGCAAATATTGCCAGTGGGTTAAGTGGGGGTGTAATGAATTCTTCCAGATGTTTGACCCTTATAAATATAACAATCGCAGTTAGGTGCTGCAAAATAGGTAGTACAAAATCAGTTAACATACTCTACAGTAGTTTATTAGTTGTTCCTGTGCTTTGAGTGGTACACTCAAGTGAGAAGTAAGACAGAATGAAAACAGCAGCTCCCATTGCTTTTGTTATATTCTTGTCAATATGCTTCAAGGGATGTTTGCCTGAGGTCAGCAGATAAAGGGGGAGGGCATAAAGGCAATTTCAGTAGCACAGTGGTCATGATCTGTGCCTTGGGTGGGATTCTTAGGTCAGTAGTATGTTGGAGTGAAAGGAGCCTTTCCCATTGCTTTCTTTAGTTGATATTATTCTTCAGGGGAGTTTTGCCTGTAGTCAGCAAACAATGGGGAAAGGCATAAGGGCCCTTGTAAGATGGATGCAGTAGGCTGGAAGAAACTGTTCACCGGCACCATATTACAAATACTAGACACTTCATTCAAACTGGGGATGGGTCCCTCTTGTGACTATGGTGTTGTAGCATTCCCACTTTTTGGTTTGTATTCGTCTTTTCCTAAAGATGACGTTTATGATAAACTTTGCAAGGTGAGAAGAAATACTTTTATGGGCTATGATGAAATCCCAGGCTACCTTTATTAACTTAAAACAAGCCTTATTAGATATAGTATGCTATCTGTATACTACAACTTTAGTAAAGTTGTATGATTATGCATGGAAAAAGGCAGAAGTTACGCTTTTACATAACAGTAGTAAAGCTGGTCCTGTTGACTATAGACAAGTTCAAAACACGAAAAAAGACCACAAATGACTAAAGTGAAAGGAACACTATAAGAGCCGGCAAAAAATAAAAAGTTAGTGATATTTATTTAGGATAAACACTTTCGGCTAGGACGTTGCCTCGCATTCTTCAGACAAACAGATAAAACCATCAACGAACTTCCTTTTATCTAATTAAACTTATTACACCATTTAACGTGGGTAATATGTTACCCTGGCAACATAGTAGCAACAACCCACCAACAATAAACTGTTAAAAACAAATGGTGCTACATTTATTTCTTATTAAAACACAAGAAAGAACAAAAATAAAAAGTATGAGATTTAAAATTTAAAAGTTACAGATTAAACATCCTACAATTTATAATACGCTAAACCTTTTTAAGTTGAAATTATGTTAAATAGGTTCTCAGATAGACATGAAAAACATTGCTTATATACCCAAACTGTAATCAAATCAAACTACAAAAAGACATACCCCCGGATTCATGAAGCTCGGTGCAAGGCTGGTGTAAGGCCTGCGCCGGTCGTGCGGCGTATAAATGGTGTAGTAGCGCCATATGCATATTAATGAAGGTGCGCCACTACCACATCCACGTGCATAGGACACGTGCGCGAGTGCATGGGGCGTTACTAAGCTGCACCCGGAGGCGTGTCAATGTCGGCTGACGATGAGCAACCTAAACTGCTGAATATTATAGCCTGCCTGCAATAGTAATCGCACCTATCAGTGTCCGTGGATAATGAAACGTATGCAAAGCATGCAAGACAGTTCCCGGCCACACAAAATGGAGAACCAAACAGAAATGCACGCAACACAATATGAGTTTCCGTCCATGGAACAAATGATATTTAAAATCGTGTGTCCGTAATGTACTGCACTGTCAAAAGTTATACCCAGTGGAAATGAAGCGCATCATGTCAGCGCGCCGCCAATACACACGTCTAGCCCCATGGGCATGGTCACCAGCAGTCCCACAGTGGTAGTGATAGTACACAGCTGGGCAGTTGTGGCTATATAACAACTGTAAAGAAACCTGACAGTCCAAATTGTATACCAAACACACACAAACATATGTATATTAAAATGTGCTATACACATGAACAGGAACGTAACCGTCTCATACACATAGGATGCTATATGCAGAACCGGGATATCCAAAAGCAGAACCCATGCATGCAAATGCAATACGCAACAACCCCTGTATAGCACATAACCCGCACCCATGTCCGAATGTCCACCAAATCCAGCTACCAGCCTTGCGCAGCCGTACACCTACACATAGCGAGTATTCCCCATATGTAGTAGGAAGTATCGTCCTAGGCAGTGTCAGGATTGCAAATATGTATCCCACGTTTGTAAACATCCCATCACAGTTACATAAATCCAAATGCCCATGCGTTCATGTTTCGGCAAAATGTGTGTACATCCCGCATGGGATAAGTAACCTGTTGAAACCTCAGAGTTGTTTACATGCCACGGTGTCCAGTACTGTACACATCTGGACAAAACATGTATGTGTAGTCACGGTACTGTTCAGTTTCTACACAGACATGCAAAACATAACTACGCAGGATGGAACAGCTGTCCATGCAGGTCACCCCACTAGGGTTGCCACCTGTTCAGATGGCCAAGGTGGGACATCCCTTGTAGAAATGTGAGAATTTGCAGGATAAAACATACCCCCTGCCAGTGCAAAGGACAGAATTACACTTGTATGCCAAGATAAAAGCTTATTCCATAGCATTTGAATAGCTTATGCTATCCCAAATAATAGTTATGTGTACCAGATACAAAATACCTGTATCATGCAACTAGTAAAGAAAATAAGAAATATATTATTGTCTTAAATTCACAGGACATTTGCCATGTCTTAGGTGTCGTCACAGGACACAACTGTCCAAAGTGGGTCCTCCCCTCGCAAAGAGGAACAAGTGGTAATCCTACTCCCCACTGAATTATCGACAGTATATAGTCAACTCAATCACATACCGACACCACCCCTCAACCTATTACAGCAACAAAATCTGGACAAAGCCTAAAAGGATGGGTGGACAAATAGTGACAGATGTAATTACTGCTCTCACAAACTTCGAAAGTTCACAGAATAATAGTATGTACATAAGCATGAAAAGTTGTGAAGGATGTGGGGTAGACCCCAGTATTACAGAGGTCCGTACATTTATACTGTAACAAACCGTCACATATGTTGACTGGTACTACTGCATACCTGTAGTTAATTCATAGTTAAGTCATGTGCAAAATAATAACCCTCGTAAGAATGAATACAGGGAATAGTCAAATGTGAATGGGAACACCACTCACCGTGGATTATGTATTGTAACCACCCCCACCCATATTATGTATTGCCAACATCATAAGCTGCTGACAGGTGCCCAAACACCTGTGTCTGTAAACACAGATTAAATGTTTAAAAAGGACAAAATCTGTCCATGTGCTTTGTCTGACATTTGAACACGGTCAGGGCAGTTCCGTTCACCAGGCGGACAAGCCTAAACCCAGATCACCACATGAACACCCTGACAATTAAAGACCTGTATGTGTCAGGACTATAAGCCTTTGGGTTCTGAATATCCCTGCAGTGATTAAATATGCAGCTTGGGTCCAGAGTAGTAGGGAAAAGGGAATGTGTAACATGTAGTACCGCATTTTTCCCAGCAGGAGAATGGATGCCTGTGACGTAAGTGAAGCGGTGAGGCATATGTTAATGTAGCTATGTACTATGGGTATGCATATAAATGAGTCAGAACACCAAATGTATAGTGGTTACAGCATCCGGCCAACGTGAATGCAGTCCCGGTTGAACTACGACTACAGCACATATAATGTGAAAGTGTAATGAATGTGTCTGTGCTGTACAGACAGTTAAATATGTAAAGGTGAACGTGTGTTTCGCATAAGTCCGTTACAGATAATATACTGGTACTGTCACAAGTAATAAAGCCCATGTAAGCACAAAGACTTAGTAAACATATGTAACCCACAATAAGGAAATGCAAGTGTGCCTGTGCGTGTGTGATCCGCTCACAGCATAGTAAATGAATGCTGTTTCCCCCACGTTAGTTATACATGGCTCAAACCTGTTAACCTCGTAAAGTATGAAACCGGACAAAGGCATGCAAACTACCGGTACAAATAGGGACAAACCCCAGATATGTGCCAGAACAAACATAGAAAGTGGATAGAATAATGGGTGTGTCAGTAGCATGGATTCTCTGAAGGGTATGCAGTCGTAACCTGAACTGCTTGCCAGAATTCCCCACCGTAAGTCTCAAATGAAATGCCACTACATTGCCAGATAGACACAGGTTTATGTAAAACACACCGAAGATAGAGGCAACCAGCTGTACACTCTGCGACAATCTGTACAGTGCAAAGGTATGGTATGGATATAGATATATGTGTATACACATAATCCACAGACGTAAACCAAAGCAAGTTATGAAATGAGGATTGTACATGTATATATGTATACACAACAGACTTATGTCCCGTAGATATGACATATGTACATAAATAGGCCACGTTATAGCTAATATGGGTAGACAAACAGACATGCACGAAAGGTGAATAAACCACTGCATTCCAAACCATTGGCCAGAAAGTGACAGTCCAGCAAGTTCTACACTTTAAACATGCAGATAGGTGTCCATTGCAGGACTCCAAAAATTGATCCATACGTAGTGTCAACCGACACTGACGCAAAATAAGTGACCTCAGCAAATACAAAATAGCTGTACATGCAACAGTATCAGGTGCAAGGGTGATGACACATGTGTCGATAGAATGTATGACGGACGAACTGATATCCGGAGAGTGGGGAGTGCATATAAGTGTCTTCACACTTCAGTACCGCACACATTAAACATGTGTAATGGGTACTGTAGAGGGTTGTCAGGTATGGGAATCATGGGTATGCAGAAATGGGCCTGGGTGTTGTTTGGCAGAGATTTCGTAGGCCCGCCCCGTGGGAGTGATGTGGGTATAGCACACGCCTATATTCTCAATAATGGGGCAAACCATCCACTGGATATTGCGGAAACCATTTTGGCAATATGTAGGGCCCTATATCAGTGTCATGTAGGTGATTATCATGGATGGACATGCGTACGACCAAGATGGTACCCATAACTGGCAAACTGTCAGAATAACACAGCTGCACTAAGGCATAGTACATGAAATACAAATAGGGACTATATTAGATATACCCCAGACAAAGTCAGAACGTTGTGAGAATACTGGCGTAGCCATGAATACGGATGTTATGAGTGTTACTAATCATGTAATGGAAATGTCAGTCACTATTATCTACCGCACAGTTCGTAATGCCTTGCCAGCAATTTACCAGAAAGGCACATCACTATGACAAATGTAACAAGGGCAAAGGTCAAATGTCAGGGCGTTTACCCATAATGTGTACAGGTTTGGGGTATGAAGGTAACCTGTCCAAAATACATGTACAGAACTAGTGATACTAGGTGGACAGGTGAGAAGAAAGACATCAGGACAAATGAGAAAACATGTGCAAGTCATACGCATGTACTCCGACAAATGTGAATGACAACGTATGCCCTGTGAATGTCAATGTGGAAGGTTAATAGACACAAAAGTAATGTGTCCCACAGGGTATCATGCAGTGTCACCGTAACAATGTCCAGTCCCCCATACTCGTACGTGAGCTCTGCCACTGACGGAAAGCGCAAATACCGGCGCACACATACGGTACATGATAGACCAATTAGTGTGGATAGCAGCTGTTGGACTGTGTGAGGAATACAACTGTCTGGGTAGGTGTGTCCTGCAATATAAATGTAATGGCATGTGGCCTGTGATACCGCCATACAGTGTGTGTATTAGTGTCAGAAAGTTGATATTTTGTATCAGACACATACTCCGCAACTGTACAGATTTACGCAGAATGTGCAGAGTTCTGCCTCATATGTTTGGTGTGTTCCACGTAACAACAGTAACATTCCGGCACTTTCATGATAACCGAAGACATGAAATAATGACAAACATGTGATTAAGACACCAAATCCGACAGAAAAGCCATACTAATGCAAAACCTATTATTGTGTCAACTATCTACGTTTGTAAGAGCAACATGTCAATACTGCCCCTATGTGTCCCACTATCAGATAAGGCCTTGTCCAGAAATTTGCTCTAGGAGGTGGAGTGGTATGAACAGAAACAGATACATGTGTGAGGAAACAGCAATATCGACTGCAAGATAACGCAGAAGGTATGAAATGCGCTGCAGTAGGACGTGCAGTACTGTCCGCAGGTATGTGCTGACATGTCAAATGACACAGCAGTCTACATGAAGAACCTATAGGGCTGTCACCTTTACAGCCATGCACACAGCACAAATAGACATACACACATCAAAACTAGGCCAAGATACATGAAGCCTCCGGCGTGTACGAGTACAGTGAGAGTACAGCAAGGATAGATGTCTGCCAAGATATACAGCAAACACCTGTAAGGGCGTGTAACACCGCCCGTAACACGGACGTTGCATGGACAATGTTGGGATTTGCAAAATACCCCATTGGTATGTGAAAGCTATGCAAATATGCGATACATGAAACAGTCAGCTGTCCATGCAAGAGCAGAGTTATGGGCAGAAAATAGATTATATATACATATATATATATATAGAGAGAGAGATACAGACATACACACACACACATGTGGCAGGGCTGGTAATCGAACCTACACATTACTACCCTATCACACTACAGCATGACGCATTTACAGAACACGCTACCGAGAATACTAAACACAGCAGACACACAGGCATTCTACTAGGTGTGTGTCAACATCCGCAAAGACGTCAGCAGGATATATCTGTGTTGCGAAGCATCTAAAAGCATAACCTGAGTCCCCAGGCGGATGGGAGCATGCACACACACACACACACACACACACACACACACACACACACACACACACACACACACACACACACACACACACACACACACACACATCTTGCAGGCCTGGGAATCGAACTTACACCTAACTACCTTATCACAGTACAGCATGACGGATTTACAGAATGCGCTACCGAGATTACTGAACACAGCACTCCCAGAGGCATACTTCTAGGTGGGTGACATCATCCGCAAAGGCAAAGACGCCGATAGGGAATGTATGTGTTGTGAGGCATCTAGAAGCATTACTGTGTCCCCAGGCAGCTGGAAACACACACACACACACACACACACACACACACACACACACTTGGAAGGGCCGGGAGTTGAACATACACCTAACTACTTTAACACACTACAGCATTACGCATTTACAGAACGCGCTACCAAGATTACTGAACACAGCACTCCCAGAGGCATACTTCTTCGTGGGTGACATCATCCGCAAAGGCAAAGACGCCAATAGGGAATGTATGTGTTGTGAGGCATCTAAAAGCATTACTGTGTCCCCAGGCAGCTGGAAACACACACACACACACACACACACACACACACACACACACACACACACACACACACACACACACACACACACACACACACACACACACACTTGGCAGGGCCGGGAGTTGAACATACACCTAACTACCTTATCACACTACAGCATTACGCATTTACGGAATGCACTACTGAGATTACTGAACACAGCACTCCCAGAGGCATACTTCTAGGTGGGTGACATCATCCGCAAAGGCAAAGACGCCGATGGGGAATGTATGTGTTGTGAGGCATCTAAAAGCATTACTGTGTCCGCAGGCAGCTGAAAACACACACACACACACACACACACACACACACACACACACACACTTGGCAGGGCTGGGAGTTGAACATACACCTAACTACCTTATCACACTACAGCATTACGCATTTACGGAATGCGCTACCGAGATTACTGAACACAGCACTCCCAGAGGCATACTTCTAGGTGGGTGACATCATCCGCAAAGGCAAAGATGCTGATAGGGAATGTATGTGTTGTGAGGCATCTAAAAGCATTACTGTGTCCCCAGGCAGCTGGAAACACACACACACACACACACTTGGAAGGACCGGGAGTTGAACATACACCTAACTACTTTAACACACTAGAGCATTACGCATTTACAGAACGCGCTACCGAGATTACTGATCACAGCACTCCCAGAGGCATACTTCTACGTGGGTGACATCATCCGCAAAGGTAAAGACGCCGATAGGGAATGTATGTGTTGTGAGGCATCTAAAAGCATTACTGTGTCCCCAGGCAGCTGGAAACACACACACACACACACACACACTTGGCAGGGCCGGGAGTTCATACATCTAACTACCTTATCACACTACAGCATTACGCATTTACGGAACGTGCTACTGAGATTACTGAACACAGCACTCCCAGAGGCATACTTCTAGGTGGGTGACATCATCCGCAAAGGCAAAGACACTGATAGGGATTGTATGTGTTGGGAGGCATCTAAAAGCATTACACTGTCCCCAGGCAGCTGGAAACACACACACACACACAAACACACACGGCAGGGCCGGGAGTTGAACATACACCTAATTACCTTATCACACTACAGCATTACGCATTTACGGAACGTGCTACCGAGATTACTGAGCACAGCACTCCCAGAGGCATACTTCTAGGTGGGTGACATCATCCGCAAAGGCAAAGACGCCGATAGGGAATGTATGTGTTGTGAGGCATCTAAAAGCATTACTGTGTCCCCAGGCAGCTGGAAACACACACACACAGACACACACTTGGAAAGGCCGGGAGTTGAACATACATCTAACTAATTTAACACACTACAGCATTACGCATTTACAGAACGCGCTACTGAGATTACTGAACACAGCACTCCCAGAGGCATACGTCTAGGTGGGTGACATCATCCGCAAAGGCAAAGACGCCGATAGGGAATGTATGTGTTGTGAGGCATCTAAAAGCATTACTGTGTCCCCAGGCAGCTGGAAACACACAAACACACACACACACACACACACACACACACACACACACTTGGAAGGGCCGGGAGTTGAACATACACCTAACTAGTTTAACACCCTACAGCATTACGCATTACAGAACGCATTAGCGAGATTACTGAACACAGCACTCCCAGAAGCATACTCCTAGGTGGGTGACATCATCCGCAAAGGCAAAGATGCCGATAGGGAATGTTTAGAGAGTGAGCAGTCTGAAAGCATTTTACTGTCCCAAGGTAGACGTACACAAACACGGCAGTGCTGTCATCGGGCCAACTAAATATCTACAGAGCACTACAACACTAAATAGATACGGGATGCGCCACAGACAGTACACCCTTCAAGAGAGCAACCAGTGTGTTCAATGTAGGCATCCATCGTGACATTGAAAATGGACATCGGTTGCCTGGATGACCACCATGGCTATACAGGATGTCAATGGCCATGCCCACACGCTTAGTATCACACGTCTGTTTGGAATGTACTGTGTGTCCATCTACACAACGGCGTACTGGGCATGCTCACACACTTAGCAGTTGCAAAGGGCCAACTTGCATGCACACGGAGTCTAATCACGGAAGGGCGAAGTGTGGAATGTACTGTGTATCCATCTACACAACAGCATACTGGGCATGCTCACACACTTAGCAGTTGCAAAGGGCCATCTTGCATGCACACGGAGTCTAATCATGGAAGGGCGCAGTGTGGAATGTACTGTGTGTCCATCTACACAACGGCATACTGGGCATGCTCACACACTTAGCAGTTGCAAAGGGCCAACTTGCATGCACACGGAGTCTAATCACGGAAGGGCATAGTGTGGAATGTACTGTGTGTCCATCTACACAACAGCATACTGGGCATGCTCACACACTTAGCAGTAGCAAAGGGCCGTCTTGCATGCAGATGGAGTGTACACACAGAAGGGCACAGTACAGATGGGCACAGTAAGGTAAATCTGTCCTCACGCACAGGGCGGTCACACATGCAGTGACCTGTACACACACAGCTGCCATCACAGCTGTCACAGGTGCAGGTCACACACGTACACACTGCAGTGTACACTGTAGCTGTCAAGTCAGCACCATGTCGTCGGTGCAGCACTACACAGCCGTACAGTCCCACAACACCATGTGACACATGACCACTGGGCTGTACAGCAGTGTACACCAGCTGTGTAGAGTACACATGTACCAACAGGGATCCAACAGGTGTTATGCATTGCAATGATACCAGTATACATGAACAGGTCGGCTCAACACATACCAGCTGTGACACCTGACTGTTGCTGTACACCAATGAACACACGTCTGGATATGTCATACATGTGATTGTGTGGATGTGTGCATGGACTGCACACACAACACATACATACATAGCCTTTGATGTACCACATGCATAACACTGGCCTAATCAATGCTACACACATGAATGGAAGGTGGGCCCATGTCTGTTGAATGCTCACACTACAGGGGGTAGCAGTGTTGACCGGGACACATACCCTTGTACTGGTTGCCTGTGACACCCGTGATATCATACCGCAGTCCATGTGTTATGTATGTCAACACACATGTCCAACAATAGCAATGCATACAAACATGGCAACAGGAGACACATGTGACATCTGTACTGTGCATGCAGCAACCATGCATGTGCAGTGGCCGATGTCTGTAACATAGTTGCACCTACCTACGACATGCAGACGCAATGCAGACCCATTATTGACACCTGTATATGGTTCATAGGTTCATACTAGGCTATCTGCCCTAGGGCATTTATAAGCCTAGCCAGAGTATGTTTGGCTTTCGCCACCCATTTTAAATTAATTTTGCTATGCCCTTTTTCGAGGTTAGTATACCGTGCCTCTGTCTAACAGTGACACAGAAGTGATACCCGGGGTAAACCTATGATCTCCCATCCACTCATCAAGACTCCTCTTGAAGAGAATCAATGAGGGACTCTGCCTAACCTGGACTGGGATTTTATTCCATAGTGAAGGGAGCCTCTGGGTTATGAATCTGTCCCTCCAGCATGTCCTATTTATTTCAGTGCTGAGGTTCAAGTCTCTCGAGCATGTAGCTCAATGGGATTTGGATTTTTTGAGGTGTAGCATGTCCCTTAATTCCGGGTTGGACATGGCCTTATACGTCAGGCACAGGTCACCTCTGAGCAGGCGGTATGCCACTGAGTAGAGCTGGAGTTTCTTTAACCGGGCAGCATATGGCATCTGTTTGAGCCCTTTGATCCTCTTGGTGAGGTACTTTTGGGGTCTTTCCAGTTGCTGCAGGTGTTTGGTAAGGTACATCCCAAAAGGGGCATTGTACTCGATTATGGGCCTGATGAGGGATGAGTAAAGAGGCATCGATGACCTCCCCTAGTCTAGATGTGAATCCCTTCATGATTAGGTGGTCTATATAAAATGTTTTTCTAACCACTTTGGCCACGTGGTTGTCAAATGAGAGATTGCTATCAACTTGGGTCCCCAGGTCCCTAATTACTTCTTCTGTACTTAATGGATTACCACCTATGTGGTAATTTGTGGCACTTTGTTTTGCCAAAGGGAATGACTATACACTTTTTGGCATTTAGCTTGAGGCCATGGCTCTGGCACCAGTTGTCTGTTTCTATGAGGCCCTTTTGGAGGATGCTTGTGTCGGCTGGAGAGTCAATTATGGCACCCAGTTTGCAGTCATCTGCGAACTTGGTCAGCCACAGTCCTTCCGTGTTGGCCTGTACTTCCGAGAAATATATACCAAACAAGAGAGGTCCCAGGACTGAGCCTTGTGGGATGCCACTTGTAACTGGTTTGGAGTCTGACATGGCTCCAGCAATTCTAACCATGTGGGTTCTGTCCTTGAGCCAGTTTGCAACCCATCTAGTGACATAGGGGTTTATATTTAAGCTGGTGAGCTTATCTATAATGCCCGAGTGGGGTATTGTATCGAAGGCTTTTGCGAGGTCCAGATAGGCTGTGTGGACCACCTTCCCTTCGTCAATGGCCTTGGTGACTGTTTCAAAGAAGTCAACCAGGTTTAAGAGGCAGGATCTGCCCTTAACAAAGCCGAACTGGGTAGGATCCAGTGTCTGTAGGTCCCCAATATCTTTATTTATGAGGTCCATGATGCTCCCTTCCATAGCTTTGCAGACCAAGCTAGTCAGGCTTATGGGGCGATATTTTCCAGGGTCCGTTGAGGCACCACCTTTGTGGAGAGGGACCACTGTTGCTGTACGCCACTCTTTGGGTACATATCCTGTAGTAAGGCTGAGATTGAACAGTAGTCTTATGTTTGGGTTTAGCTCTTCTTGGAGTTCATGTAGGACGCAGCCTGGGACACCGTCTGGTCCCATTGATGCTGTGTTTTTTGCTTTGGAGAGGGCGGCTCCCACCTGAGCATCTGAGATGTCAGGGGGGCAGCACTCTGCTGGGATAGATATTTGCCCTTTTGGTGGGGACCACCTTCCCTTCGTCAATGGCCTTGGTGACTGTTTCAAAGAAGTCAACCAGGTTTAAGAGGCAGGATCTGCCCTTAACAAAGCCGAACTGGGTAGGATCCAGTGTCTGTAGGTCCCCAATATCTTTATTTATGAGGTCCATGATGATCCTTTCCATAGCTTTGCAGACCAAGCTAGTCAGGCTTATGGGGCGATATTTTCCAGGGTCCGTTGAGGCACCACCTTTGTGGAGAGGGACCACTGTTGCTGTACGCCACTCTTTGGGTACATATCCTGTAGTAAGGCTGAGATTGAACAGTAGTCTTATGTTTGGGTTTAGCTCTTCTTGGAGTTCATGTAGGACGCAGCCTGGGACACCGCCTGGTCCCATTGATGCTGTGTTTTTGCTTTGGAGAGGGCGGCTCCCACCTGAGCATCTGAGATGTCAGGGGCAGCACTCTGCTGGGAAAGATATTTGCCCTATTGGTGGGGAGGGGGGGGGAGTTTGCCCTGAACCTGTCAGCTATTTTGTTGGCAATGTCTGTGGGTTCGGTGTATTTTTTGTCATTTTGGACTAATTCTGAGCATATCTGGGAATTCCCACCCAGGTTCCTAACATAACTAAAGAAAGCCTTGTGATTATCCTTAGTGTCCTGTGCAATTTTTCTTTCGAAGCTGGCCTTTGACGATTTTATTAGTGCCCAAAAAATGGCCGGGGAAAAAGGGAAAAATGTTTAGAGAGTGAGCAGTCTGAAAGCATTTTACTGTCCCAAGGTAGACATACACAAACACGGCAGTGCTGTCATCGGGCCAACTAAATATCTACAGAGCACTACAACACTAAATAGATACGGGATGCGCCACAGACAGTACACCCTTCAAGAGAGCAACCAGTGTGTTCAATGTAGGCATCCATCGTGACATTGAAAATGGACATCGGTTGCCTGGATGACCACCATGGCTATACAGGATGTCAATGGCCATGCCCACACGCTTAGTATCACACGTCTGTTTGGAATGTACTGTGTGTCCATCTACACAACGGCGTACTGGGCATGCTCACACACTTAGCAGTTGCAAAGGGCCAACTTGCATGCACACGGAGTCTAATCACGGAAGGGCGCAGTGTGGAATGTACTGTGTATCCATCTACACAACAGCATACTGGGCATGCTCACACACTTAGCAGTTGCAAAGGGCCATCTTGCATGCACACGGAGTCTAATCATGGAAGGGCGCAGTGTGGAATGTACTGTGTGTCCATCTACACAACGGCGTACTGGGCATGCTCACACACTTAGCAGTTGCAAAGGGCCAACTTGCATGCACACGGAGTCTAATCACGGAAGGGCGCAGTGTGGAATGTACTGTGTGTCCATCTACACAACAGCATACTGGGCATGCTCACACACTTAGCAGTAGCAAAGGGCCGTCTTGCATGCAGATGGAGTGTACACACAGAAGGGCACAGTACAGATGGGCACAGTAAGGTAAATCTGTCCTCACGCACAGGGCGGTCACACATGCAGTGACCTGTACACACAGCTGCCATCACAGCTGTCACAGGTGCAGGTCACACACGTACACACTGCAGTGTACACTGTAGCTGTCAAGTCAGCACCATGTCGTCGGTGCAGCACTACACAGCCGTACAGTCCCACAACACCATGTGACACATGACCACTGGGCTGTACAGCAGTGTACACCAGCTGTGTAGAGTACACATGTACCAACAGGGATCCAACAGGTGTTATGCATTGCAATGATACCAGTATACATGAACAGGTCGGCTCAACACATACCAGCTGTGACACCTGACTGTTGCTGTACACCAATGAACACACGTCTGGATATGTCATACATGTGATTGTGTGGATGTGTGCATGGACTGCACACACAACACATACATACATAGCCTTTGATGTACCACATGCATAACACTGGCCTAATCAATGCTACACACATGAATGGAAGGTGGGCCCATGTCTGTTGAATGCTCACACTACAGGGGGTAGCAGTGTTGACTGACCGGGACACATACCCTTGTACTGGTTGCCTGTGACACCCGTGATATCATACCGCAGTCCATGTGTTATGTATGTCAACACACATGTCCAACAATAGCAATGCATACAAACATGGCAACAGGAGACACATGTGACATCTGTACTGTGCATGCAGCAACCATGCATGTGCAGTGGCCGATGTCTGTAACATAGTTGCACCTACCTCACATGCAGACGCAATGCAGACCCATTATTGACACCTGTATATGGTTCATAGGTTCATACTAGGCTATCTGCCCTAGGGCATTTATAAGCCTAGCCAGAGTATGTTTGGCTTCGCCACCCATTTTAAATTAATTTTGCTATGCCCTTTTCGAGGTTAGTATACCGTGCCTCTGTCTAACAGTGACACAGAAGTGATACCGGGTAAACCTATGATCTCCCATCCACTCATCAAGACTCCTCTTGAAGAGAATCAATGAGGACTCTGCCTAACCTGGACTGGGATTTTATTCCATAGTGAAGGGAGCCTCTGGGTTATGAATCTGTCCCTCCAGCATGTCCTATTTATTTCAGTGCTGAGGTTCAAGTCTCTCGAGCATGTAGCTCAATGGGATTTGGATTTTTTGAGGTGTAGCATGTCCCTTAATTCGGGTTGGACATGGCCTTATCGTCAGGCACAGGTCACCTCTGAGCAGGCGGTATGCCACTGAGTAGAGCTGGAGTTTCTTTAACCGGGCAGCATATGGCATCTGTTTGAGCCCTTTGATCCTCTTGGTGAGGTACTTTTGGGGTCTTTCCAGTTGCTGCAGGTGTTTGGTAAGGTACATCCCAAAGGGGCATTGTACTCGATTATGGGCCTGATGAGGGATGAGTAAAGAGGCGATGACCTCCCCTAATCTAGATGTGAATCCCTTCATGATTAGGTGGTCTATATAAAATGTTTTCTAACCACTTTGGCCACGTGGTTGTCAAATGAGAGATTGCTATCAACTTGGGTCCCCAGGTCCCTAATTACTTCTTCTGTACTTAATGGATTACCACCTATGTGGTAATTTGTAGCACTTTGTTTTGCCAAAGGGAATGACTATACACTTTTGGCATTTAGCTTGAGGCCATGGCTCTGGCACCAGTTGTCTGTTTCTATGAGGCCCTTTGGAGGATGCTTGTGGCTGGAGAGTCAATTATGGCGCCCAGTTTGCAGTCATCTGCGAACTTGGTCAGCCACAGTCCTTCCGTGTTGGCCTGTACTTCCGAGAAATATATACCAAACAAGAGAGGTCCCAGGACTGAGCCTTGTGGGATGCCACTTGTAACTGGTTTGGAGTCTGACATGGCTCCAGCAATTCTAACCATGTGGGTTCTGTCCTTGAGCCAGTTTGCAACCCATCTAGTGACATAGGGGTTTATATTTAAGCTGGTGAGCTTATCTATAATGCCCGAGTGGGGTATTGTATCGAAGGCTTTGCGAGGTCCAGATAGGCTGTGTGGACCACCTTCCCTTCGTCAATGGCCTTGGTGACTGTTTCAAAGAAGTCAACCAGGTTTAAGAGGCAGGATCTGCCCTTAACAAAGCCGAACTGGGTAGGATCCAGTGTCTGTAGGTCCCAATATCTTTATTTATGAGGTCCATGATGATCCCTTCCAAAGCTTTGCAGACCAAGCTAGTCAGGCTTATGGGGCGATATTTTCCAGGGTCGTTGAGGCACCACCTTTGTGGAGAGGGACCACTGTTGCTGTACGCCACTCTTTGGGTACATATCCTGTAGTAAGGCTGAGATTGAACAGTAGTCTTATGTTTGGGTTTAGCTCTTCTTGAGTTCATGTAGGGCGCAGCCTGGGACACCGTCTGGTCCCATTGATGCTGTGTTTTTGCTTTGAGAGGGCGGCCCCACCTGAGCATCTGAGATGTCAGGGGCAGCACTGCTGGGATAGATATTTGCCCTTTTGGTGGGGACCACCTTCCCTTCGTCAATGGCCTTGGTGACTGTTTCAAAGAAGTCAACCAGGTTTAAGAGGCAGGATCTGCCCTAACAAAGCCGAACTGGGTAGGATCCAGTGTCTGTAGGTCCCCAATATCTTTATTTATGAGGTCCATGATGATCCTTTCCATAGCTTTGCAGACCAAGCTAGTCAGGCTTATGGGGCGATATTTTCCAGGGTCGTTGAGGCACCACCTTTGTGGAGAGGGACCACTGTTGCTGTACGCCAGTCTTTGGGTACATATCCTGTAGTAAGGCTGAGATTGAACAGTAGTCTTATGTTTGGGTTTAGCTCTTCTTGGAGTTCATGTAGGACGCAGCCTGGGACACCGTCTGGTCCCATTGATGCTGTGTTTTTTGCTTTGGAGAGGGCGGCTCCCACCTGAGCATCTGAGATGTCAGGGGGGCAGCACTCTGCTGGGATAGATATTTGCCCTTTTGGTGGGGAGGGGGGGGGGAGTTTGCCCTGAACCTGTCAGCTATTTTGTTGGCAATGTCTGTGGGTTCGGTGTATTTTTTGTCATTTTGGACTAATTCTGAGCATATCTGGGAATTCCCACCCAGGTTCCTAACATAACTAAAGAAAGCCTTGTGATTATCCTTAGTGTCCTGTGCAATTTTTCTTTCGAAGCTGGCCTTTGACGATTTTATTAGTGCCCTTAGTTTTTTGCTAATACTGATCAGAGATGACTTCCCTTTTTGGGATTTTGCTCTATCATGTAGTAGCTTCCTCCTTCTATTGTATAGTTTGTTTATGGCTGGGGTCCACCAGACAGGTCGTCTGCCTTTGGAGGATTGGGTCTTGGTTTTATTTGGGATTGCATGATCCATGCATTCCTGAAAGTGTTCATAGAATGCATTTATAAAGGATTCTGCAGTCTGGGCCGTATTTTCCACAGGCCCGGGGGCTTTGAAGGATTCCACCTCGGTTTTGAGGAGTGTGAAATTTGCTTTAGATAAGTTTTTCACTGTGGTTTTCTGGGCAGGGGGTGGGGTCAGGATGTGAATATCCAGTGAGATCAGTTTATAGTCTGATCTTACCAGTGAGGGATACACTTCTGGTCTGGAGCATAGAGTCCCCATGTTGGTGATGATCAGGTCCAGTATGTTTTCCCCTCTTGTGGGAGTGGTAACAAGTTGTTCTATAGCATTTGAGTTTATGAATTCTAGGAACCTTTGGCAAGGGTGTTGGAGCTAGAGTAATGCTCCCAATCTATGTTTGGGTAGTTGAAGTCGCCCAATATAATGGTGTTCGGAGAGACCTTCATATTTTCCAGTGTTCTAAGGAAGGCCGAGTGGGGTTCCTGGGTTTGGGAGGGTGGTCTGTAGCAGGCTATAAACTGGAAGGCAGTTTTACCCACTGTTAGTTGCACATGGATAGTCTCTGATGCTTCGTGCTTTGCCACCAACCTGGAGGTGTGGGTATCTTTGATGAATATCGATACTCCCCCTCCTTTTGTGGTTCGGTCCAAGTTTTGGGGCCGAAAAGCATGGTATGAGGTATAACCTAGTAGTGCTGGTGTGCTCTCAGGAGTCCTGAACCAGGTTTCTGTTACTGCACAGATATTGATGTTCTCCATGCTAAGGAGAGTTTCAAGTGTGTGCATCTTGAGGTTTAGACTTCTGGCGTTGAGTAGCATTACTCTTAGTTTCTTATCCCTTGTGATACCTATGGAGGTGGGTTTGTCTTTTGAGCCTTGCCTAAAAAAGGCACTATGGGGGTAGCAAGAGCCTTTGCCAATATCTGAAAGCCCAGAGGTGACAGGTGCAAGCCGTCCCTAGCAAAGCATCGTGGCTTGTCGTGCATATCATCCCAAGCTGACAGGCATTGGATCCCCTTTGAATGACATCAATACTTAAGCCAATTGTTGAAATTGATCATCTTGTCTTCATATTGTGGCATCATTCTTGGTGAGAGTAAGATGCTACTCAAGGTCAGGGTCATACCAACCTGGGCTACATGCTCAGAGAGCTCCTCTATGTCTCTTTTCATGTAGTCCAGGGAGGTACGTCTCAGGTCATTCACACCAGCATGGACAATGACTGAGTCATATTTGTACTTGCCTTGGAGTGACCTGAGTGCTTGTGTTATGTGGCGGATACTAGCGCCAGACAGGCTGCTCACCATGACCTTCTCCTTGTTCAGCCTGGTGAGCGGGACGTCAGTGTGCCTGACGATAGAGTCACCTATTACAAATGTATCAGGTGTGTTGTTTAGCCTTAAGGCCTGTGACTGTTCGGCACACTGGCTTTGTGAGATATGTGTTGCACGTGTTTTGTTTTGGGGTAGCGGTTGCTTGGGTGTCTGCTTTGGAGGTCTCTGCTGCTTTGGCAGATCTTTATTTAGAGCCTCTGAGTATGTTTTTGTGTGATTATGTGTTTGGTTTGCTGTCGTGGTAGGTCTATGTGAGATTGGAATTGTAGTGAGTGTGGTTTCCTTCTCCTCCTGACTGGTTATGCCAGTACTGAGTTGAGAGAGCTTAGCCTCCAGTTTGGCTATATGGTTGCATCTCTCACATGTGTTGGAATTTGTTGGGAGGAGGAGAGGGTTGTCTGTGTACATGAGGCAGTTGTAACATTGCCTCAAGATTCCCATATTCACCAGCTGGACCGGAGAGGAGATTGACAACTGACCTTTGGACATGCTAGAATAATATTGGGAATTCCTTTATAATTGAAAACAAGGGCCAATGGGGAGCGAGGGTGTAGTGCTTTTAATTTTTAGTGCTGACTTATAATTGCTTTAGTGAGCAAGTGCCAGGTAACAAGTGAAATGTGTTACAGGTAACTTAAATGCAAAAACGACAAACAGTAACTTTCTTTCAAGTGAAGCAAGGAAATAAGTACAGTAAGCAATGCAGATATCACTAGGGATCCACAGAAGCGCTGAGAAGCAGCGTTTTAGGTGGAATTAGCATTCCACGGAAATAACAAGCATACAAACAAAGCTAGATTCAGCAGGCCTGGATCTAGTCTATGCTACAGCAAACAAGGTATACCAATTTCAGTAAGATACAGTTCAAATATTCAGGCACTATAAACCTTTAACCAGAAATTACCAGCTCAGAAGGGCAGAGTCCAGCCTCTCCTCCCACAAGAGTGCAGACCACAAACCTTCCTAATGTAAAATAACTGGCCTGAAGCCCAAGTGCTTAAACCAGAGCTAATACACTTTAAGAATAACAGACACTGAGCTCTCAATCAGCAGTTCCCAACTTAGAAGGATGAAAGCTACCTGTCCTGCCACCACAGTGCATGCCACAAACCTTCCTAATGTAGAACAACTGGTCTGAAGCCCAAGTGCTTAATCCAAAAGTCTTAGAATGATAGCTACACTTTAACCAAGTTACTACCAAGCAGTAATAAATACAACTGAATACTTTAAATAATGCCTGGATTAGTGCTCAAGTTATACAAACAAAGCTAGATTCAGCAGGCCTGGATCTAGTTTATGCTACAGCAAACAAGGTGTACCAATTTCAGTAAGAAGAAATTCAGATATGCATGCACTATAAGCCTTCAACCAGAAATTCCCAGCTCAGAAGGGCAGAGTCCAGCCTCTCCTCCCACAAGAGTGCGGACCACGAACCCTCTTAATGTAAAATAACTGGCCTGAAAGCCCAAGTGCTTAAACCAGAATTAATATACTTTTAGAATAACAGACACTGAGCCCTCAATCAGCAGTTCCCAACTTATAAGGATGTAAGCTACCTGTTCTGCCACTACAGTGCAGACCACAAACCCTCTCAATGTAAAACAACTGGTCTGAAGCCCAAGTGTTTAAACTAAAAGGCTTAGAATGAGTTACACCAAGCAGTAATAAATACAATTGAGAACTTTTAAGATGACAAAGCAAAATAAAGTAGGAAGAAACACAAGTACAGTAAAAGCAGAAGAATTTTTTTTTTTTTTTTTTTTTTTAGAAAAGTAGCAAAAGCAGTAGTAAATACAATTCTCATGCAGTGCAAGCTGGCACACTTGAATATGTAGCAATATTAGTCCACACACAGTTTGAAAAATGTAATTAAATTAAAAAGGACTAAAAGCAAGTGCAGAAAGGGTTTATTAGGTAGAATGCGGTAAAGACATGTCCTGCGGGAGTGTCTTAGATCAAATCTACAGTGGGGCGGGCACTGCAAAAGCCACCAAATTTAAACTACAACCAAGAATAGGGAGGGGGGGGTGGGGAAACAGTTTCAACACAGATGTAAGGAATGTGCAAATTATAAAAAAATATATATACTGTTTTCTATATATTTGCAGAGCAGTAAGACACAGATATCAAGCAGACAATTTAGCTCTATAATACAGAATAACACAGAAAATATACTCAGCTCTATATACTTGAAGATAGTTCTGTAAGGCTGTCTGTCAAACTAAGGTTCCAGTTTGAATACAGGTTGTTAATTAAAAGGAGACACAGCACTAGCTAAATTATATCAGCTGAAAGACAAGGCAGGAAATGAGGGTGGGGGGTGGGGAAACAGTTTCAACACAGATGTAAGGAATGTGCAAATTATAAAAAAAGTGACATACAAACAGCACACATGGAGGGATGTGTGTACATAACGTGGTCAACCACATGTCTAGATGCATGTGTGCAGGGGGTGGCTCACAGTTGTGTCACGCACCATCCTATCATGCCATGTGCAAACAGTACGCTATGTCGCTGTTACGTGACAGTGCTGACATAATGCATACACAGCGGTCAGGTGTTAACAGCTATATGTCACATGGCACCTGTAACACCTACAACCTCCCGTGTGCATATAGCAGCACATCTGCCAGATATAGCGTTGGTACACAGAATGCAATCAATACCGCAGCATGTCTATCAAACGTGTCATCATATGGCAGGTGTATCATTCCCAGCACTGCCATGTGTGTCCGAATGTGTGACCAGGGATGCCACATATCGCGGGGAATATGACCCATTTGCTACACATCCCTGTACACCATTGTAGAGATCTGTACATACGTCAGTGTGGGAAGGATGACGTCGGCTGGTGTGGTGCATCACACACATCGGCTGTCCGTATACACATGTGGTCACCACAGTGTGTGTGTGTCTGTATGTATGTCTGGTGCTTGGTGTGAGGGTGTATGCTAATATACGGTGGGAAATGATCACTAGCCCCACGTGGTGACTAACCCGTAATGGTGATGCATTGCACAACCCTGTTGATGCCATAGGTCCCAGCCATACTGGCTACCTGTGCATGTCCCTTCTCTGTGACACATCGTGTGGGTGCCTAGTACTGTGAGGGTGATGACCACACAGGCAAGGGTCGCCAGCTGCACACTATAGGGTGTGCGTTATAGTGGTGTACACCCCGTGAATGCGGCCATGTTCCCGTACTGTTACAGGGTCCTACTGCTGCACAGTGTGGCCTCCAGCTACCAAATGACACCTCACATCATCATTGGCCAGGCCGATGTGTACAACCCCTGCACCATGTCACCATACCTGTAATGTGTCCTGCTATGTATGTCACGTCTCTGTCCAGTGTAGCCTGTGGCACTGACCACATGCGTCAGGTGCAGTATATGTGCGGACATCTGTGTCATGTTGGTGTGTCCAACAGTCAGGTTGAGGGTACATGTAGCATGCTGATATTGCCAGACGTGCCTGTGTGTAATCCACAGTTACACGTGGGGAACTGCAAACATTGCTACCTGTAGGCACATGCAAGTACACCATAGGAGGGAACCAGGGTATCACAACCAACATGGTGCTACAGATGTAACCGAGACACATACCGTGAACACATCACAATGCATGCTGCACCTGCACTACATGGTATGACTGGTGCATGTCAACAGTACACAACCTATGTCACATACATAACTCTCAGTATTCACACACAACCACTGCAACATACACATCCCTCACTATGCATACACAGGTATTACATACACCTCTCACTATGCTGTTCACCCTGTGCATCAGAATATTTGTGCATAACCCTGCACTGATGGTGTGGATGACAGGGATGTGGCACAGGCTTCATCATATGCACAGGGTGATATGTTTGCCAGGGGCATAGGCTGCACCAATGGATAACATCATGTGTGTGTGTAAGGGCCGGTGAGTTGACTGGACATGTCTGTGCAGAATGCATGTGGATGTTGTGGAGCCCTACAGTTGTGTTTGCTGTGTGCGTGTATGTGTGTACACAGTTCTGCCATTTGTGATGCCTACACAGGGTATAATTGACAGCCCCAGATTGTACAGTGCAGGTTGTACAGCTCACTGTGTCCATCCACGGCCACGTGACCTGTGCCTGCCTGGGGTTGCACGGGCACTACCAGGTGGGGGTACAGAGTGGCTACTGTCCGATGACACATGTCCGCTGGAACCATGTCCCCGCTGAGACCATCCAGGGCCACGTCCAAGTGGCCTGCTGTGTCCTGGTGTTGACAGCGCAGCACCAGCTGCACTGCTACTGCTACCGGCAGTATGGGAGCGGGCATGTGAGGTGGCATGCTCACGTCGACCTACACTAGGTGGTGTTGCTGGCCTACGTCCACATGGCCTACGCCTCACTCCTACCAGGTGTTCCAGCACAGACAGCTCCCGCTCGTGGATTGCCATGCCTCGGTCAAGGATTCCGACCATTTCACCTAGTCGCCTATCCAGAACATTAGCAATCTGCTGTTGAGCATTTGCCAATGCCTGGATGTTGTCATTTAGGGTATGGATAGCAGCCCTCTGCAGCCTCTGCCCTTCTCTGTTCTGCCATTCAGCACGTGCCTGTGCCGCCATTACAGTCTGGAACATGCGTCTGGTGATACCAGCTGCTGCGCTCTGTCCTGCAGGTGTATGTCTGCCAGAGGTCCTCCTACGAGCAGCACCGGCCACATGCCTGTGTGGCACATCTGCAGTCATTACACTGACACCATGGTGTGTAGACACTCCCTCTGTAGCCACCACACATTCCTGTTCCACGCCAACAGACATTGACTGTCCTTCCACTATGGCCACCGGTGATGCGGTATGTGTTGGCAGCAGAACTGTTTGCGGGGAAGAGGGGGACATAGCTGGGATGGTAACCATTGGCACAGATTCAGCCCCTGACAACCCTGCCTGTACCTCATGCATATGTTTATCACCACTAGTATCTGTGGGGACACTAACATCAGATGGACCGCAGGAGGGTAATGCACCTACATCACCTGTGAATGCAAAGAAATACTGTAAAGTACAATAGACACAGACACACACACAGACACAGACACACACACAGACACACACACACACAGACACACACACAGACACACACAGACACACACACACACACACACACACACACACACACACACACACACACACACACACACACACACACACACACACACACACACACACACACACAAACACAGACACACACAAACACAGACACACACAGACACACCATGCATGTGATTTGTCAGATGCATGCAGCATGCCTGCGATACAGCAGAGGGCATGCAGCTCAGACATTAATAGTGTTAGTAAGCATACCTCCCTGGGGTGCACACTGCAGCAAGCAGGTGTCATATCAGTAGCCATGCAGTTCACACAATCATGGTAGTATGCATGCATCCCCGTGATACACCATGTGGCCCAGAACAGGATAACAGTACACATGGCTGACGTGACCTTGACATGTAATCTGCTGACGTGCATTAACATGCATACATGTTTGACATAATGGTGTCCTGACACATGTACAGCATCGTAATGGGCTTCACATTGCAGTGTTGTGTGTATGCCCTACAGATAGAATGCATGTTTAGCAAATGCGCATGAGCATGGGAGGGTAGTGAGAGCCGTCTTCATTGCTATACAGTGTGAAGTACAGACACTGTGCCATTGCATGGCAACATGAGGCATGTATGTTGCTGTAGAATGCATAATATGTACACATTGCATAGCCATAACTGCAACACAGTCGTGATGTTCGACAGATCGTATATGGTAGACTTCAGTGACACCTCCAGTAGCTGTGCACAGGCATTTAAGTTGTCCAGTGTACCACATCAACTGTATAATCGGTCAACTAAGGTTATAATTGGACCATGTGTGGACAATGTGCAACAGGGTGTATACACATCCCAAGTACTGTGTGGCTACATGTCTCTGGCCATCCCCCATGGCCATGTGTGCACATGTGCTGGCCAATTGTGTGTGATGGGCATCTTCTCCACATGTCTGTGTTGTCCCATATGACATACACCATACATGTCAGATATGTCACAATCCACAGGGCTATGCAGACAACGGGTTGTATGTTTGGTATGTGGGGTATAGGTCATGCGATAGTGTATCAATATTGCAGACAGAACACTACATGTCTGGGACATGTCAGGTGGCACATCACAATGTGTGCACCCAATGCAGGGGCATATGACACAATGGTGACACTTGTGGGCTGCCCATATCACAGCTCACTGTGTGGTACTGTGTGCGTACCACACATGTTGTTCCAATGCATACTACATATGCCTCCATTGTAGAACACCCCCACCGTTGTATGCACAGCTGACCACACATGTCGCAATGTCAAGTACTGTGGTATCACGTCTGTGTATCATTACGTTTGTATATATTGCACATGTGTGGCATGTGTGAATGAAGGGCGGTGCGACCTGCATATCATGACTGGAACAAACATCAGGTGTGCAAGTGTTAACTGGCCACATGGCAAATAGATCTACACTGTAACATGCCTGATACTGATGACAGTCTCACCTGCAATGGACCCATGTCTGTGCGGCACGCCAGAGGTACCTGTATAGGGATGACACACCAGTATGAACATTATCCATGAATGTATGACAGCCACAGGTTGCACTGTGCATGTGAACACATTCACCTGTGTAATAGCATATAGTATGCACATGTGTGCATACACAACGTAGCATACTGTAGTATGCAGCATGTGTGTCCACATACCTGGCATATGTTGTTACTTTACATAATGTACAGTGACACATGCAACTACATGGGATATAATAGCCATATGTGCAGTGCTGACTTACCAGGCAACTCCAGGCTCATTGGTTGGGAGACACCCACCTCCACGATGGCAGCTAGTGTTTCTGGATGCTGTTCCCTGGGTGTCCCCAGACTGGCCAGTAGCTCCTTGGTGTGTGTGAGTGGGGGCTGGGTTGGTGGCCCACCACCTGTTCCACCTTGTTCCCTGGCGATTGCAGTGGCACGCTGTTTTGCATGTCATATCAGGTCCGTGCAGTGTCTGCGCACCTGCTGGTAGGTGTGGTTATGGCCACCCACATCATTCACCCTCCTGCGTAGATCCTGCCACAGGTCATCCCGCTGCTGGGCATGCTGTGGCACATGGCTGAACAACAAGTCATAGTTGCATGGAGCTCTGGGATGAGGACATCATCCTCCTGGCGGGTGTATGCTGGGAGGCGTGTATGGGGCATTATCTGTAAAACATAATGATGGTGACAGGTCACAGTTTCAGAGATGTACAGAGATACTGCTGCACATACATTTCTATGACATCTACTGCATCTGCACAGTTACCTTTTCAAAGCATCATGACACTGACATGACTGACGTGTTTGTGTCACACATGTCACACCCATTATGCATTGGATATCATCACCATATATATGTGTCACCTCATTACAGTGTTCATACTCCATGTAAATGCTGTCTTGCTGTGGGCATGTCTATTTGCCTTCACTTGTATTCTTACCTATCTGCACATGCCTCGATGTGTCCACGGTACTACTGTTGACCTGGATGCTGTGTATATGTCACATGTCAACACAGACTCAGCCGTAATGGACTTGAGCAGTGACAATGCACACATACGCATGGACACCTGTACATGCATGTGTTTTGCCATATACATCTACACAGCACTGTACAACTGTTCAACATCCTGCCACGGATCGCCTGTATTACACATGTGATAGACATGGGACAATGGATAGTCAGACGACATTCGCAGGGATGGTCATCAACAATAGCATGTGCGGGCACGGTTTCCACACTGTAACAGACAGCCATTGTGCCACCGCAAGGTGCATCAGCGCCACATTACTGATCCAGTCAGTTGATAGTACATCTATCATGCGGCCATCACACCATGTATGACTGGGATGACATGTGCAGCTTTGATGGACAGGGTTGCATGGTATGGCGGGAGTATGTCACATATATGGCACAGGGATCTGTCCAGCCTGTGGCGATCCTAGTATTAGGATGGTGGCTGTCCATGACATATGTCATATATATCAGGATATGGACATGTAGCATGTCCATCATCATGGTGTAAGAAAAACGTGTAAAGCACTCAAAGAAACCAATAAACTCCAACCAGAGTGCAATAGCCAAAAGGAACACTCGATACTTCTTAAAGAAACTTTTAATGTCACACAAAGAAGGTACACGTTAACGCGTTTAAAATCCACAATACTCTCATGCGTTTTCATCCAAACAAATGGACTTCATCATGGTGTAGCAAATGTCCCTCTGCAAGGTAGACAGCATGCTGCATAGTGGAGGTATGGATTGTGAAGGCTGGTATCGCACATCCATGCATAGCCATTACCCTTTACAGGTGGTATGTGATCCAATATTGGTCACCACAGTGCTGTATATGCCTGTCCAGTGATCTCCGTGCTCATGGATGGCACCCTGACATGACATGGGTACCTCATATGACTACCTAAGGGGCCTGGAGACGTCACCATGTCGGGGGGTGCACTGCACAGCACCATCCCTTACACAGTGTCCATAATGTTGCCACAGCCTAGGTAGTAGTTTATGGGTACAAGGATGTTCACCTAGCGGTGACACTACTGGTATCATCCATCAGACTGTGCACATATGTCACACACCTCATCCACACAGCCCATTCTGTATGTTGTTCACAACACTGACACAGCTATACTGATAGGTCATGGCCATGCACAGCCTTACATACACAGATGCCTAACATTTGTCTGTGTGGTATGGGCTACAATGAGGGTGGGGTACAACACATTAACCCTGTTCTACTGTATCTGGCACTGATGTGCTGTGCACATGTCACTCTTGCACCTTTTGTAGTTGTGAGTCTGTCAACAGGCCACTGGTGGAACACTCCTGTGACATGCAAAGGTATTTGTAATCAAATATCCGTGCTGTCTTTTACATCTGTACTGCTAACATCTACAGTGCTTTCATGGACATGCACACCATACTCAGCAGGGTTATAGTGCGGTGCCACCCTAAATGACTGTCATCACCACTTGTGTGTTGATATTATCTAACACCCTATCTGTATTGTATGGTCATGCTAGGCACTTGTTCAGAACATGTGAGCATGTCATGAGCTACTGATTACTATAGTGCCCATTCCACACCATTTCCCACAGGTACACTGGCTGTTCTACACTTCCCAGCTTGCTTAAGGTACGACAGCTGTTGTACACACGTAACGCACATATCCTGTGGGACATGGTTGTATATACAGGCATGTCCAACTGTTACGTACCAGTGCTACTGCCTGTCTATATGAGGGATATGTCATACATGTGGCAATAGAGCAATTGTCTCATGTACACATTCAATGCTCACCTCCCAACATACGGCACTACAGCCTGTGGGGGATGCACTTCTGCAGCCGTGCTGGGCCCATAGCTCTCAGGTGTACCTCATTACGGGGAATGTACCTCATTTGGGGTTCTAAAAGGTGCATGTTCCTTAAGGTACCACATTGGAAGGGTCTGTCACACATTCATTGTTGTACATAGTTTACCTGCTAGCCATGGCTAAATAGATGGAAATCATATTAATTCATTGGAATATCTGTTTTATACATAAGACCAGCCTATTTTAGCCATCATATGCCCTTCCTAGTTGACGCTGTTAGTAAGCCAGTTGTAAGTGTTCCACGTTTCACCCATTTGTCACACGGTATGAGGGCTAATGTTCCTCAGTTTGGGGACAGGAGGCTGACAGCTATGGCTGGGGGTAATGCTGTCGCCAACCCTGACTGCACCTGACAGTCATTTGGGGATGTGTAACATTTGCAACACACCCCACCCATCACATAGTCTCACATGATCTACACCACTGGCCACATCTACGAGGACAACCTGTGCAGTACGTCTCCATACTCACTGTAGGCACCAGAGGTAGCCCCCATCATGGCAGACAACATCACCAGCTTATAGCCCACAGACTCATGTGTGCCCACCACATACAGCCAATAGTGAGTTATAACATTCACAACACACCAGTCATAGCTGACTCTGTAGGGTGTTACACTGCAGTTCCACACAGCAGGCTACACAAGGCATTAGTCGCTTACATCTTGCTGTCGGGTAACTGCTTCTGCAACATAACCTATGCACCCATGCCACACCTCACCAGGTATGATATGTCTGTCATTCGCCATGTTAGTGTGACTGCCCTGTGATGCCACTTCACAGACTACGTGTGCAAGGACATGCAATAGCTCACCAGTCTTATAGCCCTGAGGGTGTGGGCTTAGCCCTGGGGAGCATTTTGCATTCATCTGGACACGATACCACTGTACAATGACCGACTGTGTCACTTCAACAGTTGCCTATGCTCCTATTGTCATTCCACAGGCATGTGGTATCTGTCCGCTATGACTGTCCTGGTCAAACACAATACTGTGGCACAGATGACTTGCACCTGTCAGCCCTGGGAGTACAGCTCACATGTAAGGCTCTTGCTGCTTCTATACTGCCTGTCTTGCATAGTTTCCAATAACTGTCACTGGCAGGGCGGTAACTGGCAGGTGCGGCATGGGGTCATGTGACACATTGCTTGCATCTTCCTCTGTGACACACGCAGGCAAGGCACACCTTATAATGCACCACTCAAACATCTCTGCAGTGACTGGGACCTGCCTCTAGGCTCTGCAGAGCACACCTGCAATGACAGGTTATAGACAGACCATACCTTTCAGGCACATACCTGGACCGGCACACCCACAGCTGAGGGGTTCCCATATCCCACTATGTTTTGCACACATCCTGGCAAGTTGCTTAGCACAATGCATCAGAGGTGCTCCACGTGCAACTAACTGTGTCCGGGACCGCTATACACATTGTAACAAGAGACAGAGTCAACATCATACCCCACGGGTAACATACCTTCTATGTTGGTATAGTGGACAGTGGGCCTCAGCTACTACTGATGTGTGACTGACACTACCCCACACTTCACTGGGATAGCCACTCATGTACCAACACATCCATGAGTCATACCCTCCGCTCTGCTGGATCAACCCATACACACCACCTCCAAGACCTACATTACCCTTGGCATGAACACTACCACCATGTGACTAGTGTTACACACCTGGGGTTATCCCCTCATTGGTGGATTCCGAACATATGCTAATCGACCTTGTTAGCCACATCCCAGCAACACATCCATCACAGCATACACAGTACATGTGTACTACAACACCTACTACAGACGTCTGCTGACAGCGGTTGTTAACATCATGACACCTGTGCAGATGGACAATGCACATACAAATGCTGACACATACCCCAGTGCACTTAATTAGCATGTACACAACTGCATGGATCATGCTATTCCACACAGAGCCATGATGGTACACACCAGATAACAGACGCCACTCTGGTGGTCATGTTCCACGGACATATGATGTACAACAACAGGTGTAGGCTGTTGCACAGTGGTGTACATTCCCATGTGTGGGTGGCTCACTGGTCAGCCGTGGTGGGGCCACAGGGTCCCTCATCACATACTCCAAGACTAGCTACGTAAACATGACTGCCACACATTCCAGGGTGTACCACCAGGCATTATGGTGGTATGTCAGTATTAGATGGCAACACCCACATCTGCTGTCACATACAACAGTCACTCAGGAACATTGCAGACCCAGGTATTGTTGGCAACATGCTGGAGGATGGATTCAATGCTGACAGTACACCCTCTCACTCACTACAGGGCCGCAATCCATACATGAACATTGTGGTGTCCCTGTGGTCACACCTACACAGTACTGACCTACACTCTATATGTTCTGGGACACTGGCCCCATGTCACCTTCCAACGTCCCAGGCTGTGATGTCCACCAACCTCTGAATTACATGTCTCCCCACTAGGCCACCATATTCAGTGATAGCCTTGTTTCAGACATTGTAGCCCCTGAATGGCACACAGCAGCATTTATCTCACTACACACAGGTGGCACCACATTGCACGAGTGGGACTATAGTCCTACACACCTGACTGGACTGTTCTGCATGGCTATGGGGCACATCATCAAGGACGTCATTCTCAGAGACATTGTTGGGCTCCCGTCCTTTGCTGCCACGCGGGTTGGGCTTGTTAAGGCCAGAGCATGGCCCCTACACATGGTGGACTCCTTTCATACAGTTACCAGGGCAGTTGCTGATGGTACGGGAGTCCACACATCCTACATTGTCCTCTCATTGCCTTTCAGCACCATTCCCCATTCTGGTATTGACAACATACACATCCACCTGCACATCATACCCTGTGTCTCAGGATGTTATGCTATGTGGCTCATGGACAGGACACACAGTGAGGCCAGCATACCATAGTACCTACTACATGTCAGGTACATTTGGCATACCACGGTCCTCAGTCATAGGGCCCCTCATGTTCAGTATATGCTTCCCTGCGGAACAGGCTGGCACAGGGGACTTTCCCTGTCTAGCTTTCAAACCCCTACATACCAAGCGCCATGATTGCTCCACCAGCTGATACTGACTCCAACCATACGGGTGTCGCTGTGACAGATACATAATCTGACTATCATGGCATCAAGCTGCATGACACAAGGTGCATGCACATCACCTTTGCATTACACCATTCACCCACTGACTATCACATGGATGGTAGTCCCCTACATACATATCACATTGTACATGTTTGCAGTACACACATATGTCGCACCCACTCCTGTGGTTACCGTATTGCCACTGTGGCATGGATATCCTTCTATGTGGCCACACCTATCTGTACTGGGTGTGTAACTGGTACATAGGCACCCATTGTACCTCTGAACTCAAGACATCTACACACATTCAAGGGTACACCACCCCATTTAGGGTGTACCTTACACAACAGCTACAGCTTTACATGCCACAACATTAACACGCCATGACGTTTACTGAGCTCCGACAGTTTAAATATGCGGCTGCACTACGGACACCACATCTGTACACATTTGCATACTACATACTCAGAGGTGACCTCTGCTGATCAGACAGGGCCCATGTCCACAACATTATTGATGGATGTACTCCTCATACGCAACATAAGCAGAGGCCACTGTGAGCAACATGCTCATGGATATGTGCACACATGCCACAATGAGTGGGATGTGCTTCTGGGTTACATTCCCAAACCGGACACTCACCATGCTGTGGAACATAAGTCCTATGTACATCATGCAGGGACACTCAGTAGCACTGTTCATGTGATACCTCCCTTGGTGGTTGGGAGACACATGTAGGCCTGGGATCACTGCAGTGGCTGTACTGTACAGTGGTGCAGGTGACACCTGTCTCTGCTCTTCACAGGACACTACCCTGGAGAGGTGCCACTAGTGTGAACACTGTAGTTGTGCTTACACATGGACTTGCCAGACTGCATAGTACCCCACTATGCACCTGTGCAGCTATTACATGTCCTTTGTGCATGGTTACTTGGTAGCCCTTCCATTTAGATTAGCTATCATGCTATTACTATGTCCCATACCTACAGGTATATGTATCCTGTTATTGTACATACCGATAGACGATACCTGTGGTATGCATGATATGCCTGTTATGCGGTGTAGAATATCTGTCATATCTACCTATAATACTATACATTACACATATTTCACATAGTATCCCATAATGCAAAGCATACTTGCACAGCGGGACTACCTTACATATGTCATTAACGTTATATGCCCATACACGTGCTTGCTGTGACAGTATATCAACATATACTATCCCCTGCTATGGCACGTTCTTGTTGGACATACCCTACCACTGACGGCGGGTTGTATGGCATTGTTCTGTTTAATGCCCTCATGTAGCATCCCTTGTGGTGTCTGTGCTGTGTACCTTGTGTCCCACTGCTGGACGCACAGTTTCTACAAGCGTTAGTATGCTCAGCAAGACATCACTACATAAATACCTTTCCCCACTTTATGCATTGCGGGCACATTTAATTAATGCAAACCAGGCTATACATACAGTAAAAATAATTAATACAGATCATGCTATACATAACCTTACATATCGGGCGTTCTACATACCTTGTTGTCGTTACAGCGTTTCGTTTCTATCTCTCTCACAGTGTTTCAACTGTTATTCAGTATGAGCATACGGTTTGAATGTCTGGCAAGTCATCCTTATATACGTCGATACCTGAAACATGTGGATTCTTCCCACCAATTGGTGTTCCTGAGTGGCTAATTACTTGCATATCAGCTGTGCGGCTACTCCATTCGCCAATTACGCGGCGACAGTGGGGTATAATTGGATTCTCCACTTGGGCGTTGCCTATTTGCCCTACCTTCGGGGAGACGGTCTGTATTTTGTTTTGTTATGTGTAACTGCAACTGCTATGCATGGAGACAAGTATAGTTTGGATTCATGTCCCCCATGGATTGTGTGTGACAGGTAGAGTATTTGGTTCAACATGTGGGTATACCTGTCATCCCGACGCCTGATAACGGAGTATTGCAATCAAAACCTGTAACATGGCTGTTTGTTCCATTATACAACGCCTGCAATTTTGCATGACGCCTTTAATTGTGTCTCTCACACGGTATGTTGAGGGTTCTGCAGATGTAATTGACTGACTGGATGTTTGTGCTGCTATTACAGTTTGTATTGCTTTAGTTCCTAGTGTGGGTGATGTCGGTGGTTGTACGTAACATATACGGTTTGTGGGCCTTGCATTTCTACATAATCCGTATATATGTGTGTGGGCTCCGTCCCTAATTAGAAAGCTAACAGTTAGTAGACTTATGTTACGGGATTGTACGTTGGGCCATTGTTAATTGGTTTCTATATCGTCTGCAGGTGAGCTTGCTACTTGTATACCTCCGTAATTGCAGCGATATATCAAGGGATATGTGTAAGTGACAGCTATCCCTTGTATTTCTGTCCCAGATATTTGCAGTCATTGTGGTTGTGTTGTTAAAAGAGCCTGTTTGCAATGGGTTGCCACCTTTTCATATGGTCATTGTTGGACACTTGCGGGACACAAAGCGGTGTTTACAGGCCAACACGTAGCCACGGTCAGTACACAGGTAGCACATACTTTTATCCTCACTACATACCTATTGTTGTGTGACTTTGGCTACTTATCATATTGCATGTAACATTTAAGTTTCTTACATACAGGCATAACTATTAAATACGACTGTTACATTATATATGGGATATATTTATGTCCTACCATCTTGGACATTTGCCCTTTGTACTGTTTTATGTCAGGACACACCTGCCCAGGGTGGGGCTGTCCCACCTACTGTGGTACAGGTAGTACCCGTACGCCTACGGCTAGCTATACCCACACCTACCATACTGATCTGCCTCTGACTTGGCACCAACATACACATGTTGCGGACACACACACACATTACAGTCACACAGAGACGCACATGGCACCCTCAACACACACTTACACAGACTACGGCACTCACAGACACAGTTGAACACAGTACCTATGTGGACCGCGACACCGGCAGCGGTGATTAACTGTCCCTTCATATCATCATACTGTTACTCGCGGATGTACTGTTCCGGTACTGTGTTCTATCGGTCTTTCAGCCTTGTGGTTACGCATGTCGGTATGTTACACATTCCATGGTTGGCGGTATCCTATTTATTTGTACCTCCAAGATGTTATGAATGTCGTTGAACTATCTATTATATTTGCAGATATCGCTGAATCCATCTATATCACCATATTATCCTTCTATTGCCCTTTCTATCTGTATTATATATATGCATATGTGTACATATATATATATATATCTATATATATATATCTATCTATATATATATATATCTATATATAAATAAATATATATATATATATATATATATATATATATATATATATATATATATATATATATATATATATATATATATATATATATCTGGTGGGGAACGTGACAGGCACACAGCACCACCATATGCTGTAAGACTCATGTACTATTCAGGTGTTGGCATTCCGTGTTCCACTGGCTGTTGTATTTACAATGTTTGAGGGCTGCCTATGTAGGAGTCACACATTGGGCCACCTATACATTACAATTTACAGGTGGTCATGTTTGTGTGCCATCCATTTTACTGTGTGTGCAGGTGGAGAGGTGTCAGTCCGTAGGGGCCTACACTGTCAGAGTATGTGCTATACGTTCCCTCTTTGCCAAGGCGTAGGCATATTGGGCATGCCTCCGTCTGCCTACTGGGGCTGGCACAGTGTGTTCATGGTCTGAATCCCTCTGTGCCTGTAATGGCCTTGGCAATTGTGGTGGGCTATGAGGGCCTTCACCATTTTGTCCCTGCTGCAGCTGCTTCCGCAGGATCATATTATGTAGCATGGCACATACTATGACGATGTGGGTACACGTGACTGGAGAGTACTGCAAGGCTCCACCAGATGTATCCAAGCACCGGAACCGTGATTTCAGCATCCCGAACACACGCTCTATGATGATTCTGGTTTGTGCGTGTGCCTCATTATGGCGTTCTTGCATGGGTGTGTGTGCATTTCTGATGGGAGTCATCATCTACGGCTCCAGTGTATAGCCAGCATCCCCCACGAGATGGCCATGTGGGATGTCCCCCCTGACAAATACCTGATACAGCTGTGAGGCATGCCAGATATGGGAGTCATGGTAGCTTCCAGGGCTGCCAGCACACACATCCATGATAATGCCCTGGGCATTGCACATGATCTGGCAGTTGATGGAGTGGAATCCCTTGCGGTTTATGTAGTGCCTACCCTGCTCACCGGGTGGTGACTTGATTTGTATGTGCGTGCAGTCTATCGCACCCAGTACCTCTGGGTATTGTGCCACACGGTGGAAGTGGCGCATATTGCTGGCCAACTCCTCCTGAGTTCTGGGGAAGTATATCTGCTCATTGGCATGTGGTAACATGGCATCCAGGAACTGGTGTAGTACCCTGGATGCTGATGCCTGTGAGATACCCATTATATCTCCAGTTGGCCTTTGAAAGGTACCTGTGGCCAGTATTCGCAGGCTTACACATACCTTCGTGTCCACTGGTATGGGTTCCCCTCTGTTGTTTCTGGTTCTCAGGTGTGGCCGGCACAGCTCCACTATTTACTGTAAGATGTCCCTGTCCACCTTGTAATGCTCTACTATCTCCAGGTCATGTAGCCCCTGGTAGGTTACCCTTGGTCTGAACACTCTCCTTCTCCTCCGAGGCCTGCGGTGGTTGTCGGCATCATCCTCCACAACACTGTCAGTCTCTAACACATGCTGATGAATCACAGCTATGGCAGCTCCCAACATGTACATTGTAAAAGTTCCCCGTGTGTTTACACCTATGTTGCGGTGTTTGGGAATACACAGGTGTGTGTTGGGTGCTTTCACACTTTATACTATTGTGCTGTGAACACCGATGATGTCATAGGGTGTGTATGTACGATCGTAGCTACAGGTTATCTTATGTGTTTTACTGCCGGAACTACTATTGTGGTGCATTTGGTGTTGAATTACATTTGCCTGCCGTGGATTACCTCTTGACCTTCCCTTTACATTTCTGCGCATTGCACCTACCATTTTCTGGCATGCATCCTGCAGCCTACTTTCATTTGTACTTTCCTGGACTTGGCGTATCTTGCGTTATGTGTGCTACTGCCGGTCTGCTGTCGGTTTGCTTTGCTCTGCTGTGTCAGGTCTCCTATCTTTGCAATCCAATACCTCCCCTCCTTTCTTTGCATTCAAATGCCTCCCCTATCCTGTTTTGCAGGTTTCTGCAAGTGGACTTGTCAGCTGCCGTCAATTGGCCTTCGTGGGTTGATTGGTGTTGATTGCTCATTAGTACTCCAATTACCCTACTTCCGCATTTCCTTCTTTTCTTCCCCTGACCTTCCTGTTTCTGCTATTGTTTGCGGCGCGTGCATCCGATTACTGGGTTTCGGGCATGTTTTCATCCTCGTACACATGTGCTTTTGGCCACCATGTGTGCTCTCAGCTAAACAATTCCTCCCCACCCCTGTCCTGCAGCTTTGCTTAGCAACGGACAGGCCAGATTTGCAATGCTCCAATGTGCTTAGTGCTATGGTGGCACACCCCTCTGCTGATGTCATGTATCTCCTCTGAGCCACTCCTCAGTGTTATACCGCTGCGCCATATGGTACAACCTTCATCTGGCGGGACATTTGCGATTCAGTATTATCTGTCTCATTTGCATGACATTGACTACTAATTCATAGTTACCTCGCCGAACACTATCGCAAGCCCTTAGCAACCCTTGCACCTTGGTTGTGGTGTTTCATGCCTACCATTGTGTATTATGCTGTAAACCTGATTTCTATTACGTTGCGATTTTATGACATTTTTATATTATTTCTTTATGTTACAGCTTCTGCACACATGCCCTGCGGTTATGCTGTGCGTTACTGTGGACATGACATTAAATGTTGTTATTTACTCATTGTGCATCTTTTCTTATGCCATTGGCTGTGTATTTCGCCATTGGCATATGTTAACGTTGTGATACCTGGGTCAGGCCCTCTTCCATAGCTCCGATGTTCTGTTTGGGAAAATGTAAACCGTGTTTTTTGGTTTACATTTCCGTGGGCTTACGCCTGCACCACTTCATGAATCGCTATATGCCTTCATTTGCATGGTGCGACACTGCACATGGGGTGATTTGCATACCTACGCCGGGGGCTGCGCAGATCTGGCATACGCCAGTAGTGCACGTGGAATTGGATCGTACCTGAATCGCTCGGCGGCCATATTTGGCGTTATAACGCCTACGCTATGCGTGCGCCTGCCGCAAGCTTCATGAATCCCGGGGATAAATTATACTGTTATAAACAACTAAATAGTAAAAACAAACAAAATATACCCTTTATTCGAAAATTAATGTTGACTATAGACCAATTAGTTTGACTTCTGTGTCAGCGGAATATTCAAAGGGTTATTACTCAGTTTTATTACATGGAATCTTAATGGGTCAGTTTCATATGAGATCAATTAACATGCTTTTACTCCTAACAGTGGCAGATTACATGCAGTTTGGGTCCTGGGCATACCTTGCAAACCTGCAGATATTGAAAATAGGTACAAAGGACCTTGAAAAGTAGGTACATCAAGTGAAAAAACTAAACATCTAATTAGCATAAAATGTGAAGACCAACTAGCACATAACTCGTTACGTGTTCAGTAGGAATGTGGGATACTAAAAAACAGGTCTATATTAGATGAACAAATGATTAAAATGTCAAGCACAACATGCTCGACACACTTTAATCGAACATTCATCTAACTGGAAGCTGAAAATGTTGAAAATAGGAATTTCGAAAACTTTTACTTGACCATGTCACTGAATTTGACTTGTGATGTCAATATGGTAACCTGTCTTGAATGGCGAGGTAAGCAAATTCTTTCCTCATGAAATAATTCACTTTGGCATTACCGGGAAATTGCCCTTTCCCCAATGTAGAGTGATCTCAGAGTTGGTATATTTAGTTAGGGGGTGTGGGGGGGCACAGTCCCCCACATCGGGCATGTGGGCAGAAGAGTGTTTTTAGATATGAAAGGTTTGAAATAATGTGAGCAAGTAGGGGCGTAAATATATTGGTAGTTTGTATATGTTTTGTATGTCAGTACAGGGAAGGTTTTGGCCAAACAAAATCTTTTGATTACCTGATTTTCAGCCATTTCAGTTTCTGATTAGATGTACGTTCAATTAAAGTGTGTCGAGTATGTTGTACTCGACATTTTAATCATTTGTTCATCTAATATAGACCCTTAAAAACATATGTTTCAAAACAGGGAGTGGCAAAAACTATGGAAAAATATGAGCACATTATCAAAGAGACAGTGTAAAATCTGTAGAATTTAATGAATTGTATTGCAAAATTCTACCACACAAAGTCACATATTTTTTTAACAATAAGCATCTTTATTAAATCATCACTTATGCACAAGCAATCTTACATTTATAAAAATGAAAACAAACCATATTGACATAGTCCAAATTGCAAATACTTTATATCACAGACCGTATTGACATAATTTTAGTTGCAGACATTATGCATCACTTATAATCTAGCCGGTCATTGTCAGTCAAACATTACATAGCTCATTCAAATCCTGCCTTCTTTTAAACCTCATTGCTCCCATGCATGTATTGTTTCCACAGTTCCCATTTTTTCCTGTGTAATTTGCTCCTACCCTTTTCTAAAGATCACAGTTCCAGTCATTTTATCTCTGTTACTATATTCACTCCTTCTAGTACAGCTGGTTTAGACTTTGATTTACATTTTCTAATAATTGCTTTTTGGCAGCCAACATAATTAGACTAGTCAAGGGCTTACAATGTCTAGGCAGTTCCAATTCTGTATCATAGCTCAGAAAAATAATTTTCCTAGTTAAAACAATTTGCTCATCCAGTATCTCTGGCAGAGTAGTCTTCAGGGAATCTTTAAAGTCTGACTGCTCTACACTCCCAGAAAATATGTTCCCAATTACCTCTTTCCTCCCCATCACACCTCCAGCATTTGATGCCTACCTGAGGAAAATTTTTCGGGAGTCTACTTGGGGTATAAAAATATCGATGTAAACATTTTCAAGCAAACATCCTAAATCTTCTAGATGTTGTTGCATATTTGGGAGACAAACATACATCCCCCATTGTTTCTTTGTGAATTGCTTAAACAATCTCTTTTCTCAATCCTTTCTTATCTCCTCTGACTGATTCTTATAGTTATAACACAATATTTTGTATGCTCTACTAATTGTTCCTTTTTTAACAGGAGCTTTTGTTCTAGATTCGACTAAAAACTCTGCCAGTGTTGGTCTTTCATTTAGGACCCCCTGTTTCTTTCTCTTTGCCTATACTCTGATATCAATCCTTGATAGGGAATGCAATCTCTAACCTGCAGTCCAAATAAATTCTTGGCATTGTTCTATTTTATTACCTTTCACTCTCTAGGTATTTACTCCCAATACCTTGGTTCCTTTGCCAGTTTTCTCCATTAAATTTCAGCCCCCTCTTACCTATTCTTTATGTCCCTAGTTGCAGTCTTCTCTACTGGCAGAATCTCCTTTCTCCATTCCCATATTGACTTATTTCTTACCAATACTTTCTGCTATTTTATGAATATAATATTCTGTATGATTGTTGTTATTCTAAAGGTCTGCATCCAAAATCCCACTCTTTCTCCTTGTTTCTTGAGCTTACCCCTGTTTCATCATCATCCCTTTCCACTTTGAATGATAGGTTTCTGCTTGTGGTATGTATAGGAGCCTTAACTGTGCAGCTCTGAAATGCCCCTTCAAATCAGTCAATCCCAGTCTACCTTGTTCTGTTGGTAGAATCAGCTTATTGCACATTACTCTTGCCGTATTCCCTTCCCAGATAAAATCCTTCAGCTCTTTGTTAACTCATTCCCTCCAGTACAGCTCTTTTGAGTGTGGACTTTTAACTCACAGTGGGTGTGTCTTGAGCCTTTAAAAAATGAAGTTATCACCTTACAGTTCAAACAAATATTCATATCTCTGGAACCATAATGGCAAACTATTCAGGATAAATTAATCTTTACATTAGTGGCATTAATTTTGTTTGATGCTTTAAACTGGATTGTATAAGCCAAAAGAAAGGCAGTTAATATTAATTTTGTAATGTTGCATAAATAGCTTATTATATCTCAGTAACTATTCAAGCAAGACACATATTGACAGCAGGATTTTCTTCATACACCTGTGAGATTTCATATGAGACTATGCAATTTTGTCTGTATGACCTGAATGTTGAGATATTTAAAGAAATATGAAAATTATTGTAATACAAATAAACAGTATACAAATAATATTCAATATTTCTTTAGCTGCATTACACAAAGGTCAAATATCCATACAATTGTATTTGTCATCATGTATGCTTTGAGATGAAATCTTCTGATACCTTCTATGTAGCATGCTTTTGGAATTATTAAGTTAAATATGAACAAGCAATATGTGACATCTAGAGATGTCAGCAGGAGGTAACTGCAGAAATGCCTGGAAGCACAATCTGCTGTAATGAGTTAATTGCTATCCATGACTTCTCCTCTGGTTGATAAAAGTTATTGTGCTCTCAAGTTATTATCAAAAACAGTTGCTTAACAGCAATCTTTCTAAGGTTATGCATATTATCGAGGTAATCCTTTATTTTCTGTTTAGCATTCTGCAGTTGTTCCTCTTCTTGTTCAGCAGGATTCCCCCTATTTTGCAATAGTTTAACATTTGTCAGTCCATCTAAATAATTCTTGTTACCTCTTAACCATATCTCCCTTTCTTTTATTTCCACCCTATTTTCAAACTCCAGTTTAATTTTATCACACTCCCTAGATATATTTTCATAGGTTCATAGGTAGGTACTAGGCTATCGGCCCAAGGGCCTACATAAGCCTAGCCAGCAAGGTTCCATAGCTTACGCCACCCAAGAAAGTTATTTTCCTGTGCCACTGTCGAGCAGAGACACAGAAGTGATCCCTGGGATGTATTTTCTATTTCCCATCCACTCATCAAGATTTTTCTTGAAGAGTGCTAATGAAGAACTTTGCTTGACATAGATGGGTAGCTTGTTCCAGAGTATAGGAAGTCTCTGGGACAGGAATCTATCCATCCAGCATGTCTTGTTTATTGTGGTGACAAGGTTTAGGTCCCTAGAGCGTGTAGCTCGGAGGGATTGGGATTTCTTTAGGTGTAGCATGTCCAACAGCTCTGGGTTTGACATAGCTTTATAGGTTAGGCAGAGATCACCTGCGAGTAGGCGATATGCTACAGAGTAAAACTGGAGTTTTTTGAGGCAGTCAGTGTAGAGCATTTGTTTGAGGTCAGTAATCCTCTTTGTGAGGTACTTCTGTGGCCTTTCCAGCTGCTGCAGATGTCTTGTGAGAAATTTTTATCTTCTCTAGTAGTCCCTGAATAATTCCCACTACACATTCATTAAATTCCTCTCTTTTCAACAGATAGGTGAGAAAGCACCAGTGTCTCATTTTTTTCATTACCCTGTGTTTTTATTTTAGTTATTATTGGCGTATGATCTGAAATTGTTACTGAGTGAGTATCAAGACCTTCAATTAAGTGCACACATTGTTGTAAAATGAAAGTTTGTCTAGCTTAGCCCAGTTTTTGTATCTTGGGAAATAGTATGTAAATGAACTCCAACCTCCTAGTACTGAATTCACATTTTTCATGCCAAATATTTTCATAACTTTCTTCAAACATCTGCCCTCCTTTGTTATATTTCCCCTTTTGGGCACCCCAGGCACATCTTCAATGTTGCAAATCAAATTGTAGTTCCCACCGATAAGTAATATTCCTTGCTGAAAGCTGATTATTTCTCCCAGAATTTTCTTAAGGTCCATTATAGCAGTTTTAAGTAGAATATAAATACATGACAGTCTAATCCTCCTCCCTTGCCAGTTGCCCCTTAGTACTACAAATCTCCCATTACTATCTTTTTATCCTCTTCTATCACTATTGGAGCTCCTGTTACAATCAATATGACTCCTCTTTTCCTTTGCCCCAGGTATTCCTCTGAATAATCATCCTGAAATCCTTTCTTTATCGAATTCACGTTTAGTTCTTTTCAAGTGTGCCTCCTGTAGCATAGCCAGTTGCACTCTACATTTTAGTGTAGTTTACTACTCTTCTGTTTTGTATTTATCTGTGAGATCATTGTCATAAAAAGTTATTATTCTCACCTTTTATGTATAACAGCTTTTTTGTTAAATATCTACTTACAGCTTTTGTGTTACATGCATACACAGTTTGGCAGGTTGATCTTTTATACAGTTGTTACATGTCATATCAATTTGAGCCTATGTAACATCTTACAAATCTTTTTGTTTTTTGAAAGCCCTAAAAAAAACCCAAACCCCTAAAACCTAATAACTTAACTTAATAATAACGCATAACACTATGCACATCTTCAAATATGGAAGTTTTATCCTCCTAATAGGGACAAATATTTCAAACTGACAGCCACATTTACAGACTTCAGTTAACCTAAAAGAAGGTTTATCCATGCTAAGATGCATGGTGCAGCATGTGCTTCTACTAAGTGCTGTCTGGTTTTGTCTTATCCTTATAGCTCTCTCAGCTGAGAAAACACTTCACTTGAATGCTTTCAGAGAACATTATATCTAAGCTATTTCTCAGATTGTCTCCTAGAGACATGAGGACCAGATACATAATTGCTAAGCATACATTTATTTACTGGAAAAAAGCATTATAATATTCAATATTCTTTTTCATTTACTTACTTACTCTTAAAACTTGTTACTAGATCAAGCTAAGGGCTTTAATCCAATAATTCCTCTATGCAAAATTGAGAAAAAGTACACTAAATTTTCTTTTGTCATACTCTTTTAAACAGATTTTTCTTTTTTTTTTTTTTTTACATTGCAGTGCCTATGTTTCTTAAAATTGAACAAGGAGAAAGAGAGAAGAAGGAAAAAAGAGAAAAAAAGAAAAAAACAGGAGCACCTATTTACATTAATATCTTCATTATTCTTAAAAATAAGTGAGAAAACATTACTTTATAGCAGGCAAAAAAAATCATGCACTATTAAAATAGTACCATTAAGAAAAAAAATTGTTTTACTTACAGTTAACTTTCTACCTCCCCTTACCCTCTCCTAGGTATTTTTCAGAACATTAATGACATGGAGTAGGGCATATGCTTATATTCCCATATAAGAAGTCCAAAAAAAGTCCAATATTTCCAGATGTGCTTGTTCTGTCATGTTTCACAAATATAATTATTGCTTTGTAACCCCACATTTGTCAATTTCCAAGTTACTGGCTTTATTCCTGTTCATCTCCATCTCTCAAATGCTGTCTCGGTTTCATTTGCAATGTACTCTCAATTCTTCTAGTCAACTCTTGTGTTTTTTTCCTTCTCTCAAGCATTTTTTTTGAAACATTGGAGGTTTCATACACAGTCTCTTTGTGTTTTTTACCAGGTGAAGAAAAAAGTGAATCTCCTTCGGTTTCACAGCTCACTTTTTGTTGGACAAATGTTTGTATTTCCTCCTTAACATGTACTTCATCAAAAAATGATTTTGTCCCTCCAGGGAAAAATATTTTGAATATAGCTGGGTACAGCAGCTTGAATCTCACACCTGCTTCTCGACATTTCCTGAATAATGAAATAAATGTACTCCTCTTCTGCCTGATGTACAATGAGTTGCCATTCTCCACAAATACTCTGCTGTCTCCATCTTTTAGTACTTTGTCCTTCTGCCACAGTTTTGTCAGAATCAACTTCTTCTGCTGGTAAGATTGCATCATCTTTACTATTAAATGTCTAGGTTGCTTTCCCATAGCCAGGTTTGGATATTACACACTATGTGCCCTTTCAATTAACAATTCTTGTTGTGGAATACCAGTTCAGTTGCTTATTTGTGCTTTCATAAAATTAATACAGTCTGTTCCTTCCAGCATCTCTGGTACAGCAGAAAATCTGAGGTTTTCCTCATGTGCTCTGTCCCCTAATTCTATTATTTTTTGCAAAATCTGTTCTTGTGCAGTCTCACATTCATCCAGCCTTTTCTTAATTTCCACCTCTGAGTTTTGTAGTTTTATCACCCCATCTGAATATCTGTTTAAAGCTTCTTTCATTTTTTCCAGCCTTTTGTTGCTTGAGTTGATATACTCCATCTGTGTTTTATTTATTTTAATCACGTCTATGAACAGTTGTCTTTTACTTTCCTCTAGGTTACTGGAAGTCAAGCCTGAAGTTTGTACTGCTTTTTTTGCTGAACAGCTGCAGTACATTTTCCAGACAGTGTTTTTTTCTCACCTTTTGTAGCTGATTTTCCTTCAGGTCCTCTGTATTTTTTCCCAGCATCCAAACAGAGTGCTTACTGGCCAGTTATTGAAATTTACCCAGAAGTATAGGTCCACTGACTTTCTCTTTTATGTTTCTGTTTTTACACTGGGAGAGCTAGAATGAAGCTGTTACTCAATGTGCAGCTGTCTTGCAAGTCAGGAGATATAAAATGTGTGTTCTCTTATTTTAAATTATAGGTGCCATTAATATGTTGGTCATGTAGTGTAGTTTTCTGTGTATTATATAGCTTCTAAAATAATTTGTGATGAGAAGGACTCAGAAAATTGTGTGAAAGAGTAAATAAAATCTGAAAATTTGAACATACCTCCAAAAATAGGTACATCATTTGCAAAGATAAATCAAGCTTGAAAATAGGAATGTTCCACTAAAATAGGTACAGTTGAGGTGTCTGGTCATGGGTGGTTTTTAAATTATAGCCTCCCACAACACAGTCTTGACCACACAAATGGTTGTGTTCTTTTGGATTCACCTTCCTAATTTAAGGACATTCAAACTGCTGTCATTAGAATCCATTAATGTCCAAAATCATTAAATGCAGCCACTTGACTGTGTTTACGTTAAAATGTCATACTGTATTAAAAATGGCCCCAGTAAAATATTCCAACTTGTTTTAAACAAATGCACACTAGTCCTGTAAAGCCAGATTAATGACCTTTTAACTTTATCATAACAGTCAGTGACAGCCATTTTAATCCACAAACAGCCTCCACACTTAGCAATTCTTGTATTCCCATTGTTGACTGTGTATACGTCAGATGTCTGATTGTGACAAAAATAAATAAGTTATTATGGACATAATGCATTTCAATATGTTAAACACAAACACATAATTACCTAAGGCACACTAGGCCTGCAAAGCCAGGCTGTTTACACTGAACAAACAACAAAAGAGTAAGCTACATTCATCTCCAGAAAACTCCCACCCTCTTCTAGTAGTAATAGCCACTTTGTTGTGTATATCTCATCTGACTGTGATAAAAATAATACTGATCAACCTCTTAGTACAAGAATCAGGAGTAAAAACAAAAATAATGAGGGACAAATGCCTAAAATCATGGACATATTTTAAATATTTGTTATATGTACTGAAAAGGAGAAATCATTACATTTTTGTACTTAAATGCATTTTATTTAAAGACCAGGAAGTCTATAAATGTAAATCCCATTATCTAGTGACTGTAGTCCTCAATGATTTGCCAAAAAAAAAAAAATCTCACATTTTATGAGGAACAGACCAAAGGTATGAGGCAAACTCATAGGCATTCTGCAAAATCAGGGACAGTTTCAAAAACAAACACTGGCCAGAGAAAAAAAAAATAGTACAGCATATTTCATAACACATATACTAGTTCCATAAAGCTAGACTGTAAACTGAGCAAATGACAAAAGAGCATAAGTTGCTTTCATCTACAGCTAACTTGCCAGAGTTGTAGCTAGCTTTTATTGTGCCCAGTGCCATTCCTTGATCAGGTGCATTCTAAAAAAAGAAAAAAAAAAGATCTCTTTTAATGTTTAGCAAATCATTTCCTATATTTAAATATAGCAAGAGGATGCTACAGTTTATGCCTCATAAGGAGCACTAAAATGCTCCATTTCTAATTGCAAATGCAATGCTGGCATGCCTTTCTGAATGTCAGTAAAATGCAAGTAATGTACTGAAAACTCACCGGCACCAGATAATCATGTCCCCTAGCACTTTGCTCCTGAAACAGCTACCCCCTTTGCCCACCCTAAGCTATGCTTCTGCAGATCTCCTTATTTACTGACCGTAGTCTTAAACAATTTATCAGAAAACCACAAATTTTATGCCGTGCAAACCAAAAATCTGAGGCACTACAAAACAAAGGAAAAATATAACCAAATCTGTAGCAATCACTATAGGGATGTTACAGGGAATGAAGGGTGACAAAATAACTTAGAATCTCAGAATGTACAATACCTTAACTCCATCAGTTTGAGTTACACATTATATTTCCAAGAAAAGAAAAACAGCATGAGGGCTGCTCAGGTTAAATGATGCCTCCATTAATGGTTAACATAACCCATTAAACATTCCATGTGATGTGCACTTTTTCCATTAACAGTATGAATGCCCAAAAAATTATGTATGTGTACAATGCAACCTCCCAAAATACATACACAATATACAGACACACACACACACACACACACACACACACACACACACGCACACGCACACGCACACGCACACACATGCACACATACACACACTGTTTAAATATTACTCATATCCAGTTAAATAGTTAATAGAACAACAAGTTTTTCATCAACTTTGTCCTTCAGATGAGACTTTAAACTGAAGAAATAGTTGCCTGAGTTGGTGGTGGTTCAGGGGGTGTAAAATAATCCGACAGCAATCATTGAAAAGAGTAGGTATCCTTTATTTACACTTATATCATACTTACACATTTGCACATTTCATCATTTTCAAAAACATTTAGACATTTATTTTTCTATCTTCATTCATTATTTACTTTTCTACAAAAGGACCCCACTCTTACTTCCTTAATCATAACCTTATCTTTCAACAAAATATCCACTAATATCTATTTTCCATTAAACAAAATGTAATTTAACATTTCATTCCAGATGACAAATACAACATAGGTTTATAGGTTCATAGGTAAGTACTAGGCTAGCTGCCCCTGTAAGCTATTTTAAACCTAACCAGTTTCCCTTTTTGTGCTCAAAATAACCTATCCCATTTGGTTATAGATTGGCCTTACCCATCCCATGGTTGATAATTATATATAACACCTAATGAGAATAACATAGATCATACCATAGATAATTTGAGGGGATCCATGCATGGGATAAGGCATTTAAGAGCTGCATCTGTCCATTAGTAGTACAGGGGGAGACATGGGACAAATTTGCTGTTTCCCATCCATAGATGTAAGATATACTTGAATGTGGACAGGGATAAACTTTGTTTTATGTATCTGTTGTATAGCAGTGATATCCTCTTTGAGGTATACCTGTCTCTCAAAACCTTTCTGTTGATGTTGCTGAAGGGGGTTGGATCCCTAGACCAAGTATTTCTGATGTCATTTGACTTGCTGATGTGCAGTAAATCAATCAGTAATGGGTCAGAGGATTTCTTGTATGCCAGACGTGACTGTAATGACAGGGTTTGAGTCAGTCCATGTAGGACATGTTATTTAGTCTTTGTAATCTTTTAGTAAGGTATCTATATGGGCATTCCAGTTATTGCATATGTCTGGACAGATACATGCCAAAGGGGGCATTATATTCAATAATTGGCCTAATGACAGCTGAGTAAAGGGGAAAAATGACATCTCTAGATCTAGATACAATCCCTTTTACAAGCTGTGCAATATAGAAAGACTTTCTTACAACAATGGACACATGTTGGTCAAAAGTTAGGTAACTGTCCACATAAGTTACTAAATCCCAAACAACTGTGTCAACTCTTAGGGGTGTATTGTCAATGTGGCAGTTCCCTGGGGTAGATGACTTCCCAAAGGATACAAAAATGCATTTTTTTAGCATTTAATTTCAGTCCATGATTTTGGTACCAGTTATTTATTTCGTATAAATCTTCCTGCAGGATGGCTAAGTCATTTCAGGATTCAATGACTGTTTCCAACTTTCAGTCACCTGTAAACTTAGCAAGTCAGAACCCTTTGGTATTGGCTTTTAATTCAGAAAAGTAGTAGTCCCAACACAGAATCCTGGGGACTCCAATGGCTATGGGTCTATTTGTGGAGGTAACTTCCCCTGTTTTAATTATCTGCATCCTGTTTGTGAGCCAGTTGGCATTACATATATATTTGACATGCACTCCATTGTAATGGGAACTATTGATTATATTGAATATACCTTTTAAGATATACTATGAGCCTTCCATAACCAACTTATCTCTTTCATATTATCTGTAAAAATCCATCCATTGCTTATTTATATCCTCCTCTTTAAGCCTAATGAAGGTACGTCATTCATAGAAAATGAATCCCTTAAGCTTTAGCTATATCCCATAAATCTTTGCTTTTCTAATGTCATTCTTAAAATTCTTAACAAATCATTCAAAAACATTAACCGTTTCTTCACCCATAACTTATTTTTCACAACAATTACTACATCAACCTCATAAGTCAAACATATAGGAATGGATACTTTCCTTTGCATCACATACATAGCATCTTTCATCTTGAAATTCATTTCACTTGCTATTTCATTATCATTAATAACAAAAACAATATTCCAATCATAGGACGTACCTATTTTATACCACGCTGCATAATAATCTCTCTACCAACCTATCCATTAAACAAAACTGTTACATTTTCCTATTATATGCTGACTTAATCACTCTCAAAATCTTCTTACCAGTTCCATATTGCTCAAAAATATCCCATAATATATCCTGAGGTACATTATAATATGCTTTATGAATATTTCCCACCAAGATTTTTTACCTCATCCTTATTTTTTATTATACTATCTACAATGTTTCTTATCAATATTAATAATTCTTGACATATTTTTCCTTTTATTCCATATAAACCTGAAACTATTACCCCTGGTAACCTTTCTTCCAACCTCAGTTGTACCACTTTCTTGAAAATCTGATAGTCAGTATTGTTTATGTATTGATTTATTTAACATTTGTTTCCCAGGAAAGTCTGACTGGGATAGAGCCCATTTTCATCGAAGGTCCAGGGAGAAACATTCCAGACACATGCCTTTGGAATATGGGAGGAAAACAGAGTACCCAGAGGAAACCCACGCAAATGCAGTGAGGACATGCAGAGTCCATACAGAAGGCATCCCAGCCAAGAATCGAATGAGAGAACCTCTTGCCGTGAGGCAACATTAACCGCTGGACCACTGCACCGCCCATTGGAAGAGATTGGTCTCCGTTTTTCCATCACATTTGTTTTTAATTTATTTTTCACATACATTTTATTACTCCCCCACATAAATCATGTCTAAAACCTTTCTCCAACCATTCATTTAATACTCATAACAAAACCTACTTTTGCCATAATTCTAGTTTCTTATGTTTAACATATCCTATGCCATCTGACCCAGATACCAAATCATTTACCTTGTTAAGAACCAATTCTAATTCATGCATAGTTATAGTTTTTTGAATCCATCCCTTGCCTGTTCTAATATTGTAAATCCACAGAAAGAAGTCAGGAATCCACACAAAGTAGAGTTTAGCCCTTTTGTCTCTTTATTAAACACTTCATCAGAATAATCAGTACAAGCAACCCCACCCTTAAATACATCTCCCACAGCATTAATAATGACATCATTTCTTGTAGATGATGCATGCAGAATAAAATCCATGTTAAAGTGGTAACACTACTTGCAAAATCTCTATTCATTTAAAACATAATAACAAAGTTTCATACTTGAATATATATGTGTATACAGATACTTTAAAATATTCAGCCACATATTTACAAATAAAACTCTGCTTTTAACCTTAAAATTGAACTGATGGCCATAGCACTATTCAAACCAGGATACTCAGAAGCATTTGCTCTCATTTGCCATCTCAATTCCTTCATTTCCAAGAAATTATTTAGGGGCCCTCCCCCATTATGACTTGATCTATGATGGTAAATCTAAAATAATGTTCATCATGTGTAGCAATGTGTGCAGGTAAGGCATTTTTCATGTCTGTCTTCTTAGTATCATAATTGTATTGGCATATACGTGTCCTAAGTACATTAATAGTTTTTCCTATGTAATAACAAGAACATGGGGAGCACACTGCTAAATATACCACATCTTTACTACTGCATGTGTACTTATTTCTGAGGAGGTATTTCCCATAATTGGGTATCCATACTTCAATACCTTTCTGAATACTCCTACATTGTAGGAAAATCCCAAATTTCATCATACCCCCCATTATTTCTCACACTATTGTGGGTTTCAGTTATGTTCTTAAGACTGGTGTCTTTCTTATATATTATTTTGGACATTGTTTCCACTAATTCCAAGTAATCTTGGTTGGCCCCAAATATATTCCAGTTATGTGTTAATATATATATATATATTTTTTTTTTTTTCAAAACATTTTTATTTGAGAAATTTAATATACAATAAAGTTAAATGAAATTAAGTCATTTTTTTTCTTTTTTTTTAAAAACAAATAAAATAACATGAATTTTACATGAAGTAATAACATAACAATAAACAATATATAACTATATACAATATGTTCACCATAGATCAATACATTTAAAATAATTTAGAAATATGTAAATGATATTTACTATAATATAGAACTACCTTTGTAAAAAATCATATATTTTATTCCAACTGTGAAGAGAAGAAGTATTCTTAGAAATTTTATTCCCGATGGTTAGTTTTTCCAAACAAGAGACTTCATTAAGAAGATTTTTAAATTCTTGTAAAGATGGAGAGGAATTAGATTTCCAATTTCTAGTGATAATTTTTCTTGCTATGGCTAGCATAGACCATATCAAAGGGTAATCAGATACCTTAATGCAAGTTGGAACTGGAGCATTAACTAATATTAAGGATTTAGTTAAAGTAAAGTTGTCTGTAAAAATAGCTTGCATAAAATCATTTATATCATCCCAAAATATTTTCAATTCGATACAATCATAGATCATATGAGACCAATCAGCATTTACTTTATTATTACATCTCCAACAGTTTATATCTTTTTTCCCAATTTTACTCAATGTATGAGGAGTAATAAAAGATCTATTTAGATATTTCCAGGAAAATATTCTCCATCTTAACAAGGAAGTAGTCATACTAGATGATTTCAAAATATTGAATTTGTCTTTGTCTGTGGGAAAATAATTATTAATGGAAAAGAAAAAGTTCCAGTAACTGTCAGAGTAGACATCTAAATCCGATTTGATAGCTTTATATATTTGCAAGAGTTTATTAGTGGAAGGAGAATTATTCTGAAGAGATAAAATCAAGTAATGTAGTAAATTTGGTATAACTTTCTTAACTAAAGGGATCATTAAGTCAATTCTATTTTGTATAAAATTCATTCCTTCATGTAACTCCAACCAATAAAGGAACTCAAATCTGAATTCAACATCTAGTAAATTAACTGATTTCAAGACATTATTTGACATCAATTGATACCAAAAGAATATGTTTTTCTGTTTAAAGATACACATTTTATTAGAGTCAGAGGTAAAAAGAATACCTGTTGAGTAGGCTATAGGAAAGAGAAGGAATAACCATTCTTTATAAACATTATATTTAAATATAAATTTTCTAAAAGATTTTAACAAAAGAGTTAAATAATTACTTTTAAATTTTAGGGAACAAAAGGTGGAAAGCTGATCTTTTAGGACCCAAATTAATGGGTTATTTATAAACAACAGTTTTTGAGGGTTATTTTTTATAGTATCCAACATTAATATTTCAAACAATTTTTTCCATTTAGCTTGATAGTTAGTATCAATTAAGAGAGAAATCACTTTTACCATAGATGAAATTGAATAAAATTCTAAATTAGGCAATGCTATGCCTCCAGTATCCCAGTTTTTCATATGGTGAGATAAAGCTATTCTAGATTTATTTGGAAACCATAAAAATTAAAAAAAAAATTGCGTTTTATTTTTTAATTATCCAGTACGGGGGTGGTATAGAGATAGATTGGATAATGTAAAGAATTTTAGGGAGAAAAATCATTTTAATAATAGTGAGTCTTTCATCCATATAGAAAGGCATTCTATTGTGTTAATATATTTTTGATGTCATAAAACTGGTTGTTAAATTAGAAAATAGCTGATTTTCCAAAACTGTTGCTGTTTTTCTGTTCACTGTCTATTTCTACCAACCCAGGATTCTTGCCTAGTAAAGGGGTAAAATGTCCATTTGCTCTCTTCACTCTAACGTCTATCAAAATGTTATCCACACATGTTACTGGGTATTTTCTTTTAACAAGCATACATTTTAATACATCCAAATGTTGTAGAAATTCATTTTCTTCTGACACCATTCTAGCTATCCATACCCCTGTCATTTTACTAAGGATTTCTTCTGATGTATGGGGTGGCAGCTATTAAAATGCAGAAGAGTGTTAGAATATGTTGGCTTTCTAAATATGTTGGACATAAATTGCTTTTTGTTTGCATTTTTCTGAATGGTAATGTCAAGATAATTCACGCTTTCTTTACTTGTATCTTCGGTAAATTCCAAAATTTCAGTGCTGTTATTAATGAACTCAAAAACCTATTTAGTTCATGTTCACTATTTTTCCACAAAAAATAATGTTGTCTATAAACCTACCATAGAAAGTCTAACTTTCATTAAAGGAACTTTTAAAGATAATTTCTACCTCCCAAAAAGCAAGTACAATGTTGGCAAAAATGGAGGCACATGCTGCCCCCATTGCTACTGCTTTGCATTGTTTAAACTGTTGTTCTTCAAATGTTATAATATTAGTGTCTAATACTAGTTCCATTAAAGTTTTTATTTTTAAAATGCATTCATGTTTAAGACTGGTATATTGACACAAGTAAAAATAGAACCAATCTAAGCCTATATCATGTGGTATTATAGAAAATAGGTCCTTTATATCTATAGTGACAAAGATGAGGTCATCCTGACATTTATCATTAGTAATCTTCTTTAAACAGTCCCATGAATATTTTAGAACCCATGAGCAATTTTTAAAGACATTTTTAAGTTGATTGTCTATGAATTTTGCTATAGGAAAAGTTTTTGATGCCTTTGCATCTACTATGGGTCTAAGAGGGGGGGGGGTGTCCCAAAAATGTTTATGTATCTTCAAAACCCCAAACATTGTTGGTATTTTAGGGTGTTTAATACCCATGTATGCATGTTCTTCTTCTGTTATTTCATGGTTTAATACCATGTCCTCTAATGTGACATCCACCTTCCTATAGGCTATATATTTTTCATTTATACTAATTTCATTGTATGTATCTGTATACAAGATAGTTAACATTTTATTAACATACATATCATGATTTAGTATCACTAGTCCCCCATCCTTGTCAGGTTTAGATACCCTGATGTCAGTGCTGTTGCAAATGTCTCTTAGTACCTTAGTTTCAGCGTTTGTGATGTTGCTATTTTCTTCTTTTGTTCTTCTTTTATTATAGAGCATTGCTCTTATATCTTCTTCACACTTTCTTTCATATATCTGTACTATCGGGTGTAGGGGGGGTTAAATACACTTGATTTCCTACATACTGTGTCCATTCCTAATGCAGGTGATGTGCCTTTAAAGTAGAAATCAAAATTGAGTTTTCTTATATATAATTTCAAGTCTATCAGGGTTTCATCTACAGTAGTGTTCTTGTTTGGTACAAAGGATAATCCTTTTTCATACAGGACTGCCACTCCTTCCTTAATCTCCACATTGCTATATTATATACTTTAAAATCACCATTTTTATTTTCAACAATGTTGTAAGTTAAATCATCACTGATCAATATTTCTGATAGGAAATGTTCTCACTCCCTTCCCCCCACATTTTCTTGTTGTTGTTGTTGTTGTAATAATATTGGTTGTAGTTGCAAAATTCTTCTCTGCTCCTCTGGTTCTTCAGTCGCTCAGACCTCCTCAGAGGGGGGTATTCTAAAGGGTCAGGTGTATAACCATTCCCTGCAAAATCTTCCTGTTCATTATTACTTATATCCTGGGTTTCTGCATGCATTTCGCTATTTACATTTGTCTGACTAAGGGGGTGGGCAAAGGGTACGCTCTACCTTGTTCATATTCCCTTTCATCCCTTAAAAGTTTACGTTTCTTTCTTATGTTAATATCATTCACAAAATTGCCAATTTTTTCAAATATTTTAAAATAATCAACTTGTTTAGTTTAAAACAGTAAATCTTTTTGTATATTAATGTCCACATTTTTAATCTGTTCAGCTAGTTCAGTCATATTTCTATCACTGTCTTTGACTAAACATTTCAACAGTTCACATCCCTGCTTGTTAAACAGTTCCAATAATTCTTTATAAAGCAAAGAGTCTCTTATCAATCCAGAGGGAAATTTCCACAACCAGAGACCTTTTGGGACTCTTTCTGTCTGTATACATTCCATTAAGTAGTTATTTTCCATTTGTAGCTTCCTAAATTTAAGGGAAAGGTCTACAAAGTTCTTTAACTGGTCCATAAGTGTCCCTTTGCTGCGATTGTACGCTCCTGAGTTCATTTCAGACCATCAACGACATTCTTTCTCCCCTTCAAGCCATTGAGACAGTGTATTCCGGCCATTGTAGGAGGTCCTGCCCCTCTGGATCGCTCCATTTGGCACCATATGCAAATCACTTTCTTCCAATTGGTTCCCGGTTGCCAGTCGCGCCCTTTGAGCCGGTGTGATGTCACTCAAGCTAAAATTATCTTCCCCATTGTACATTTCAGTGTTCCAGGCCCTTAAAGTAATAGAATTACTTCCAAAATGGGTTTGCTGACACAATATTTCCACTAGTTGAGTGAGGTTGGTTACTGTAGCATTTAATGCCCCAAATGATCTTGCCAGATCTGGTAAGGTAAGTCCAGGTGCATCCACTGACTAAACTCCTTCCATTCCACAAACTGAAGTAAAAAACAGCCACAAAAACTGTAAATCCACAGAAAGAAATCAGGAATCCACACAAAGTAGAGTTTAACGCTTTCGTCTCTTTATTAGAAACTTCATCAGAATAATCCCTACAAGCAACCCCTCCCTTAAATACATCTCCCACAGCATTAATAATGACATCATTTCCTGTAGATGGTGCATGTAGAATAAAATCCATATTAAACTGGTAACACTACTTTTAAAATCTCTATTCATTTAAAACATAGTAACAATGTTTCATAATTGAATATACGTGTATACAGATACACTAAAATATTCAGCCACATATTTAAAAATAAAACTCTGCTTTTAGCCTTAAAATCAAACCGATGGACATAGCACTATTCAAACCGGAATACTCAGATGCATTTGTTCCCATTTGCCATCTCAATTCCTTCAGTTCCAAGAAATCATTTATGGGCCCTCCCCTCTCCCCCATTATGACTTGATCTATGATGGTAAATCTAAAATAATGCCCATCATGTATAGCAATGTGTGCAGCTAAGACATTTTTCATGTCTCTCTTCTTAATATCATAATTGTGTTGGTATATATGTGTCCTAAGTGCATCAATAGTTTTTCCTATGTAATAACAAGAACATAGGGAGCACACTGCTAAATATACCACACCTTTACTACTGCATGTGTACTTATTTCTGAGGAGATATTTCCCATAATTGGGTATCCATACTTCTCTACCTTCCTGAACATCCCTACATTGTAGGCAAAACCCACATTGCATCACCCCCCCCATTATTTCTCACACTATTGTGGGTTTCAGTTATGTTCTTAAGACTGGTGTCTTTCTTATATATTATTTTGGGCATTGTTCCCACTAATTCCAGGTAATCTTGGTTGGCCCCAAATATATTCCAATTATGTGTTAATATATTTTTAATGTCATAAAACAGTAACAACTTCATATTTTCCATGTTCTTTTTATACATTCCATTTTGTTTATTAAAATTTCTCTTATCATACTCTAAATGTTGCTTGTATTTATATAAATCATGTGATATTATTTTATTCTTTCTCTTTTAAATAGTACTCTGAATGTTAATAAGTTTCTTTAAACTTCATTTTAAACACCATCCACCAATCAGTCCATGTGCTATAAAAATCTGTCATAGTTAAATGATCCTTCCATAACTGATTCAGCTCACCTTCTTCAACTTCCCTGAAAATATTTTCAATTATTTTAATACCTTTTCCTATTTTATAACATCTTCATTTCCAGTATCTCAACCCGTATTGTCAAATTATCTAAAACAACTGTTAACACTGATCCCCAAATGCCACTTTCAAACTTTTTGATAATATAAAATAATCACTGAATTAAGATTTCTTCTCCTATAGCTATGCTGCCTTCTATTCTATATATCCAACCTGCCACATTTCATCAATTCAAATATTTTCTTTATATCTTGCCATTTCCTCAGGTGAGCCCTTTATAAGTTACAATTAAAACCCCTACAATAACAGTTTTCATGTGTAGTTAACTCATCCTTTTATTTGCTCAAATAATTTTCTTTTTTCTTTTTTTTTCTTACTTGTATATGCATACAAAGCAATAATCTTATATACCTCATTTCCCTGTATAACATGTACAACACTTAACATTCCTAAATTTACCAAACTTACCTTTAATAACTTAATATTTTCCCTACACAACTCTACAACTCCCACACAATATTCATGACCAATATTCCACAGTATGGACCCCCCTACACACAATTTCTAAATTCCAAATCTATTTTTGACACAAACCTCATATCCTTCAAAACTGTTAAATGTACATCACACTTTGCACACCATTCCAACATTCTTATCCACACTCTTTCCCCAACTGAATTCTTACCTTATCTGTTACTATATCTTGTACTTGTCAATCTGATTTTTCAGTTTCTAACATTTCAAAACCATTTTCTTGGACTTATTCTTTGCATTTTTTCTTGTACATCACCTTCCTTTCCCTCCCACTCCCTCCTGTTATTCTTGCATACATTCTTCCTCATTTCATCACTCGTCTTCTTTGTTTGTACATTCTTTTTCTCCTATTTGTCCTCCAAATTTCTTCTCTATCCTGTCAAATTTTGTTACTACCTGCTGCTTCTGACAGTCAAACCAAAAATATCCTTTCTTTTTACAAATCCTATACTATGCAACACATTTTCTTGCAGTATATCCTTCATTACCCATTTGATTACATTATTTTGCCACAATTCCCTGTCAAATTCACAAATCCCCCCAAAAAAACATGATTTTGTTTCTCTAGAATACTTCAATGTCCTTTTATTACTAATAACCATAACAACTCTTGATAACTGTTTATTCACATTTGTAATATAAAAAACAAAAATAGCTCTTGGTGAATGTTTATTCGCATTTTTTTTCAGTTCTTAATACATACAGTTTCCAGTTCCCACCCTCCATTCCAAAGATTTCTTTCACCTCTCATTTTAGAAGCATCATCTACAGTTTCACATAACTTTTGCACATATTTGCTTATATCCTTTTCTTCCATATATTCAGATCTCCGTTGTAACATTATTCTCTTTTTAAAATGCATATTCTACCCAGACAATTTATAATTATTCTAATGGAAAACATATTTTCTAAGCACAAATAATTAAACTGCCTTAGCAGTTATTCAGTCTCAATTTTTTTCACAAAAAGTTTAATTATGGATGTGAATAAATGAACATATATCCTGCATCAAGAAACCAAAACCAGCAATCAAATTCTCCCACACAAAATAAAGTGCCTGTTTTATTATTGTATCATTCTTTGATCAGATCCTTGCAGTTGGTCTTTTCTTCCTTTTAAGAAACGAACTTAGTTTCCACATGCTTTGATTGTTCCTCTGCTGCTATTGCCACATAATGTTCTCTGTTCAGTCTGTCCCACACAGTCCTGCAATCTCAGTTCATTTTCTGATCTTAAAGTTCTACTTTTGCCAATTCCAAACCCTCTCTCCATCATTTCTCCCCACAACACTGCTGATCCTTCACTCAGCTCTTCCTGCTCTATCTTCTTCTTCTTCTTCTTTCGGCTTTTCCCAGTCAGGGGTCGCCACAGCGGATCACCTTGTCTGCTCATGATTGGCAGTGGAGTTTTACTGTGTCGAGTTTCCAGCCCGGCGCCCAACCTTCCACAGAAGGCACACACATGCACACACTCACACCTAGGGCCAATTTAGAGTGTCCAATCCACCTGCAGCATGTCTTTGGGATGTGGGAGGAAACTGGAGCACCCGGAGGAAACCCACGCAGCCACAGGGAGGACATGCAGACTCCGCACAGAAGGCACCCCAGCCGAGAATCGAACTGGAGAACCTCTTGCTGTGAGGCAGCTCTTCCTGCTCTATCATTTGTAATAATTTTTCATTCTTCAACAATCTAGTGACAATCACATCAATCTTTACAGCATGGGAATAATTCTGAATGCTTCCTTCACTAAGAGCAGCTAATCACTACCCATTTGTAACATCCACATTATCATCTTCTCTGCAGCACAAATACCTCAAAACATTTCAGTCACAAAATTCTCCTTAATTCTTCATGCTCATCTGCCATGATGCCTTCCTCCCAGCTGCCACTGAGGTATGAATGGAAGTGACATCGGAAAAGAGTAAGGGGATTTATTTACAATTAATAATGTAAATAAATTGTAAATAAAGAATAAGGGGTTTTATTTACAATTTATTTTCATTATAATAAAGATATATATACTATTTACATTACTATTTGCACATACTTTTCTTACATATTTATGGTTTTGTTGATCATCTGACTCCCACTCTAATTTCCACAACCAAAATCTTATTTTTTCCAGTATCGTCGCCAAATCCCATTTCCATTAAAGAATGCTTCTTTCAATCTCAGGTTCCATATAACCCTTATTAAATTAAATATTTTCTTGTCTGTTTTCTTTATATATTCCTTGTTTTATCCATATAATACCCATATTCAGTATTGCCCATATGAGCATATACTTTCCTTGTATCTTCAGAATAATTCATTTCTGCTAATCTCTCCCATAATATACATATTCTCTTAAATTTCACTGCAACTCTGGTCTCTCAGCACATATTCAGAAATATATTGAAAACACTGCATAAATTAATAAGATATGTTGTGTGATATACCATGCACATCTTTAGAATGACAATACATATTCAGATTTTCAAATACTTGTAGTAATGTGGACAACTGTTTGCATATAATTTGTAAAGCTGTCTCTTAAACTAAATCTGCACATTGGAATGCATCCACCAAATAGTATTTTGACAGTTGCACATGCCTATACATCCATTTCATGCATGCCTCCCAGCATCTTCTCTCCAACATCCAGTACTAATGACATCCACCATAAGCTGTCCTGCAGCCTTGTAAGCATCAGACTTGTGCTGTGGAGATTGCTTAAAATACTGTGTTCTCTAGTCTTTTTACTTAGATAGGTAGGGGTTCTGTTCTCAATACAGTCAACTGTTTTGTGTGTGTGTGTGTGTGTGTGTGTGTGTGTGTGTGTGTGTGTGTGTGTGTGTGTGTGTGTGTGTGTGTGTGTGTGTGTGTGTGTGTGTGTGTGTGTGTGTGTGTGTGTTTAGCCAGAAGAGCATAATTGTGTATCTGACAATTACCACTCCAATTCCATGCATTGACAGTATTTTGACACTTGCACAAGCCTACACATCCATTTCACGCAGGCCTCCCAACATCTTCTCTCCAAGATCCAGTGCTGATGTCATCCAACATAAGGTTTCTTGCACCCTTATAAGAGTTAGACTTAGATAGGTAGGGGTTCTGTTCTCACTGCAGTCAACTGGTGTGTATGTTTGTGTCCTTGATTGACATTACAGAGTATATTTTACAACAGCATGTGGGGCACTGCTATTAGCAGTTTCTCCTCACCAGACTCTGCTGATGTCATCTGCTATAGCTGATTTGCAGTATTCCCACTAGGGCAGTGTCAGAGACTGGCCTGGAGGCCAGGCATAAGTCACTTCATCCTATATGATACAGATTACAGTGACAGGGCTTTCATTCTGTTCATATATGTCATGGCATGGTTTGTAGGCCCTCGATTTTCTTGGTGATAAACACTTGTGGTCTCTCCAGTTGCTGCAGGTGTCTAGTGAGATACATGCAAAAGGGGGCATTATACTCTATTAGTGTCCTGATGACGTTCAAGTACAGTGCTGTTATATAATCCTCAGATCTGAAAACGATGGCCTGATGTATGAGGTGCACAACATAGCATTTCCATACCACTTTAGACACTTGGTGATCGAAGTACAGATTGCCATCTACGTGTGTTCCCAGGTCTTGCACCATGGTGTTTCAGCATAATGGGAATGTTGTCAATGCTGTAATTAGCAGGAAATTCCACTTTGCAGAAGGCCAAAATAAACACACATTTTTGCATTTATTTGCAGACCATGTGGTTTTGCATCAGTCATTTGACTGTGTTAACCCCTGCTGTAGTATGTTATCATCAATGGTGGATGCAATTATTGCACCCAATATGCAAGAATCAGCAAACTTGGTAAGCCAAAGGCCATATACTTTAGCCTGGACTGTCGAGAAATACATTAAAAACAGTTAAGTTCAAGCACAGATCCCTGGGTTACACCAATGACAGCTCTACTGATAGAGGCTGATTCATCAACTTTCACAATACATGTTATGTCAGTGAGCCAATTGGTTAACCATCTAGCGGCGTAAGGCTTAATCCCCAGATGGGAGAGTTTCTCAATGATACCTTAGTGGGGGATTGTGTCAAAACCCTAGGCCAGATAATGATAGGCAGTATGCACTGTCTTACCTTCATCCAGGCCTATCACACAGAATCAGTGGGCTGTGACAACATCACAGAGCACCTATAGCATGAATCAGCACATACACCTTCCTGACACAGTTGAATACACACTTCAACACACCCTCTACATGGACTATGTTCCCATAGAAGGGTGTACATCAACATGCATCCACCTGAGTTGGGGGGGGGCAGCACCTGATGTATACATGTATAAACACATCCTGACTCCCATTATCTATGAGGTAGAATAACATGTCATCATGGCCCTTTTCTAAATGGATGCTAGTAATATCCCAGCTGTGTGTAACAGACATGTGTGAGTTGTTAATGTTACATCCATGTCTGTTACATCTGTTAGATGTCCTCAAAGAGGTCATCAAGGGCATGCACGGTGACAACACTATCATCCTGTGGAACTTGACCAGGCTAAAGCATGTGACACAAATCCCCACTAAGGTATATTCGATTCCCTTTTCCCTCAACACTGTCAGATGTGGCCATAAACGTCTATATCACCAAGTGGGTAGACCAGTGGATCACATACATGACATGTAAATATTTTGAAATGCATGTAGTGACCCATATGTCAGGCCCAGGGATCAGGTCTGTACATCAGGACTGTCTTCTAGGCCATTTCCTGTCCATTATTTGAGTCACGGACATCACAAATGACATATACATCCTGTGTTCAAACAGCTGTCTGAAGGACTACAGATTTTGGGCAATCATTGACTCCACCTGTGATAGTAATATAATACAGACAGTATCAATACACACCACAGACTGCTGCCAAAGCCATCATAACACACGTGATGAAACAAAAACATGGGGGGGTCTTGTTACATTATGAAAAAAGTGCACAACCTAAGGATAATATGCACATCACCTATAAGCAGACCAACGGGTATGTAACCTGTGTTCTTGGGTAGATAGCATATGGAACATGAACCAGCATGTGGCTACAGTGCTGACTACTCCCTTGGATGTAACACAACTACTGAGTATGTGAAGGACATCCACATCAAAGAGCATAATACCTCCATAGTTCACAATCTTCATCACATCAATAACTATAGTACAATGCACCCTTCTTCATGCACCTTCCTATACATCTTCCAGGGATGTGTAACTGAAGTGTACCACCTTTGCCACAGTGAGCTGTTACACTTCTTATTGGACATACCTATGTATTCTTTTTGCTAAATAAACATTATCATCTGATGGTGCGGAACACCCACCAAGGTGTTACATCAGTTGCATGTGTGATACCTGTTCTGGTGATGCATACAGTACATACATAGCTGTTTAATAACATTGATGGCATGTATGATTGCCTATTTAGTAAGTGGTGGTTTAATACAATGTTTCTTTTTTGAAAAAAAAGGCAGGAATTGAATAATTTATGTAATATTGCTTAGGTTATGTGATATATAGCAATACTTACAGCTGACTCTCCATAACTCAGTATCAACCTACATGGTTTCCTTCAACTAATATCTTCCCCCACCTGCCTCCATAAAAACACATCTTCCAGCTCCATAATTGACTGGATTCTCACTAACACCCCACCACTACCACAGCCCCACTACCTTACCAGACTCCCTTAGTGATCACTTCCAAACCTCTGTCCTAAGACACTCCACCCAACCTCCCAAACCACATCTTTAGAGAGATTGTCGTAAACTATCTAACTTTAATATACCCTAATTCAACTCCATTCTTTCCAATACAGACTGATCCATTCTTATACAAGTTCCTCTCAATGACACAGTTAACATGTTCAATAGCATTTTCCAGAATACTCTAAACTCTCTTGCGCCGTCTAGGAAGATTAGAATAAAATCAAATCCAAGGAAACTAGGTCCCTTATGCACAAAAGAGATAGTGCTTGGAAAGCCTGGATCAAAACAAAAGAACTACCCCTGCTACACAAATACAGACATCTAAGGAATCTTACAAAGAAAAAACTAATGATGACAAAAAGTCCTACTATAACTCTGCTCAGCTCAATAGCAAATCCAACCTTGGAGGGATTGGTCTACTCTTAACAGAATTCTTTCTCCAGGCTGTGCCTCAAACCCATGCCCTTACCCTAATATATCCCCTCAGGAAACCACTACCCTTCTCAATAAACACTTTATTGACACCATCCAAACCCTCACACAATCCAACTGTAGTACAACCTCTCTGCCAATCCCTCCCAACCTTCCAAATAAAAATCTATTCTCCTTTCACCTTGTTCCTACTTCCTACATCAAATCTCTCCTTCTAAAGCTCAAACCCTGCTCTCCCTCCACCGACAGTCTACCTCCTACCGTCCTCAAACTTGCTGCTGAATCCATTGCCTATCCTGTATCTATTCTAATCAATAGATCAATTCAAGAATCCACTGTTCCTACCCTATGGAAATCCTTCATCACTATTCCCCTGCAGAAAGGAGGAAACTCAACAGACCCATCTAACTACTGACCCATCACCATCATATCCCCCCTTTAAGATTCTAGAAAAATGTATTCACTCACAGCTTCTTAACTACCTCCTCCAGCATAACCTTCTCACTCCCACTCAACATGACTTCCGCCCTAACCATAGCACAACTACCACCCTCCTATCCTTCACTCATACCATTGCTGAAGCCCAAGATAACAATAAACTCATATCTTGTCTCTTCCTAGACCTTTCCAAAGCTTTTGATACAATCTCCCACTCCCTTATGTTATCTAAACTTGCTAATCTCAATCTATCTTCCACCGCTCTTGCCTGATTCTCCAGTTACCTATCCAGCAGGCAACAATCTGTTAAATGACTCTCATCCTTTTCTCCATTTATTCCTGTCCCAATCGGTGTACCAAAAGGTTCCATCTTGGGTCCCCTTCTGTTTAATGTCTTCACCAACGATCGCTATACATCTTGTAAACAATCCTCCCTCATCAAATACACTGACAACTCATCTCTCATCTCCATCTCTAACAATATCTCTGATCTCCATACCCTAACCCAACATGCCTTTCTATCCACTGAACAGTGGTTGTCTGATAATCTACTTACTCTTACTCTTTCTCCCCCATTCTCTTACTCACCATAAATCCACCTTTGCTATTACATCCTCTAACAACACAATAATCCAACCCGAAACCCACATGAAACTCCTTGGAGTCATCATTGATGATGAACTCAAATTCAACCTGCATATACACCAATGCATAAAAAGACACCAGAAACTAGGCTGACTGTATTGCAACAAAAACTTTCTAGCCCCTAATGCTAGACTCTCCCTTGCACAGGCACACCTCCTCCCTACTATATGCTGTCCCAGTTCTCACCAACATTCAGGCCACAAACTTGAACAAACTTCAACAAACTTTCCATAAGATAGCTAGATTTATCACTAACTCTCCATACAATGCACATCACTGCCTATTCCTAAACTCTCTCCAATGGCTTGAACTCCCCCAACATCTCCTGCTAAATCTATTTCAAATGCTACACTTCATTCTTTACAAACATTCATCCTGTTCAGCTCTCTCTTCCTTTGTCTCTATTCTCCACCTCAGACTCTCTGTACCTCTAATCTCCAACTACTAGATACCTACCAACCCAAGAAAACAGTAGGCAAACCTCTATATAAATACTCTGGTGCCCATGCTTGGAACAAACTTCCCCTAGACATACGTTCCATCACTCACCCATCACACTTTAAAAGTAAACTCAAACTTCATCTACTTAACTCCAAAACATGCCCTAGTCAAGACCCAACCTAAGCTTCCCTTATCTCATATTCCCATCTAGATAATCCCTCCCCTTTCATCTAGTACCCTACTATGTGGATACTTTCTAAACTCAATCAACAAATGCTGATGGATAAAATTCTTATGTAAATATGTAAATATATCATTTCTCTGTAAAAAAAACATTATGTTTATAATCCTTTGTGCATGCATTATACTTTGTCTCTTAAACTTGCTGTATAACAAATTTTTTGCAATTATTTTGACTCAAACATTTTAATTACTGTTAAATTGTTTGCGTATGGAGCTTTTCCCCTTGGGTCTGCACTGAAAATGGGCCACAAGCCCAGCTTTACCAACCAGATTAACAAATGTCAATAAATAAATAAAGAAAGAAATATATATATAAATAAATGGATCTACCTCAAAACACCGACAAGCGAAAACACCAACAACGAGATCACCGACACCACAACACTGACAGTTGAAAAACATGAAAGTTCACATGCCCGACAAACCGCAATCCTGACAGTCAACAAAACAAAACAAATCTGTTTCCGAAAAACACACACACAACACAAGCACACCAAAAACCTTACAAACCTACACTAAACCTTACATACACAATTATCTATGCACTAACCTTAACCCAAACCCTAACCCTAAGGTCCGTCACTATCGCACACTTACCTTACCCGCACACTAACCCTAAAGTCTGTCACTATTGCACTTACCTTACCCGCACCCTAACCCTAAAGTCCGTCACTATCGTATATAACATCCCTGATAGCTATCCTATGTGTTGTTCATGTCTGGATGCTTGTTACACAAAGACATCTTCTCCATTGTTATGTCACCTTGTGTGACAGTTACATAATATACATTTTCAATGTGCAGTCAGTACTGTCCCATATTGATGTGTGATTAGTATACCTGCTACAACTGTGTTCCATTGACATGCCCTCATATGCTGTACATTAGGATGTTTCCCCTGTCCACTTTGCCTGTGCTCATTCCTGCAATTCATTTGTGTGTCCCTATTCAATATACATACTTGCCTTGACTGTTTATTTTAAATGGCAGTCCATGTACCCATACAGAATACCTGGAATGGGATTTCACAAAACTCTGCACTGCATACACTGTCTTATACTGTGTTTGGACCATATATATATTACTATATGTTAAACCCTGATGATCATTGTGGCATTCCATGCAATCCCTCTAACCTAGTTTGTTCTGAAGTACACAGGACTACAAGGGTGTAGTCAGCACCATTGTCAGCCATGAAATCGCACTTGTTTAAATTTAAACGTGGTGAGCAGCATGAATATGTAATTAGCCCTGCTGCTCACATTGCATCACTGCGCAAAGACATAAAGTCCATGTAGGCTTCACACAAAGCCTACACAGAGTTTGTTGAATGCCAGGGAATCATCTATTATTTCTCTAATTATTAATAGTTTCTGACTACTTCTTCCCTTATTACTATATATTGTATCATCTATTATATCATTTATTTTTATTTTCATTCTTTTCTGTATTATTTTCATAGAAATGTATAACATGTATTATTCTGAACTATTGGTCTACAGTTCTGTATATCATTTTTGTCTCCTTTTTTCCATATAAATTCATTTATTCCTTTACATAATTCTTTATATTTGTCCTTCTTTTAACCATTCATTAAGTACTCAGAGAAAATATTTCTTCTTTTCTACTACCATATCTCATTACATTAGAAATTCTATTCCATTGGGTCCTGCTACTGACTTCACATTTACCATAGATAGTGTCTTATCTAATTATTCTAAACTTATTTCCTTTTCTAAATCTCTGTTACCTTGGACTGCCAAATTTTTAACCTTCCAGCGCCTCTTTCCTGTTTTCATAATTTTACTAAACATCTTTAGGTATTCATTAACTATCGTCACAATCTCTTTTTGTTTAGCCTGAATTAAATCTTCTTCATCTTTCATTTCTCTCATTATACTGTTTTCCTCTTTCATAATCTGGTTTAATAGGGAGACACCTCTTCTTTCTTACCTTGCAGGAAATATACCTGTTTGTATGTCAAATGTTTAATTTTTTCTCGATTTAACTCATACATCTCATTCTCTTTATCAAAATACAAATGTTTCTTCACATAAATTCATATACCTTCTCTTCATTAATATCCTACTGTATATTCGATTGTCTATATAACATTTTTTTATATTTTTTCTTTAAATGCTAACCACCATTTTGATCTGTCTGTACAGAATTCTCTCATTTCAGTATAATCATCCCAAAGTTCATTTATCATAAATTTCCCTGTTTCACTCCATTCATTTTCATTTAATCTTTTCATTCCTTTTATTATCTGTATATATCCTTTTCCTTTTATTTCTATCCAAACAGCCAAATGATCAGTAAAACCTGTTTCTACTAACCTTCCTTAACAATATCAATACTTTTGAATGTCAAGAGAAAATCTATTTCAGTTTTATGTTCTCCTGTCTTATATGTTCACTTATTTGTTTTTCTAATGTTTAATTTCCCAAACCTGATTACTTCAATTTTTTTTAACATCATTTTATTCTTTTTCTTTCCTATATTGCAATTAAAATCTCTTGTCATTATTATATCCATTTTTATACTAGCATATTGTAAAAGTTTGTGAAACATATTTTCTCTTTCCTTGCATACTGTGTAAGGATACACAGCAATGATGTTATATACCTGTTTCTTCCATCTTATATCAAGAATTGTTATCCTTCCAATCATATTCAATGTCACTCCAGTATTTTAACTGTTGTTACACAATATTCCTATTCCTGAGCATGTATCCTTCCCAAATTTTCAAATAGTCATGTTTCCCCATAACATCTCTGTCTGTAATCTTTCTTCCTCTGTTCAAAATCTTATATCTTCCAATACAGTGATATTTACATCTGGGCTGCCTTTGGAATCTTGAAATATTGAAATGTCAATTTTCAGTATTTGGAGACCAAATTGTCAAATCTGCAGTTATTTATTTTATTTTACATTTGTTAACCGGGGGTGTCTGACTGAGCCGAAAAGGCCCTTTTTCAGCAGAGGCCCGGGGAGAAAAGCTCCACAAAGAAAAATTACAGACACATTTAGTTATTTAGACATGATCAATATACCCACAAATTACAAGAGACATGTTTTTACAGTGGTATGTGGCACAAGCAGTTACAGTGGAGAGAACAATCAAAAAAATATTAATTTTAAAAATAAAGGTAAGTAATAGATTTGTGGTGTACGGCTGAACTTTGGAACGTAGGTAGAATACATACATAGTACACAGGTACAATACATACATTGTAGATTAGCCAGTGTTTGTGGGTAAGATTGAAAAACTATTATCGATTGCTCTAGATTTAGTATGTATATGTTATCCGCTTTCACTAGCCTGGGGAGCAATCATGGCACTGCCAACTTTGCTTGAGATGTTGCCTGATGAGGTCTTTAAAGGAGGCTTTGGATGATGTGTTTTGAATGCTAGTAGGGACAGAGTTCCATTTTTTAGCCACCAAACTACTATATAGTGCATCTCCAAAGCTATTGTAGCTGTTAGTGACTTCTAGTAGTAGTTTGCTTGATGATCTAAGAGGCCTTTTGGCTGAATGATGTTGTACTAGGTTTTTGAGGGCAGGACACTTATTGGGGAGGTGATAGATAGAATGACAGAGGCAGAGCTGATTGTAGGTTAGGAGGTTGGGCAGTTCAAGCCAGTGGAGCTGTCTCAAAGCAGTACAGTGATGAGTTCTATATGAGCAATTTGCAGCAAAGTGGGCAATTCTGTTATAGCAAGCTTCCATTTTGCTTAGTTCAGTTTTGTTGAGATTAGTCAGAATGGGAGATGCATAGAGTAGGGCGGATAGAAGTTGGGAGCGAGCAATGGCTGATCTTGTGTTGTTGGTAAGAAATGGTTTGATACGGTAGAGTGACCCCAGTTTGGCATGTACTTTTTTAATAGTTAAGTTCAGATGACTATCAAATTTTAGGTGGGAGTCTATGGTTATTCCCAATAGCTTAGCCTGTGCCACTGGAGCAATTGGAGTAGCATTTGTGGAGTAGATAGTGAATTGACTGTTAGTGTTTTTGTTAGAACTGGTTATAATCATAAGCTGAGTTTTCTTTGGATTGAGGATAAGTTGGGCTTTGGTAAGGTAGTTTTCAACGTCAGAGAATGCTAGTTGAGTTGTTTGTAGGAGGGTGGGAATGTTTTGTGCAGCACAGATTAAGGTAGTGTCATCTGCATACTGAATTATAGATGCATGCTGTGTGGAGGTGTGGAGGTCATTTGTGAAGACTGTGAATAGTAGTGGTCCTAAGATAGAACCCTGTGGGACTCCTATAGTTATGGGCAGCTGAGGAGAGAGAGAATTTTCCCATTTCACAGCTTGGTACCTGTCATATAAGTAGCTTTGGAACCAGGTAAGTGTGGAATTAGATAGATGATATTGGTTTAGTTTGTTTAGCAGGATTTGGTGTGAGACTGTGTCAAATGCTTTGGACATATCCAAAAAAAGAGTTGACACTTGCAGGCCTTCATTTTTGAGATGGTTTACTGTGTCTGTGAATCAGAGGAGAGCTGTAGTGGTACTATGGGCAGGTCTGAAACCATGCTGAGTAGGTGACAGGATGTTGCAGTCTAGGAGATAGTTTAGCATCTGGGTATGGATGCATTTTTCTAGGATTTTGGCCAGGGGGGAGAGTAAAGCAATGGGTCGGTAGTTATTAAGTTCAGTGGAGGTCCCGCCTTTATGTATGGGTGTAACATAGGATATTTTCCAGAGTTTGGGCACATAGTTTTCAACAATTGATCTGTTTATGAGAGTGGAGACTGGGATAGCAATAGCATCTGCTGTGAGTTTCAAGAAATAGCCGGGGAGTAGGTCGGCTGCTGTTGATGAGGTTTTTAGTTTGGAGAGCATGCTTTTGATTGAAGTGGTGGAAACTGTTTTGAGGGTAAAGGTTGTATTAGTGTTATTTGTGTTGGGGGATAGTGAGGAAGGAACTGTCCTGTGATACTAAGGATAGAATTGAGTTCACAAAGTGGGAGTTGAATTGTGTTTCGATGGGAACTTTAGTGTCAGGGGTGGTTGGTTTGGGGGTAGCCTTTTGGGTGGATTTTAGTAGCTGGTTTACATTTTTCCAAAATTTTTGTGGGTTGTGTTGGTATTTAGTTTGTAATGTTGTGTAGTAGGATTTTTTGTCCAGCCTAATGCATTTTTTTTGCACGGTTGCGCAGTTCTTGGTACTTAGTTAGGCTTTGTGTTTCTTTGTTTTTTTGATAGTAACGCCAGGCAGTGTCTCTGGACTTGAGGATTTCTTTGGTTTCTTTACTGAGCCAGGGGTTTGTAGAGGTTCTAACCTTGATTTTGCGCAATGGAGCGACAGTGTCTAGGTGTTGTAGAAATGTTTTGTTGAAATATGCTACAGCCTGGTCAAGTGGGAGGGTTTTTAGGGGGGTCCAGTCACAGTTACACAGTAAAGTGTTGAGGACCTCAGGAGAGAATTTTTTTGTGTTTCTAGTGGATATATAGTTAGTGGTTTTGCATATGCTTGTTCTACTACGTATAAAGTATATTATGTTGTGGTCACTTAAGGTGTCTGGGAGACTGCCTGTGTGAGGGTACAATGTGGGGTTGCTAGTTAGGACCCAGTCAAAGATGGATTCCCTTTTAGATTTTTTATCACACCTAGTTGGAATTTGGACTAGCTGCTGGTAGCCATGGAGATTTATTAGATTACTTGGTGGTTCTGATATGCAGGTGAACCAATCTAGGTTGAAGTCCCCCAGAATAAGGGTTTCTTGTGAGTATGTGGAAGAACACCAGGATAAGAAGTCTTCAAGGCTAGCAGGTGTATTACCAGGTGGAATATAGATCACAATTGTGGTGATGACCTTTTTAGGGTGAAGTTGAAGTTGTGAGATAAGTATGTCCCAATTATTGGGGAGGGTAGGAGTTTGGTAATTGATGGACAGTTAAGTTGGACTTGTAGAGTAAGGCAGTTCCACCCCCTTTACAAAGTGGTCTGTCTTGTCTAATGATATTGCAGCCGGTAGGGAGAACTTCTGAGTTAGCCATGTTTTTATTTAGCCAGGTTTCTGTTAAAGCAACTATGTCTGGGGAGTAGTGTGCTATTGTGGCCTGGAGTTCAGGTATTTTATTTTTGATACTTCTAATATTAATATTTAGCATTAAAAGATGGTTGGTTTTGCTGCTGTTGTTGATTTGCCCAGGGATGAAGAAAGTGGGGGTGTTATGTTCTGACATTTGTGTTGGAGCAGTTTGTGTTGGACAGGATGGATTTGGGCCTGGGTTGGGGTGGATATCCCCACTTATGGTGAGCCTGGAGTTAAAATGGTTATACAGATGTTGGAGTTTGGTGAGGAGTGTGAGAAAGTATTGTGTTTTTTTGGAGTAGGAATGAGAGCATATGTGTTTAGTTCTGAATTGGTCCATTATGTAGTTCTTGAATAAGTGTGGGCAGATATTATTATAATGTGTGGTGTCTGTGTATGAGAGTGCATAATGTAGTGTTGTGCTACTAAGTTTACGGATATTGCTAGAGTGATAACGTGGTGTTGTAAAGAATTATGAGAAGACAGACTAGATTTAGTTGTGTGATAGTCATGGTTATAAAGTTTATGTTGTTTCTAGGTGGGGGTCTGAATAGGAATTATAGTGTTGCACTATATGTGGATGGGGAAGTAGTGTGGGTGATGCAAAAAATGCCTAGTGTGAATAAGAGTGATTGGGAGTATTTTGTGTGGAGCAAGTTGGTGTGGTTTAATGTGATATGACTTGAGGAGCTGTGATTGGTGGAGGTGATGTGAGGGTGAGCTGTGGGTGTGGCTATGATTACTATAAATGTAGAGGTAGTGGGGGCGGGAGGGAATAGGGGAATATTTGCGTGAAACTGCAGAATATCGAACCCAGAAATGTCGAACCCGCGGTACTGATGGTGCGTTAGGTGTTATGTTATTTAAGGGTTTTGGTTAGGGTTTGTGTGTATGTGAGTGTGTTGGGGAGTGTTAGGAGTGGGTTAGGGTAGGTAGGTAAGAGTGTGAGTGTGTCAGTGTTGAGAGTGGTGGTGTTTGTATGTATGTGATGTGTGTTTGTGCAAGGGGGGGTGTAGAATGTGTGGTGGTGGATTTTCTGTCTTTCGGTGTTTAGTGCGGCCTCAGAGTTAGTATATATAAGTAGCTGGAGTGTGGGTGGTGCAGGGTGGCTTGCCCCTTGCTTATAGGAAGGGTAAGTGTGTGTCTTTGTTTTGTTGTGTTTGTGTGTGTTGTTTTGCTTTTTTGTAGTGTCGGGAGGTAGGTGTATTTGTGTTTGTTTGTGTGGTGTAGTGTTTTGTTTATGTTTGCAGTTTTGGTTTTTGGGTTTGTGGGTTTTTGGCTTTATAGTCTCGAGATACTGAAATTCAATATTTCAGTATTTCGAGATTATAAAGTGAATCCCTACATCCACATTTTTACACCATTCTGAAATATTTATCCTTCTTGTTAAACTACTGAAACTGTTTACATTTATAGCCACTATCCTACAATTATTCTGTTCTCTTTTTGGAAGTATTTCACAAAAGGAATTCACTATAAATGTTTATCCTTTCCCCATTATTCTTTTACAATAGTTCCAATAAGTTTTCTTTTTCTTTCTCACTCTTCTACCAACAGAATTCTTCTTCTTTCCTTTAACTAAATTCCACCATATATCTTCTTCATCACTGATTTCAAATCCCTGTTCTATATTACTTTCCTTATTAGATTTGTCATGTTTTATAATCATTTGTTCTACCACTTCTGTCTTTTTTGAAAAATAGTGTCATCTATTTCAGTGGTTAAATCTTCTTATAGTATTTCCTGTTTGTTCAGCTTTCCTGTAATTTCCCCTTCCCTCTCTTCATTATCATTCATACAGTCCATCCACATGTGCCCTGTATCATTACATTTATAACATTTCAAACCACATTTTTTACATCATGCCTGATTTCCCCACAAGTATAACATTTTCAGACATTTACTAATTAAATGATCTGCTTTACTACAAAAAAACAAAAGTTTTAGGTTATCCCCAGTATCTTACCGTTCCCTTATTTTCATCAACAGTTATAACACTTCGAATATGTATAATATCATCATTATCAATTTTCAAATTAACAGAACAATCCCATCCCCTAATCCATACTCCTCTATTATCATATATTTTTGACATGTCCAATATATTAGTTGCAAAGAGTTTACATCACAGAAACCAGTGAAACAACTTGAAGTTGCAAACATTATGCATCACATATAAACCATCCAGTCATTATTTGTTAAGCATTATATGGTTCATTCAAATCCTGCCTCTTAAACCTCATTCTTGCTCTGCATATATTGCTCCCACAATTCCCATTTTTCCTATGTAGTTTGCTCCTTCCCTTTTCTAAAGATCCCAATTCGATTTGTTTTATCTGTGTTACTATGATCACTATTTCTAGTAAAGTTGGTCTAGACTTTGATTTCCATTTTCTAGTAATTGCTTTTTTTTGGCAGCCACCATAATTAGACTCAGCAAGGCTTTACTATGTCTAGGCAATTCCAAATCATCTTCTCAGTCAGTTCACTCTGCACACCCAGCATCTCTGACAGAGCTGTCCACAGGGAATCCCTAAAGTCTGCCAGCTCGTTACATTCCAAAAAATATGTGCCCAACTACTTATTCCTTGCCCATCACACCTCCAACATTTGCTATACCTGAGAAAAAAATTATTTAGAGTCTATTTGGGGTATAAAAATGTCTATGTAAACACTTCCAGATAAAGATCCTAAATCTTCTAGACTTTGTTACATATTTGAGAGATATACATGTACCCCCCATTGTCTCTATGTGAATTGCTTATCCAAGCTATCTTCCCAATCCTTTCTAAGCTCCTCTGATTGATTCTTATAATCATCATGCAATATTTTATATGCTTTACTAATTATTCCTTTTTTAGTGGCAGCTGCCATTTTAGATTCTATTAAAAACTCTACCAGCACTGGTCTTTCATTTAGGAGCCTCCTATTTTTTTCTCTTTGCCTATACTCTGATATCAATCCTCGATAGGAAAGGCAATCTCTAAACTGCAGTTCAAATAAATTCTTGGCCTCTTCCCATTCTATTACCTTTTCCTTTCTAGTTATTTGCTCCCAATACCTTGGTTCATTTGCCAGTTTTCTCCAATAAATTCCAGCCCCCAGTTGCCTATTATTTATATCCCTGGCTATAATCATCCCTATCGGCAAACTCTCTTTTCTACATTCTCATGCTGGTTTGGCTCTTAGAATACTCCCTGCTATTTTATAAATATAATACTCTGTATGATTTTGGTTGTTCTCCTTAAGAGTCTGCATCCAAAATCCCAATCTCTCCTTATTTCTTGAGCTTCCTCCCTGTGTCAGCATCATTCCTTTCCACTTTGAATTATAGTTTTCTGCTTCTGCTATGTATAAGAGCCTTAACTGTGTTGCTCTAAAATACCCCCTCAAATAAGGTAATCCTAGTCCACCTTGTTCTATTGGTAGAATTATGTTATGCCACTTGACCCTTGCTGTCTTCTCTTCCCAGATAAAATCCTTCAACTCTTTTTAAATTGCTGTCCACAACTTCTACTCCAGTTGATAAAAGTATGTGACCTGTGTATAAGGCTAAAGGAACTAAAAACATTTTAATGGCTTGTATCTTAGTATCTATGGCTATATAACAAAACTTCCAGTTTCTCAATTTTTGTATTATCTTTTGTTTAGTCTTTTCTCACAAATCCTTAGCTGCCACCACAGAGTCATTTCTAATCCATACTCCTAAATACTTCATTTTATCATGTTCTCATAAATACGGATACTGTTGCCCCCCACAATAGCAAGTTAATTTTCTTACCTTTTTGCTCATATGAACGTTCGACATTTTTACCATTCGATATGGTAATATAGACCCTTATAATCATGGTTTAGTATTGAAATGGGCCTGTATGAAGCTGGATCTGATGAATCTTTACTCTCTTTAGATATTACTGTTACCACCACCTTCTTCCAGGATGCTGGTACTTCAACATCTCTTAAAATATTGTTAAACAAAACCTTCCAGATCTTTATCAGTTTTTCCCTCTTAACTTCCAAATTTCCACAGAAATACCATCTATTCCTGGGGGCTTTTCTGTAGATTGGTTATATATAGCCATTTTTATCTCATCCCTTCCTAGCCTAACTGTTAGCAACTGAGCCTCATCTACCTCTAACTTTGCCATTTTTTAATTCTTCCATAAACATTTCCATTTGTATCTTTTTCTTGATTTCCATATTTCTCTGCTTTATACAAATTTTCAAAAAATTTCCAAAATATGTCTAATACTTCTACAGGGTCTCTTGTTATCTTCCTTGTTATAGGCTCCCTAAGCTTAGTGACTGCCCTTTCCACCTTCTGTTGCCTGAGTTGTTGTGTAAAAGTTTTTGTGCTCTAGAATTAGTATCAAAGAAACAGTTTCTTAACAGCAATTTTGCTAAACTTGTGCATATTATCGAGGTAATCCCTTATCTTCCGTTTAGCATTCTGCAGATGCTCATTTTCTTGTTCTGAGAGATTAACCCTATTTTGCAATACTTTAACATTTTTCAATCCCTCTAAATAATTGTTGTTACTGATTAACTATATCTCTCTTTCATTTATTTCCAACCTAATTTTAAATTCCACTTTACTTTTATCCCACTCCTTAGCTATGTTTTCAAAAGATAATTCTATCTTCTCTAGTAGCTCCTGAATTAATTCCACAACCCATTTTTTTAAATTCCACTCTTTTCAACCAATAGTTGGGAAAGTGCCCATATCTCATTTTTATTTCATTACCTTGCATTTTTGTTTTAGTTATTATTGGTCCATGATCTGAAATAGTTATTGGGTGCATTTCATGACCTTCAATTAAATGCACATGTTCCTGTGAGATAGAATATCTATCTGGCCTAGCCCAGTTTTTGTATCTCAGTGAGTAATATGTAAATTTACTATGAACTCCTAGTATTGAATTCACATCTTCCATGCCAAACATTTTTATAAATGTCTTCAAAAATCTACCCTCCTTTGTTATAGTTTCCCTTCTAGGCATCCCAGACACATATTCACTGTTGCAAACCAAATTGCAGTCTCCACCTGTAAGTAATATTCCTTGCTGAAAGCTGATTATTTCTCCCAGAATTTTCTTAAGCTTCATTATAGCACTTTTAGGGGGGATTTAAATGCATGCCAGTGTAATCCTCCTCCCTAGCCAGTAGCCCGTTAGTACTATGTATCTTCCATATTATCTTTTTTTCCCTCTTCTATCACAATTGGAGCTCCTCTTGCAATTAATATAAGTACTCATCTTTTCCTTTGCCCCAGATATTCCACTGAATAACCACCCTGAAAATCTTTCTTTATTAAATTCACATGTTCAATTCTTTCCAGGTGTGTCTCCTGTAGCATAACTATTTGCACTCTACATTATTTAATATAGTTTAGCACTCTTTCTTTTTTATATTTATTTGTAAGACCATTCACATTGAAAGACATTACCAAAAGCATCATTTTCTTATATAGTTATTATACCACCTTTTATTTATAACTGTTGTTTTGCTAAATTTCTAGCTCCAACTTTTATATTACATGTATATACTGTTTGCTAGGTTGGTCATTTTTACAGTTTTTTCATGTCATATCCATTTGCGCCTATGTCACATCTTACATAACTTTTTGTTTTTTTGAAAAACCTCAAACAGAACAACCCCCCTTCAAAAAAATCCCTCCTAAAACCTATGAACTTAACAATAACACACAAAACTATGTACATCTTCAAATATTGAAGTTTTTGCTTCCTAATAAGAATATAAAAGTTAATAGCTAGACAGACAGGCTAAGGTTAACCAAAAAGAAAGATTAGTCATGCTAAGACACATGGTGCAGTCCATACTATTAGTAACTGCTATTTAATTTTGTATATCTGTATAACTCTCCCAGTTGAGAAAACACTCGAATGCTTTCAGTAAACATTCTCCAAGCCATTTCTTTTTATCAAATCGTCTTCTAGTGACATGCTAACCAGACACAAAACTGCTAAGAGTACCTTGTTTATGAGGAAAAAAAGCCTTACAATATTCAAGATTCTTTTTTATTCATATGCTTTGTAATAGATTTGTTACTGGATAATGCGTAGGGTTTTTACCCAGTCATTTCCCTATGCAAGCATGAGAAAAAGCACATTGAATTCTTTTGTTATACTCTCTTAACCAGACCATCCTGCTCTCCCCCCATCTCATCCCCTACTCATTTTTTTTCATTGCAGTGCCTACATTTCTCAAAACTGAACAAAGAAAAAGAGAGAAGAAGGGTGAATAAGAAAAAAACAAAAGCACCTGTTTATGTTAGTATCCCCATTGCAATGAAAAAAAAACTTTACTTCACATCTAACTGGTTTTGTATTATCTTTAAAGCTGTCACACCTGGGAAAACCCCTGATTGGTTTCAGAGAACATTATTTCCTAGTCAATTTCTCTGTTCTTTTTTCTTCTTTTCCCTCAGCCAATCCTCGTAGTTTCTCTTCATTAGATGGTCTCCATGGAGGCATGAAGACCAGCTGCATAAATGCTACTTTGTATACATATTTGCAAGTGCTAGAAAAAAGCCTCATGATGTTCAATATTATTTTTCCTTTACTTTTTCTCTGTCTTAAAACAAAGGTCCTTAATCAGTCATTTCCCCATGCAAGAATGAAAAAAGCACATTAATTTGAACGTTGTCATGCCCCCTTAACCAGGCTCCCTTTTTACTTTTATTATTATTACATTACCTGTGTTTCTCAAAACTGGATCTATTTCACTTACCCGAAAAACCACATCATCGACATTCACTTCACCAAAACGAATACACCGTCAAACCAGAAGACTGACATCCGGAACACCAACATTCTGACCTGAGGTAAGTAACCGCTCGGCCTTCCCAAAAAAAAAAACCCCAAAAAAACAAAACTAAACCAACCCATGTGGGGGGCAAATTCTGAGATCTCACTACTGTGGGGGTAAGGGGCAAAGTTCAACAGGATGGCCAAGCGGTTACTTATCTCGGGTTGGAATTTGGTGTTCTGATGTTGGTCTTCCGGTTTGTCGGTATATCCTGCACAAGAAGAAATAAGAGAAGAGGGGAGAAAAATAAAAACAACACCTGTTTACAAGCCCTATTACACCCAAACATAGCATGCAAAGAAAACCATACAACACAGATGCAGTACTATTAAGAACAGAACATTTTTCTTTACTTACATTTAGCGTTCTCCACTCTCTTCCCCTCCCCAAAGCAGTTTTCCAAACATTAATGACATGGAGTAGGGCATATGTTTTAGAATCCTCTTCTCAGCAAACTAATTTTGAAGAAGTACAATATTTCCAGATTTTCTTGTGCTGTCATATTTCACAAATATAATTATTACATTGTAATCCCACATTAAGTTACTAATTTTATTACTGTTTTTCTCCATCACCCAAATCCTGTCTCTGCTTCATTTCCAATGTATTCTCAATTATTCTAGTCAACTCTTGTGCTCCCTTCCTTCTCTCCAACATTTTCTGTTAAAATACTGGAAAAGGTTTCACAGGTGCAGTCACTCTGTGGTCTTTATTACCAGAGGAACAGGAAGCCAAATCTCCTTCTGTTTCACAGCTCAGTTTTTGTTTGACAAACTTTTGTATTTCCTCCTTAGCATGCACTTCATCAAAAAATGATTTTGTCCCTCCAGGCAAGAATACCTTGAAGACAGCTGAATATAGCAGTTTGAATCTCACACCAGCATCTTGACATACTCTGAAAAGAGGAATTAATTTACTTCTCTTTTGCTTGGTGTACAATGAGTAATCATTCTCCACAAACACTCTGCTGTCTCCTACTTTTAGTATTTTGTTCTTCTGCCACAGTTTTGACAAAATCAACTTTCTGCTGGTAGGATTCCATTCTTACTATTAAAGGACTAGGTTGCTTTCTTATTGCTAAATTTGGAGCATACACATGATGTGCTCATTCAACTAAGTCCTGCTGTGGAATACCAGTCCAGTTGCTTATATGTGCTTTAATAAATTTAATGCAGTCTGTCCCTTCCAGCTTCTCCGGTATAGCTGAGAATCTCAGGTTTTCCCTATGTGCTCTGTCCTCTAATTCTATTATTTTTTAAAGCATCTCTTCCTGAGCAGTCTCATATTCAGCCAGACTTTTCTTCATTTCGACCTCTGATTTTGCAGCTTTATCATCTCATCTGAATATCTGTTTAAAGCATCTTCCATTTCTTCCAGCCTTTTGTTGTTTGTGTTGATATACTCTATCAGTGTTTTGTTTGTTTTAACCAGGTCTGTATGCAGTTGTCTTATTTCATCTTATAGGTTATTGGAAGTCATGGCTGAAGGTTGCATTACTTTTAGCTGAACACCTACAGAACTCTCCCTAGTTAGTGTTTCTTCTTGAATTTTTGTAGCTGGTTTTTCCAGGTCTTCTGTATTTCTTTATTCCTGGCATCCAGGCAGTGTACTTACTAGCCAGTTACTGAAATTCACCCATAAACACAAGTCTACTGGCCTTCAATGATGATTTTCTGTTTTCACACTGGGAGAGCCAGAAACAAACTGTTACTCAGTGTGCAGCCATCTTGGAACTCTGACATGCCCAATATATTCTACATATTGTATTCAAACAGAGTCTTAAAATCTCTTTTTCAACTTCAGTTCTAAACTGTATATGGATTTTCTTTTTAGCTTCTGTTTTAAAAAAATTTATAACATGATTATTCAAAAGAAACCAGTCTTTTCCTTTTTCATATTCCCCCTAGAATTTCTCCATAGTATGTGCAGTCTCAAAAATGTTACAAAAACATTCTTTATTAATATGAATAAATGCTCTAACTTCATTAGCTTTTGTCCAAAAAGGAGTAATCAATTTATCCCATACCTCACATCTATCAGGTCCTTTTTCTTCTTTGCTATAAACTCGTACTGTATTTTTTTTCTCACTTCCATGTGCTGTGCTTCATCTGTACCACTTTTTTATTTCCCTTTATCTTATCTCATATATTTCTTCTTTTTCCATATCAGCAATATCTTCTTTCTATATTCTTTCCATCACCTCTGCCCATGATATGTATTTATCATTCTCTGGCTTGCTCTCTGCATAAACTCTTCCCAATAAATCATCCTGAAACCCTCCCAGCTGAAGGGTTGTAATAATATATCCATTGTTGGAGTCTTCCTCCTCCCAAAACAACCACTACTGAAATAGGTCTTCAGAATCTATATCATGATCGACTACCTTCTCCCTCCTTATACCTTTATCTGCATTCCCATCCATTTGTTTGGATGACTCAGCTGTCTTCCCCTCTCTCTCCTTCACCGACACTGCATTGAATAGCTGTGGTGAAGGTACAATTACCTTCTCCCCTGAGATATCAACAGACTCCTTAGAAGGCTTGGCTGCCTTCTCCTCTTCATTCAACATGCCTTCCAAAGGCTCCTTTCAATTTACCATATCAAAATTGTCACAGCCATATTGCTGTTCCTCCATCTTCTTTTCTTCCTGCTTTTCTGAGCTGTCACTCCACCCAGAATGGAAGCAAGAAGTGTGCATGCATAACAGGTGTCTCTCTCTCACAGAACAAATAGCAGTTCTTTATTGATTAACACAACTTATACACATTATTTACATTATTTACATATTGTGCATTATTTATAATTATTCACGTTTTTCATCTAACATACAATTTTGTATATCTTAATGACCCCTCACTCTGTTTTCCACAAACAAAAGCATATTTGTTCAATATTTCAGAAAATACCCTTTTACCATTGAATTTAATTTCATTCAGTCTCTCATTCCATATTGTCCATGAAACATAAAACATTTTTTATCAGTCTCTTTCACTCTTTTTGTGTTTTGTTGCCATAGTACCCATATTCCAGCATTTTCATATTTATATCTTCAACACTTTTATTTTAATATATTTCAGTATCTTATTTTCACATACTTTTTTGTTCATAATTTCTTTACTCTTGAACAATTCAAAAAAACATGTTCTGTTGTTTCAACCTCCCCACAATAATTACATACCCTATCTTGTATTTTTATAAGGCATGTTGGCTTTAACCTTCAGTTTACCTATTGTCACTCTCCACATAAAATCATTACATTCATAAATTTTCCTACACCATGCATGTCTTGCCTTAATTGCATTTTTTTCCTCATTTTCTACATGACTCCATGGATATATATATATATAAAATGTTCATTCATTAGATTAGAACACCATTCTTTTCTATTCTTTCCTTCATTTTTATATTCAATTTCCATAAAAAAATGTATTCAGATAATCTTTCATGTCTTCATTTCCAAAGAATTTCCATCTTTTCCCAGAACTTATTTTCTCCCAGCACTTCTTATACTTGTCTATCATAATAACATATTAAATTCTTATACTTTTCTTCCAGTTCTGCCAAAACTTTATAAAGATTCAGTGATGCCACATGAACAATTGGCTTAATCAATGCCAGTCCTCCCTCCTCTTCTTTAATATACAAAATCCACATCCTAACTGGATTCAACCTGGATCTCCATATAAATGAAAATAAAATAGATAATCAAACAAAAAGACAAATATTGCATGACAAAAAACCATAATATTCCTACATTCAAGATAACCACAAAAATGACCCTAAGCAATTCTGGTTCTCTGTAACATCACAACTCAGCCCATGAAATAAAAATAATCCCAGTGCATACCCCAATATACCACCTCTTCAAATAGCCACCAAATTTAGCACATACTTAATAGAGTCCATATCCAACCTAAAAGTAAAACCAACTCATCAATCTCAACTCACTACTTCTACTAATACCCCCAATACTAACCTCTACACACCCCACACATTACACACACAAACCAACCCCTCACTCATAACCAAAAACTAAACCATCCCCAGCTTACTTTTCAGCCCACCCCTTTATCTCAAATAAAAAACTACTACAAAAACTGAAACCTTGCTCAATCTTAGCAGACAACCTCCCACCGGAATACCCAAAGCTTGCCACAGAGGCAATAGCATTCCCTGTTAGCATCTTAATTAATAGAGCCATCGATGAATCACATGCCCCTAACCTATGGAAAAGATCACACATTATCCCTTTACATAAGGGAGGCAACTCCACTGATATCACAAACTTTCATCCTATTGCAATCTTGTCCCCCGCTAAGATTCTACAAAAATGTGTGCACCTACAACTTCTCCACCATCTTACACACAACACCCTACTTTACCACACTCAACATGGCTTTAAACCTGCACACAGTACCTCAACAACCTTATTATCTTTCATAGACTCTGTCAGCAAAGCCGATGACACTGGCAAAGTAGTTTCTGTAGTATTTCTAGATTTGTCAAAAGCATTTCACATGGTATCGCACCCCAAACTCTTTAAAGAATGTTCCAGCATTGGTCTATCCTCCTTACTTCAGTGATTTTATAGCTACCTAGCTAACAGGCAGAAACCAGCAAAATGGCAGGCTCTATTTCTCTATATCATGTCACCCTTCACAGGTGTACCTCAAGTATCCATCCTTGGCCCATTACTATTTAATGTCTTCATCAATAACTTTTATATATCCTCCTGTGAAGGCACTCTAATCTAATATGCAGATGACTCCACTATAATTTGTGTATCAGGCACATTAACTCACCAATAACACATAACACAACAAATGTTCTCTTCCATAGAAACATGGCTGTCCAATGCTGATCTCCTACTGACCCCCCCCCAAAAAAAACGAAGCTCTTTCTCTTCACCCACAAACTCCATAGCTCCAACAAAACAAACTTCAAGATCTTTTCACCCAACAATACTGAAATTGAATTGGTTCAGCATACCAATGTATTAGGTGTCACAATGTTGTCAAGTTTGACCTACACATACAAAACAGTATAAAAAAACACTGAAAACTAGGCATGCTATACAGGAATAAAACTTCCTCACATCAGCTACCAAAATTACCTTGGCCAAAACCTACCTCTTGCCCTTACTGTTATATGAGCCCCAACTCTAACTAACTTACACACCTCCATAAGAAAAAAAAATAGAAATCTGCTATAACAAAATTGCCAAATTTGCCATAAACGCAACCCCTCTACCTCATCACTGCAAAGCCCTACAATCCCTAAGATGGCTTGAACTCCCCCTCCACCTCCAATATGTACAACTTACTACAGTGTACAAAATCATCCACAATCTACTAGCTTGTCTTGCTCTTAGCCCATTAATCAACTTTTATATCCCAAATAAACATCTCAGATCTGAAGACAAACATCTCCTCACAACTTATAAATCTAACTAAACCGCATGCCTAAGCCTTTACTCCTACTCTGTAACAAAACTATGGAACTCCCTTCCTTTAGCTATCAAACTACTAGTAACCTGCACTCCTTCAAAACCTCTATAAAAGAATACTTCAACAAAGCTTGGATTTACTCCTTTATGAGCCCAGGCTGAGGTACTCTTGTACCTTTTTCTACCTCTACTCTCTCTATCCCCACTACTAACTTACCTGACTCTTCCATCCTCTACAAATATTCCCCTGAGGTTACATGTATAACTTTTCTACATCTATTCCTACTATCCCCTTTATTACACCCTACCCCTCTCTGCTAGTACTATCCTGCAGTTTTCATCAGTATAATCTGTTACCATATTGCATGACCTCTAGACTATTAGTAATCATTATGATAATAATCTATTATGTAAATAATATTGAATCTTCCTATTATCAGGCTTTCCATATAATTTATGCCTGAAAACTATGATTTTACATCTCTTGAGTTTTCATTCTGACAAACTAATGTGTAGTTTTCATATTTGTACTTGAATGTTATGACTTTATTATGTCTGTCTAGTTTTTCATTCTGTTAACCATATGTATCTGGAGTTTTTCTCCCTGAGCCTCCACTGAAAATCGATACCTCATGGCTCAGTCAGATTTTCCTGGTAAACAAATACAAATAAATACATAAATAAATAAATAATAACTTTTTCAAATTTAGATGGAATCATATAAACATCTGCTAAATATGCTATTTTACCTAAATGTATTGAATTTATTAAAATAGACTTTTTCTTATATGACAGTTTATATGACTTCTAAAACATACAAATGTCTCTTAATTTCTGTATTATTTGCTCTCATTGCTTTTCTCTGTACATTTTATCCAAAAATGTTATTCCCAATATATCTATAACCTCATTATAACATTATTTTCATATACTGATATAAATATTTTAATTATTTTATCATTTGTACTATAACCTCTTAATATATCCCACAAGACCTCATATTGTATTCTATCAAATGCTTTACTTACATCTCCTACCATAACTTTAGTTTCCACCTTTTATTTGTAATGTCATCTATCACCTCTCTCAAGATCCATAATAAATCTTGACTTAATTTTCCTTTCTTACCAAAAATCATGTCATCAAGTAATGTATCTACACTATTTCCTAATATTTTTCATATTATTTTCATAAATATCTTATAATCTGTCTTGCTCAATACTATTGGTCTCCAATTTCTTATATCTGCTTTTCTCCTTTTTTCTATATAAATTTCAAAACCCCTGTATATATATATATTTCTCTTTCTACTATTCCTTTTTCTAACCATTCATTTACTACTTCTATAAAATTTACTTTTTGCCATTCTTCAATATTATAATACATATAATAGCCAATATTTTCCATTCCTTTGGCTTTTTCCATATTTAATTCCTTCAAAAGTATATTAAGTTCACCTACATTTATAATCCTTCCCGTATTTCTATTTTCCTCTTTACTTAATTTTTTAACTTTACATTTCTGCCTCTCTTCTATATCTGTTTTGTAAATGTATTCTCTATATTCGTTCTCATATCTTCAAGCATTTTTCTTGTGTATTCACTGTTACTCCTTATTCTTCAATCCCCTTATTATTCCCTATGTTCTCTTGTAATCTTATTTAAATATGGCACAATCTCTTCTTTCTTCCCTTGTAAAAATATCTTTGCTTATGTAACATTTTTAATCTTCTCCTGATTCATCTCATATAACTTTTTTCTCCTTTCCATAAATGCTTATCTTTTTTTCTTTAAACACCTCCTGACTCATTTGCTATAGCTTAACTTCTGTCTCCTCTTTCTCCTTGCTCGATATTCCAGAAAACACTTTTTTATATTTTTCTTTACAACGTATCCACCAATTCATCCAATTTTCATAAAAAAAATCTCATATTCACATGATCTTTCCATAACTGATTAATCTATTTTCTCTCTTCCTCATCTAAGTGTTTTTCATTAAGTCTCTTAATTCCTTTGCCTATTCTTATATATCCCTCCTTTTCTTGTGCTTCTATCCGTATAGTTAAATGATCCAAAAATCCAGTTTCCTTTATACCTCCCTGCACTACGTTTAAACTATTAGATGTTACAAAATAATCAATTTCTGTTTTTATCTCATTTCTTTTGAAAGCCCTATGTTTCTCATCCCATATATATAACTTTCCAGTTTTTATTATTTCATATACTTTCCTAACATCACTTCCTACTTTTCTTTTTTTCTTAAATCACAGTTGAAATCTCCCACTAATATTATATCCATATTCACTACTACATAGTTTAGGATTTTTTTTTTAATTATTTCTCTTTCCTTCATGCATAAATTGCAATAATTCTACACACATCATTCTAAAATCTTATGTATATGACTATTTTTCTACCTAATCTATTTATTTATTTATTATTTTATTTATTTTATTTCATACTTGTTTACTGGGAAAGTCCAACTGGACAAACTGTCCTTTTTCAGCAGAGGCCCTGGGAGAAAAGCTCCAACAGTAGAAAAAGTGAACAAAGCTGTTACAATTATAGTTACATAGAAGGACAAGTAGTTTGATTAGGTATAGAGATATAGATAACATTTCAGTACAATAATTCCACTATAGTATAATCTAAAACTTTTATTGTTTCATTATATAACATTGCAATACCTGAACATGTTTCTTTTCCCATGTTCCAAATAATGTTTCCACCCCATAATTTTTCTGTTTGTTACCTTTCTTCTTCCTCTGTCAATATTCTTATGGCATCTAGTATCATTATATGCATACCGAATAATACATACCATTCTAAGACACATATTCTTCTTTTAATATTCTGTATAGTATTAATGTTTATGGCTAAGAGTTTCAGCTTTTTTTTGATATTTATAAATACATAGTCTCCTTTCACCATTACCCCTTACATTTTTATTTTCTTTCATAATTACAGTCTTAAACTTTTGTTTTATTTTCACCCTTTTCCCTATAAATTATTTTGCCTCTCATTATTCTCCAATTTACATATTCATCTTTGCGCATTTCCTGCACCAATTCTTCCCCTTCACTATTTTAATTTTATATGCTATTTTTTCTTTATTTCCTTGTATAGCAATCTATTCTTCATATTCTTTTTCTGCATTCCTTTCTATATTATGTACATATTCCTGAATTTGTTATTGTTCTTTAACTTCGCCATTTTCTTCACAATCCACCCATGCATGCCCAGCTTGTCCACATTTTTTACACATCATATCACACTTCTTAACTTCATGCCCTGACTTTCCACAAATAAAACATTTTCTTTTATCACAGTTGCTAATCAAATGGTCATCTTTTCCACAAAAGTTGACACCTATATTTAACAAAACCTCTATTACCTTCTACATCTGTTAAACTTGGAATACATATGATCTTTTCTCTTTCCATTTTTAAAATTACACCATAATCCCATCCCCTGGTCCATAAATCCCTATCATCATAAACTTTTGTGAGGTCCAAATGTTCCTTATATACAGTCTTTAAATATTATTTTAACACATCTCTCAGAACTTCAGTTCAAAACTGCACAGAAATTCTTTTTTTCACCTCTCTACTAAACATTTGTACTACATATGTGTTCCATGGATTACAATTTTTCTTAATTTCAAGTTGTTCTAAAACGTCTCCATATATTGTCCCGTCTCAAACAAAATATTGCAAAAAGTCTATTTATTAATAAGTATAAAAGCTCTTACCTCCTTTGGAGAAATGCCCAAGGGTGCAATTACTGAGTCTCATATCTCATACCATTCAAGTCCTTTTTCTTCTTTATTACTTAACCTCACTAAAATTTCTTCCTTGTCATCTCTTTTACTCCTTCTGATTTTCTTTCTCTCTGTCTCCCCATCTGTGCATATAACGTTTGTTTTTTCACAATCTCTCTCCCCTCCTTTATTTCATTCTGTCTACTAATCTCACCCCGCAATGCTGCCATCTCACTTTCAGGTTCACTTTAGTTAACCATGTCTCTTAAATAAACATCCTACACCCAATCCCAATTGGAGGGTAGTAATAAAACATCCATTCAGCAATTCTTCCGGGAACAGCCTTTCTTGAAACTGCATTTCTGAATCTTGTAAAGGTTTGTAAACCTTTGCTTTAACATCCCACTCTGCTTCTCCTTTCTCGACCTGCTGCTCACTCTCATCAACCTCTGCTACCAATTCACTTTGTGATGCCTCAATCTTCTTTTGCCTCTGAAACCACTTATTTTTGTTTATATCAGCAACCATCTCCTTGTCATGATTACAACTAGACATATCGTCTTCCTGCTTCTCCGAGCTGCCTCCACTCCCATACTTGAAGCAGGAAGTTCCACTACAATTAGTGTCCTTGTACACTATGGTAGCAAGTAGGGGAAGTTCCCCAGTGCTGTAGCCAACATTCTCCCAGTAGTATAAACACCACACCGATTCTCCCTGAAAAGAGAACACTCACCTAGTGGGACCAAACCGGTCAACAAAGGATAAATAAATAAAATAAAATAAAAGGCATTTTTGCACAAAAAAAATATGTATGGGCACAATGTAAACCCCTTCAACACACGCACACAGTCACACACACACACACACACACACACACACACACACACACACACACACACACACACACACACACACACACACCATACATACACTCTCACGTTTTAACTATTACTCAAATTCAGTTAAAAAGTTAGTAGAACAATAAGTTTTAGATTGGCATATGCATGTTTGAACAATAATTAATTATGTATCAACAGAATGAAAACCCCAGCACACATACACACACACACACACACACACACACACACACACACACACACACACACACACACACACACACACACACACACACACACACACACACACACACACACACACACAAATATGCACACGCGTGAGCGCACACACAAGAATTTCTTAAACTGTACCATTCCTCGATTGAAAACTTAATATACTACCAGAGCTTTGAATCATTGTACAATTTCTGAACAACAAGAAGTACAACACTGTAATGTCTGGCATTATTGTTTGACAGTATTCCTCAATAATTTACCAGAAAATAAAAAAATATATGCAAACTCAGGATCTTCTACAAAATCAGGAACATCTGAGTTGCCTGGAAGGCAGTATGTGCTAAGTGTCCATAATGACCAATGCAGTCTTTTAAAACATCACTCACATCAACACATACAGCCACATCTCATGGAGCCTCTACTTCTAAGCCCATATGGCAAGCCACCACACAATCCAACATTCTGGTCATTGGAGACTCCATCATGAGACACACTGAAGTCCTTCTCAGCAAACTGGGTAAGAAGAAAGTAATGGTCAGTTGCTTATTAGGGTCCAGGATCCACCACATTACCCAGGCACTCAGGTCATTGGACCACAAGTACATGTTTGACTCAGTCATAGTGTATGTGGGTGTGACTGACCTAGGACATATCTGCCTAGACTATAAGAAGAGAGACATTCATGGAGCTCTTAGAATATGTGTCCCAAGCTGGTATGAGCCTAGCATTGAGCAGCATTCTACCTTTTCCAAGGATGATGCCACAATATGAACAGAAGATGACTATGTTCACTAATTGGCTTAGTTTCTGTTATCATTCTAAGGGGGTGCAATATTTGTAGGCATGGAAGGAGATGGCCAACTGACCATGCTGCTTTGCCAGGGATAGTCTGTACCTCCTCTGTAGACTTTCAAATATTAGCTAAAACTTTATTCTCCCCATAGTGCCTTTTTTAGGCAATGCCAAATTGGAAATATGTCTGACATAACAAATCAAAACAAAGAAAATCTAAAGGTGTTATTGCTTATTGCTAGAAGTCTAAAAAGAAACTCCACTTCTTACAAGCGGTCCTCACCCTAGAGAATGCTGACATCTATGCAGTCACTGAGACATGGTTTAAAGCTGCAGAGAGCACCCCAGCAGTGCAAGGCTATAATGCTTTCCACACATTTAGACCAGCTACTACACAGGCAGGGACTAAAGTAGGAGGTGTCTTGATTTACATCAAAAATAAATATACTACTAGGCTTTTCCAACAGGATGATGCACTAGAGTTTTTCCACATTCAAATTACCATAGGAAAAATCCTATATTACTTTCTTGCAAGCTATAAGTCCCTCTCTATGACCATGGAAACCCATAACATGTATTTAAGCTTACTGGAAACACTCACCATTTAACCCAATACCATATTCATTGGTGACTTTAATTACCCCACTATTAACTCAGAATCATACATGACATCAAATGTAGAGCCACAGGGATTCCTGGATTTTGTAAGCACAAACTATCTGGATCATATTGTCAGTATGCCGACCAGGGGGGCAAGCATACTGGATCTGGTCCTCACTAATATGGGAGAATGCTGCCCACGACTAGAGTAATGTCCCCTCTAGTAAGGTCAGACTACAAAATTAGCTCTGTTTAAGTAAAAAATAAAACCCACAACTCCAGTTAACCCTGGAAAGTTGAGGAACTTCTTTAAGGCTAACTTCCTACTATTATGTGATAACCTGGCAAAATTTCAAGCCTCCTTAAACCCTGAGAACACTGCTGCCTATGTGAAACTATTCTTAAAAACCCTATACAAGCATGTTGATAACTTTATAGAAGCAGTTGTACCCACCAAGAATAAATACAGATCTAATTAAAAAAGCAGGCCAGCCTGGTAAAATCACAACATCAATTGGCTGAATAACAGAAGGAAAAAAATCATGGCAAAAATTAGGAGATGTAGCATTCAACAGAAAAAAGAGCTTTCATTAAACTAAACAACTTAGAGGACAAATAAACTACCAGATTCACTAATCATCCATGCAGGACACGGAAGTGGCCATTTAGGAGCAGGATGGCAACGCGCCATACATATTAATGAGGCTCACTGCCTGAACTCCTAATCTTACACAGAGCATGTAAGAGTGCAGGGGGCGTGTCTTAGAGCAGAGCTCACATATTATACATGCCCCCGCAATGAAGAACAGCAGAAAGGCCCAAGAAATGAGCGAGATCACTCATAGGTGTCCGCATATCCCCACCAAAATTCCCCCTGGTGTGCAACAGCAAGTAAATACAAATAAAATGAGCAAACCTGCATTGTTTTATTTTTTTAAAAATCTGATTAAAGCTAACCGTAGGTGCTCGGGTGTACCCATCGTTTAGCTACAGTTAATCCAGCTTAAATGGCTGATGAGGATAACAAGGAAGATATATGCAAATACAACAGCATAGCAATAGTGTAGTGGGCAAAGCATTCACCTTAAGAGCAGGCATTCACAGTTTGAATCCCACTGCAGCACATTCCATTTTCCACGGCAAAGCATGTTATGACCAATATTTTTGTTACATAACCCACTAAATAACATATATTTGTGAACTGGAGTACGACAGTAAATGCACATGTGAGGTGTCAGTGTCATAATGAATAAAGCACTAGTAAGCAGATTTAAGCACCAATAAGCAGTAGTAAGCATATTTAAGCACTAGTAAGTGAGTTTAAGCCTGTTTGCATGGGGGTAAGCAATGTGCACTCAGGTTAAACAATTTTGAAGCTAACTCTCTGTAAGCATATGTAACTGGAGGTTAGCATTGCTTACCCTCACAAAAAACCCATGCAAACCCGCTTACAACTGCTCAAAAGTGCCTTAATCACTCTGTATCCAACGGCCCTTGTTCTGCCCATCAACAAAAATAAAAAATAGTCTTACAGGTCTTGAACCCTATACACTAAAGTCACAGCAGTTAACCACCAAGCCATCACAGCAGTATGGAAGAATGAGGTATCAGCAAACAAGTCTTCGCTATAGTAAAATCAAACTAAACCTGTGAAAGGAATCAGTATACAGACATATGTTCCATAACCCTCTACATAACATAAATATGTGAACTGGAGTACAGCAGTAAGCCCAGAGGTCAGGTGTAATTGTAATAGAGTGTTGAAGTCCCCAATAAAACACAAGGACCCCATACAGTGTACGTACACATGAATCATGGATACCAGGCATACATATAAGATGTAATGAATAATAAATCAATGCCAAAAATGAAATATAATGCAAAGTCAAATGTAAGCAATGCTAAGCATTGCACAGGCCAGCTTAGGAGGTGTAAGCAATGTGTAGGCCAGCTAACTCAATATGCCCATTGTTATATCCCTTTAAACAATGCCAACCTTAGGTAAGCAGGTTTGCCCATAGCTTATCCTTTTCAAAACCAGCCAATCAGGAAAAAGTGCAGGAAATCGGCCCTACTTAAACCCAAGAGGTGGGAATACATCTCATAACTGGTTGTAGCTTCCCTTGCAGGCACTATGTCAGGAAGGGGAGAGGGTGTGCACTTTCGGGCGTAGTGCTGGAGTATCCAGGAGTCCAGAGTCATGGCAGGACTCCTTGTCAAAGACCATGAACAGAGACTACTGCAGGGCCAGTACCAGGGCACCCAATATAAGGCAGATGCCTGAGACTGCCTCAACCGTGACCTCACCAGTGCCACTGGCATACCCCAAACTGGTGAGCAGGTCAGGCATCACTATGCCGACCTGAAGCAGCGTAAGGGGGCCCTCTTGGAACAGTGGATCCAAGAGGCTAGAACTGCAGGGGATGTCCCAGCTGTGCATAAGTATCACCCCACTAAGTGTGTAATAATTGCCAGCTCATGTATAGCATGGATAGGTATGGCTAAATATTCCTCTTATGTCCTCCACAGCTGCAATCGTGTGGGCCACGAACCAGGAGGCCCATGGCAGTCGCCTGGAGAGGTTACGATGTGAGGCAGGTCAGTAATACTTTTGCATGTACTGTCATAGGAAATAAATCTAAAAGGATTAGTAAATTAATTGCCTGTATAAAACCTGTATTGTTTAAGGCAAGTAGTACATACACTGGAGAATATGGCAGGAAAAGACTCATATAGTATGTATGTAAATAAAAGTGTAATAGCCTGACAATAAAGGTCTAACTGCTGGACTGCATGTGTATACTCTGGTATCATATGGTAATGTAGATTTGCATTCATGTAATAGTACTGCTGTAATAAGCACTGTTACCCACATCATGCACCATAAAAAGAATGTGTAGGAATGCCTGTATATGACTGGTGTAATCCCCAGAGGCCATTTAGTACAACTGAGAGACACATAAACAGAAAACAGGGAAAAGGCAGATAACAAAACCCAAATAGCACATGCAACTGTGATTTGAACAGTTGTTTTTTTAGCACACACAGCCATGGTTTGAATCTTGCCAATGGTAGTAGTCTGCATACAGACTCATACCCCACAACTGTACAGATATGCCCAGAATGTCCAGTAGAGTGGCCCATATATGTTGCCTGTCAACCTGTCCCCCTGGGTAATCAGTGGGATGATCCCAGCTGTATAGGCTGCAAACAGGAAATACAACTGATTGACACACCTCTATGAGAACAAAGCTGGCATACTAGCAACTCCCCAAAACCTTATGAGACTAAGAAACCATGTATGTCCCATTTATACCCCCATCTTGTCAAGCTATGGCCAGAGTGTGTACAGTAACAGAGTGAGATGTATGCGCATAATACTAATGTGTAATCTGGAACTATGAATGGCAACATTCAGGTAGTGCTAACAAACATTGCTCCCACAGGTACGTCAGATACGAAGACTGTGCTGAGAAACAAAAGCCATTATACCCTGTACTGGTACTGTTTACTCTGGTATTGTAGGGAATTGTGAGTGTTGCAGTTTCTCTGAATAATAAAGTATCACTGATCACTGTCACTCACATTGTGCTACATAATATAGCTGTGTAGAAAAGTATGTATATGTGTGTGTCACGTCACTAAAGGTTGAAGAGGGCAATACTCTAGATATGTCCTGGTACATCTGCATGTGGTCAACACATGGCCAGAGTATGTGCAGAAAGAGTTGCATAACTATGTGCACAACATCAACCCAGAATCTGGGAGTATGTGTAGAAATAGTTAGTTAGTGTTAACAAACATTCTCTCCACAGGTATACCAGGTAAGAGGTGTATACTGCAGGTAAAATCAGTTCAGGTATAATGATGATGACAGCCATATCACTGTCCAAACTAAGGCTATAGGGTAGTGTAGTAAGACTTGCAAGGTACAGATAACATCACTGACTAGGAAAGTAATGTGGACTAAAGGAATATACTAGTTGTTAATTGACATCTCCCCCCTCCACCATATCTCCAGCAATAAACAACATACCCACCCCAACTGCTATGTAATGACTCCAGTGTTCTGATAATTTCCAATTGTTTGATAAATATTTTAATTGTTTCCATGCATGTGCTATATTGAATTATTCCAACATTGGTGACATGGTGCCATCAATGTACCTGCATGCTGTTCTTATTACCACTGTGGTCCCATATATGCATGTATTCTGTTTGCTATGCAACTGTTCTGTATCTGGTGTCTGGGTTAATGGGAATATCTATGCATGCTGTTATACCTAACCCTGGAATGTGTTGACTATTTCTAACCCACATATGATGATAAAAATCTAAACACTATAGCACGTTTGGGAAGGGTGGTCCCAGCGGACCCACCTGTCCCACCTCAGCTGGCCATGGCACAGGGCACCAGCATGTTTGGGGCCCAACCCGGGACCTCCCTGTCCATTTATCCTGCACCACCTTTGGGTGGAACCACCTCAGGGGATGGGGCTCGCACCCCTGGGAGTGGGCATGGACAGGAACCTGTCACCCATTGCCAGGTCCGGGTCATGGAGCGTAGCGAGCTCAACCAGCAATATGGTGATCTGTTATGCCAGCTCAGGGCCACATGTCATGATTAGAGGGTCAGCCTGGCTCTGCAACTCAGCCCACAGCACAGGCAACCTTAGGGGCTGTGAAGGTGCAGTGGTGACTGCCCATGGGTGGGAACCTTGGTTACACTGTGTCCACTAGGGTGCTCATGGGCTTCCGATTTCCCAACACCCCTCCCCATCAAGGTGTTAACCCCCCACATGTGTCACATACTGCCCCTGTATGCATCTTGTTTGTCTTGTCTGTTAACCTACCCAACCTACCTCCCCAAATATACCTACTATCCCTCCCCAATATCCCACTCTCACCTGAAAAAAAAGGGGCAATCTGTTCCCAAAAAAAAAAAGTAAACTCGCCCCATACATAGCTGTCAATTTTGCACATGTCCACTGGACACATGTAATCTGGTCTAATTGACATCACAACTTATTATTGTTGTCCTCACCCCCTCCCAGGGGTTTGAGTGTCCAAACCTACCTCCAAATTCAGTGTATATGCACAGCTGTTGCTGTAGAAGAAATGGGCAGCTATGGACCTTCCCTACACCTGTCCTGCACATCCCTAGCTATTTTCCCTACTGTCCTTCCCTCTTTGTGCCCTTTTTTACCACTTTCCTATCACCCCTATTGTTCTTTTCTTTTAAAGGAATTAGCTCAGGGGTAAGCGGGAGTAAGCAATGCCTACACTGGTTAAGCAATTTAGAAACTGAGTATAAGAAACTGTAACTGGAAGCAAGTAGTGATTACCTCTGTGCAAACATGCTTACAACTGCTCAAAAGCACCTTAATCACTCTGTATCCAATGGGCCTTGTTCTGCCCAGCAACACAATAAACAGCCTCTGCAAGGCTCAAACCCAGGTCCCTATACACCATAGCCAAAGTGATTTACCACTAAGCCATGCCAGATATACATAATCCTAATGTTTTCACAAACATATCATTCATCCCAGTCATTCAACAGTACAGAGAATGTATTCCAACATGTAGATGTGTGTGTGTGTGTGTGTGTGTGTGTGTGTGTGTGTGTGTGTGTGTGTGTGTGTGTGTGTGTGTGTGTGTGTGTGTGTGTGCGTGTGTGTGTGTATAAATATATATATATATATATATATAAACAGATACAGCATATCTATATATGTAGATATATATATATATATATATATATATATATATATATATATATATATATATATATATATATATATATATATATATATATATATATATATATATATATATATATAAGAATCTTGAAAAGAGAATACATTATGTGAAAGTACTAGTTCTAAAAGTTGACAAATTAGAATCTCTTTATTTCTATTAATTTCTGGATAAAGTTGAAGTAATTCTCTGAAGGCTTGTATACCTTGCTCATTGGGAATACAAGTAAATAAATTCTGAACATCTAATGTCACCAAGAGATAAGTCCCTTTCTGTATTCTAACATCTAACTTGTCAATAGTGTCTAATAACTGGTAGGTGTCTTTCAATATAGTGGATACCTTATTCACTATCGGTCTAAGTGTCTTCTCTAGAAAAACAGAAATATTTTCTGTAATCCACTTATCTCCAGATACAATGGGACGTATAGGCGGAGGATAAACACCTTTATGCATTTTTGGTAAGCCCTTTATGACCGGAACCTGAGGATGTTCATTAAGAAAAAAGTCATACAACTCTTTTGTAATTTGTTGACACATTAGCAAATCATAACATGTGTCATTTATATCTTTATAGACGTCATTGAGTGTATTGTAATCAATCCTCATATAAGTATTATCATCATTCAATAATTGGGTCATAAACAAAACATACTCTTGTGTATCTAATAATACCAAGCCATCTCCCTTGTCAGCCGGTCTTATAACAAGGGAGGCTTCATTAGATAGTGTTTTTAGAGATTGATGCTCATCTCTACTCATGTTAAAATAACAGCATTTTTTACTCCCATCTAAAAAATAATTATAAAAACTCTGTTCACATAACTTGATGAAACACTCTACATGTGTGGGTAAAGATGGAGAAAAGGTACTTTTATGTCTGAATTGTTCTACATCATCAGGTCTATTTAACTTCATCATACATTTATCATGAAAATATAATTTTAATGATAACATTCGCCCAAACATTCTTAAATCAATTATTAAATCTTGTAATCTACTACCTTGTGAAGGTATAAATGTAAGTCCTCTATTTAACAGTTTAATATCTGATGCTGACAACACAAACTTGGAGAGATTAAAAAATAAATCAGTTACTGTCTCTGTCATCTTCTCTGCTGTGGATTCTCCCCAGAGAATTTTTGTTTCCTCCGGTCCCAACTCCTCGAGCGGTCCCTTTGAAAGGTGTATTTCCTCACTGGATAAGGTAAAAAATGGGCTGCTTGTGTCGTGCCATGTTTCGGTATCGCTCCCATGTCTTTGAGTGCTGCTTTCTGTTTACTTGCCTCTTGAGTTGGCAAAGGTGTGGAAGCAGAAGCAGCTATGACAGAGGGCTCTATCATGTCTGGAGGAGTAACAAACGCTTCTTCTGAAATACTGCCTTGAGAATCCCTTACTCGCAGGGCTGATGAAATGGATGTGTTATCCGTAGCTACCAGCGTGATGTTCGACTGTGGCTGACTCTGTTCCATGTCTCTACGTTGTGATATCAGATTCGAGCTCCTGGGCCAAACAAAGACGTTCCCTGAGGAAAAATCACGATGGTCACGTTGAAGTTTACGTTGTTTCACTAAATGTAACTTATTACTATAAGACTCCACCTGCAGGTAGACGTCATCAAGTCTTTTAATACAAAAGTTGTGATTAAAAGAATCACGGATTTCTTTGTTGAGCTTTGTGATTTTCAATAGTAACTCATTTTCCAAAGGTAGAAAATAGTCTATAAGGAGCTGCATATATTTATGGCTTGCATCAAGATTAATTTCTTGCCATCTTTTTAAAAGCTCCGGATGGCTGTCCCCATAAGTAGGCATGCATAACACACGCATGCCTCTGGGGACAATGTGAAAATGTAAGCAAGCCTCCATATGCTTGCGTTGCCACACATATCGCTGTAGTTTAAACAAGTCATTTTCTAGTTGTTTAACCAACATATTGAACTGCTCAAAATTGTCAATGTTATTGGTTGTATTGATTAAATTACCAACCTCTAGGTCCAGAGTCAATAAAGGGTTATTACCATATTTCGTGATGTTAATCCATTTGTCATTATGAACCCTCATCTCCGGATTGTAATCCAGTTCCACTGTCATGTTAGCCATTTCGTGTGGTAGAGTAGTAAGCAAATAAAACTGAAGAAGAAAACACCTACTCAAACCAAGCAGAGTACACTCGTCAAATGAAGAAGATGAATTCAGCAAAACAACACCAGTGCACTCAACACGAATAGGCAGCAATATATTCAAGTAGAGTCCAATGGAAAAAATATAAAATCCTTTAATTCATGAATAAATGCAGGCAAAAAATGAGCGCTTTCGCGTAACTCAATGTACGCTTCATCAGGTTACAAATCACATTAAATTTCATTGGGTTTAAATACAAACCTAGCAGTTGAATTAGTTTCAATTAAGCAATTTAATTAAATTTAATTAACATTTTATCTAAATAAATTACTAATTATAAACACTAAATCCTATTTACTTAAAGAGACCTTGCGTACACATCCCACACTACATACACCACATAGTATAGTTTCTGTATAAATGTATTATTCTGCTTGAACAAATATCAGATAACGATGGTAAAACATTATTTAAAATATATGTATATAAAACCTCACCTAAGAATAAAATAAGTGTATGGGACACTGCAAAGTGACACACATGTGCAGGGCATACTTGTCATGCATCTGCATAAAGGCTGAAGGAGGGGGGGGGGCATGTCAGCATGGCGCACCAGTGCACTGCAGCAAGGATCCTAAGGATGCTAGGAATGGCTGTATCTGCACATGGTCAGGTTCAGGACCTGTGGCAGCCATAACCCTATACCCAGAGCAATAGTGATGGCAGTGTGTGAACACCATGGTATGTCCACATGAGTAGATCTTGCAATCATGTAGAATAGGGGGACATGTGTAGGGTAGACTGAACATACACTGGCAAATGTAGATGGCCCACACTGGCATACCCCTGCCAGGAGTAGTGACTGCTGTAGTGCACACAACAAGAGGTGCGCTAAACCGTCATGATAAGGGTGCGCACACATATGCCCACACCGTGTGTATGCATTGCGATTAGCAAGCGCACACCTAACAGAATCCGTAGACACTGCATATGAAAGTACAGGACATATGTCAAATATTGGGCTTGTGTACTGCTTAGATATGCACTGATGTGGTCCCATGGCAGATCAAGGATTGGTGCATCAAATCAATAAAGGTGTGTACACCCCCCATAGCCATGGTATGCCCTGATGGTTGTCAGTGTAAGAGTATTGGATTGGTCATACATGGTCCACTGATGTTGAGAACTGTGCATCAGACATCAGGCATTCATAAATGATATCTGTCCATATATCATACCAGGTATGTATTGCTAGAAAACATAGGGGCTGTGAGCATTAAAGCTGACATAACCAACACAGTAGTACACATTCAGCAATGAGCCATACTGTGAGGTGTGGTGCACAGTACATGGCAGGGTGCAGAATAGGTGCACAGAAATACCATGTTCATGGGTGCAGTGGTAACCAGGGGAAGGGGCATCACCAAGTGACACAGCACATGCATCACACACATGTATACTGTTGCCAGCATGGATTGACTATAGCTGCACTGCATGCTGTCAGGTACCATATGTTTTGCATGTTGACAGATGGGTAATAGGAGGACTGTGTGTACTTTCATTGTGCAACCTCACCTGTATGTGTATGTGCATCCTGGTGGGTAGTCAGTTGGTATGTAGGGTCACTCTGGTGAAGTGGAGGGAAGTTGATGCATGTAGGATGCTTGTGTACATGTGTGTGTGTTTGTGTGGCTGGCCATGCATGCACATGTGTGATTGTGGGATGTTCATACAACAGTACCTCCCTCTGGGATCATGCAGTTCATGTACATGGACTGCCACATTACACACCAGGAATACCTGTCATGTGTGTAATCACAGGACAGCTGATAGTAAAACATGGTCTGTAGCATGAAACAGGCATCCAGAGGGAAGGTAGACACCAGGTGCACCCTTAATATCACATTCAGCAGAGAGGTCACCTACAACCCACGTATGCAGCACTACAGATGCATTGGGGAAGTACTAGTCAACAACAGGGAGTGTATACAAATATTACAGTTCATAGGTAAGTACTAGGCTATCTGCCCAAGGGCATTTATAAGCCTAGCCAGAGTGTGTTGGCTTTTGCCACCCCCTTAGATTAGTTCCTTGTGCCTCTGACCAGCAGAGCCATTAGTTCCCTGTGACTCTGTCCAGCAGAGCCACTGCAGTGATCCCCGGGGTAAATTTTCTGTTTCCCATCCACCCGTAAAGGTTTCTTTTGAAGAGTGCTAGTGAGGGGCTCTGCCTGATGTATATTGGAATCTTGTTCCAAAGCATGGGGAGTCTCTGGGTCAGGAATCTAGCCCTCCAGCATGTCCTATTTATCGTTGTGGTAAGGTTTATATCCCTAGAGCGTGTGGCTCTCAGGGATTTTTTTTTTTTTTTAGGTGGAGCATATCCATCAGTTCTGGGTTGGACATGGCCTTGTATGTCAAGCAGAGATCACCTCTGAGTAAGCGGTATGCAACCGAGTACAGCTGGAGTTTCTTTAGTCAGGCTGCATAAGTCATCTTTGAGGACAGTAATCCTCTTGGTGAGGTACTTTTGTGGTCTTTCCAGCTGTTGCAGGTGTCTTGTAAGGTACATTCCAAATGGGGCATTGTATTCCATAATGGGTCTAATAAGTGATGAGTAGAGAGGCACAATAACCTCCTTTGTTCTGGATTCATAGGTTCATAGGTTCATAGGTTGGTACTAGGCTATCAGCCCTAGGGCCTATACAAGCCTAGCCATAACAATTCCCTGGCTATTTCTTCCCACATTATTTACTTTCCTGGACCCCTGTCTAGCAGGGCGACTGACGTGATCCCTGGGGTGAATTTCCTTTCTCCCATCCAATCGTCAAGGTTCCTCTTGAAGAGGTCCAAAGAGGCACTCTGCTTGACATGTATGGGCAATCTATTCCAGAGTCTGGGGAGTCTCTGGGTCAGGAACCTATCCCTCCAACATGTTTTGTTTATTGTGATGACAAGGTTTAGATCCCTGGAGTGTGTAGCTCTGAGGGATTGGGATTTCTTTAAGTGTAGCATGTCCAACAGCTCTGGGTTTGACATGGCCTTGTATGTTAAGCAGAGATCGCCTCTGAGTAGACGATATGCGACAGAGTATAGCTGGAGTTTTTTAAGGCGGACAGCATAGGGCATCTGCTTTAGGCCTGTGATTCTTTTAGTGAGGTATTTCTGAGGCCTTTCCAGTTGTTGCAGATGTCTTGAGAGGTACATACCAAATGGGGCGTTGTATTCTATAATGGGTCGAATGAGGGATGAGTACAGTGGGACAATGACCTCCTTTTTTCTGGATGAAAAGCCCTTCGTGATCAGGTGTGCCACATAGAAGGATTTCCTGAATGTTGTGGCGATGTGGTTATCGAAGGTGAGACCACTGTCCACCTGTGTCCCTAAGTCTCTTATCACACTTTCTGTGTTTAGTGTACTGCCACCTATATAGTAATTCATGGATACATGTTTTTTCCCAAAGGGGATAACAATACATTTCTTGGCATTGGGCTTGAGCCCATGGCTCTGGCACCAAGCATCTGTTTCTGTAAGGCCCTTTTGTAGAGTATCCACATCATTTGGGGATTCAATAATGGCTCCCAGTTTGCAGTCATCTGCAAACTTTGTTAGCCAGAGTCCCTTAGTGTTGACCTGTACATCAGAGAAGTAGATGCCAAACAAGAGCGGCCCCAGGACTGAACCCTGAGGTACTCCACTTGTCACTTGTCTGGAGCTGGAATTGGAGTCGGCTACTTTTACAGTGTGGGTTCTATCAGTAAGCCATTTAGCAACCCATTGGGTGACATAGGGATTAATGCCCAACTTAGTAAGTTTATCTATGATTCCAGAGTGGGGGATGGTGTCAAAGTCCTTGGCAAGGTCTAGATAGGCTGTGTGGCCACCTTACCCTTGTCCATGGCTCTGGAGACTGATTCAAAGAAGTCAATCAGGTTCAGGAGACAAGATCGGCCCTTCACAAACCCAAACTGGGTGGGGTCCAGTGTTTGAAGGTTGCCAATGTCTTTGTTTATAAGTTCCATGATAATACGCTCCATGGCCTTGCAGATAAGGCTTGTCAGACTGATGGGACGGTAGTTTCCGGGATCCAAGGTGGATCCCCCTTGTGGATTGGGATAACTGTAGCTCTGCGCCACTCAGTGGGCACGAAACTTGAGGTGAGGCTATGATTAAACATGACACTTAGGTGAGGTGCCAGTTCATATTGTAGTTCATGTAGTACACAGCCCGGGATGTCATCTGGTCCCATGGATGCTGTATTCTTGGCTTTAGAGAGTGTGTTTTGTACCTGTGTGGCCGTTATTACTGGAATTTGGCAATCTTCCGGTATTGAGATGGGCCATTTAGGGGGTGAGAGTGGGGTGAAGTTGGCATTGAATCGATCTGCCAGGATATTGGCAATATCCTTCGGATCAGTATATTTAATGCCATTCTGTTTTAGCTCAGAGCAGATCTGAGCATTGCCATTTAGATTCTTGACATAATTATAGAATGCTTTGTGGTTGTCTTTGGAATCTTTGGCAATTTTATTTTTGTAACTAGCTTTGGAGGATTTTATGAGGCATCTCAGTTTCTTACTGAGGCTAGTAAGGGAGTTTTTTGCCTTTTGAGATTAGGTGGGCTATGTAGAAGGATTTTCTAACCACCTTGGCAATATGATTATGAAAGGAGAGATTGCTATCTACTTGGGCCCCCAGATCCCTTATTACTTTTTCTGTATTTAGGGGACTGCAACCTATGTGGTAGTTTGCGGGTACTTTGTTTTTTCCAGAGGGGATGACTATGCACTTTTTGGCATTCAGCTTGAGGCCATGATTTTGACACCAGGTATCTGTCTCAGTGAGACCCTTCTGGAGGGTGTCTGTATCAGCCAGAGAATCAATTATGGCCACTAGTTTGCAGTCATCTGCGAACTTGGCCAGTCAAAGTCCTCCTGTGCTTGCCTGTACCTCTGAGAAGTATATACCGAACAGGAGGGGTCCTAGAACTGAACCCTGGGGGACACCACTTGTAACCGGTTTAGAGTCAGACCTAGAGTCTGCAACTCTCACCATGTGGGTTCTGTCCATGAGCTAATTTGCAACCCATCTTGTGATGTAGGGGTTAATGTTCACGTTGGTGAGTTTGTCTATAATACCAGAATGGGGAATGGTGTCAAAAGCCTTTGCGAGTTCTAGGTAGGCTGTGTGGATCTCTTTACCCTCATCTAATGCCTTGGCAACTGTCTCAATGAAGTCCACCAGGTTTAGGAGGCATGATCTGCCCTCAACAAGGCCAAACTGTGGGGTCCAAAGTTTGGAGGTTCCCAATGTCACTGTTAATGAGTTCCATGATGATGCTCTCCATAGCCTTGCAGACCAGGCTAGTCAGGCTTATAGGGCGATAGTTCCCAGGGTCCATTGTGGCGCCAACTCTGTGGAGTGGGATAACTGTTGCTGTGTGCCACTCTGTGGGTATGTAGCCTGTAGAGAGGCTGAGTTTGAACAGTGTGTTTAGGTGAGGGGTTAGTTCATTTTGGAGCTCTTGTAAGACACAGCCTGGGACACCGTCTGGTCCCATTGAGGCTGTGTTTTTGTCTTTGGATAGGGCTGTTTTAACCTGTGCGTCAGTGATTGCTGGGGCCTTACATTCTTCTGGTATGGTTATGGGCCCTTTAGGGGGTGAGAGGGGTGTGAAGTTTGCACTGAACCTGTCTGCCAAAATGTTGGCAATATCAGTCGGTTCAGTGTATTTTGTGCCATTCTGCACCAACTCAGCAGATCTGAGAGTTTCCACTTTGTTTCTTGACATAGCTAAAGAACGCTTTGTGGTTATCTTTGGAGTCCTTGGCAATTTTTCTTTCAAAGCTAGCCTTGGATGATTTAATGAGGGATCATAGTTTCTTGCTGATACTGATCAGGGATGTCTTTCCTTCTAGGGATTTTGCTCTTATCTGTACTTGTTTCCTCCTTCTTTTGTAGAGCCTGTTTATGGCAGGGGTCCGCCAGACTGGTTTCTTTTTCTTGGAGGAGTGAGTCTTGGTTTTACTTGGGATAGCATGATCCATGCATTCCTGCAGATGATCATAGAGTGCCTTTGTGTAGGTTTCAGCAGCTTGGACAGCATTGTCCATTGGAGTGGGGGCTGTGAACCTTTCCAACTCGGTCTTAAGCAACTTGAAGTTTGCTTTTGAAAGGTTTTTCACAGTGGTTTATTTGATTGGGGGTTGTCACATGATAAGCTGAAGGAGCAGCATATCTGGCATGTACTGAGCATTACATACACATGACACACCAGTGCATAATAGTATGGATAGAACATAGTAGCCCACACATATAGGGGCCATGCTCATCATGTCCAGACATACAGAGGGTGCATACCGAATGACAGCAGTGAGGCCATGTAAAACCACTACACACAGGTCAGGCAGGTAAAGTAGCAACAGGCCTTATGTTGTGACCGCTTGTGTAGGCATTTTGAGGACTGATATGTTAATGAGTGGTATCAATGTGTGTATGTTAACAAGTGTGATGCAGGATGGGATACCACATGGGCATATATGTGGGACTGTCTGTAAAGCCATGGACAGGTAGGTATTACAGAGGTGTGTGTGTGTGTGTGTGTGTGTGTGTGTGTGTGTGTGTGTGTGTGTGTGTGTGTGTGTGTGTGTGTGTGTGTGTACTGTTAGGCAATGCTGTACAGGTTTAAAAGTGTGTTTATTGTTTTCCCCCACAGGTGGCGAGGTGGGTCAGGGTCCTTCCTGCATGCAATCTGATGTTGGTGTCCATACAGACACTGAAGATGATGATAGTAATGTTGATGCACAGGTGGGGTTGTCAGGGGCCGACACTGTGCCAACATTTGACATCCCCGTTTTAGCCACCCCAACCCTGCACACAGTTTCAGTGCCTGTACACACCCCATCACCAGTGGCCATAGTAGAGGAACAGCTCGTGTTCGGTGGCAGTGCACAGGAAAGTGTGGTAACTGTGCCTACTGTGTCCAGTCACAGCAGGCATAGCCGGATGTCTGGCAAGGCACCACATAGGCAGATGTCCCTGGGTGCTCATGGTAGGGGTGCTGGACATCATGCTCCTGGCAGAGGTGACATAGCTGGTTCCAGCAGGTGCATGTTTCAGGCTGTCATGGCAGCACAGGCATGTATAGAATGTTACCACAGACAGGGCTTGAGGCTGCAGAAGGCTGCTCTCACATCTGCAAATGACAACTCCTGTGAACTGGCTGGTGCCATATGTGGATTAAATGAGTTCATGGATAGATGGTATGGTGAGATGATGGCCCTCATCGACTGTGGTCTGTCCGTGCTTGAACGTGTGGTGGGAGTACGGGGATGGCCGCATTGATGTAGGCCAGCAACACCAACAGCTGGTAGTAAATGTGGATGTGCTAGGACACCAAGCGGCTCCCATAGTGGCAGTATGAGCCCTGTCACTGTGGGGAGGTGCTGTCCATACCACACCACAGCAGGCCATGAGCACGTCATCCTGGCCAGTTTCAGGAGGGACCTGGTACCAGCGGACATATGTTATCATTAGGTGAGAGTGGCACACCAAGGCCTGTACCTGGACGTGCCCATGGAAATCTGGCAGGCACAGTCCACGTGTCTGCACACCCTGCCAGGTATGGTCTGCAGCTGTCCATAAACACCTATGTAGGGCAACCACATGGCAGAACTGTGAGCATGCATACCCACACACTATGCAAACACACCTAGGGCACCCCCATACCTACACACACCACATCACCACACCCAGCTCACCACAGTACACGCTTCACCCACACACATGGTGTCAAATGTATGACCCACCCTCTGGCAAACCAACAACACACCCTGTGCATATGATGATACCTATGCCACATCCCTGTCATCCATATCATCAATGCAGGGACTGGCTAACATGGTTCTGATGCACACGGTAACTGTACTACAGTGTAACACAGTACTGCAGTGTAACATGTAAGGAGTAAAGTGTAATGCATAAATGGCAGGTAGTGTAGCCATCCAGCAATGATGCCTTATAGCTGTTAGTAACATTGGTTGGTTGTGGTCTCAATATTGTTATCCATTTGAGTTGTAGATGTACATGTGTCAGCACAAGGCTGCCCTGTGCATATGGTGATACCTATGCCACATCCCTGTCATCCATACTATCAATGCAGGGACAGGCTAATATGGTTCTGATGCACACAGTGACTGTACTACAGTGTACCACAGTACTGCAGTGTAACATGTTGTAAGGAGTAAAGTGTAACACATAAATGGCAGGTAGTGTAGCCATCTAGCAATGATGCATTATAGCTGTTAGTAACACTGGTTGATTGCGGTCCCTATAATGTTATCCATTTGTGTTGTAGGTGTACATGTGTCAGCATGAGGATGGTCTGCAGTCATATTCCACAATGGGGTATGGCACTGTGGTGACACCATGGCTGTGACATATCTGGGATACAGTTGAACACATGTCACAGGTTACTAAAATGGTTACTGCCTGTGCCACATGGACAGGTGACCCGCTGAGGCGTGTATACCCTGCAACCTGATGTAGACCCATCCACATACATGCACACTGTTACTTGGCAACACTGGGACTAGACCCCTACCTAGCTGTGTAGAGATACTGAAGTGTGTGGCTTATATTGCACACAACACACAGTGTTTAGGGTGAGGTGTGTCCCAGGTTACATGTTACATGCAGAACATTCCCAGACATGTACAGTATGCTAATGGGGGATGTAATGGATGTCTATGGATAATACATAGTGTGATATACCATCATATATACAATAACAGACACATAACAGCCAGTCGCACATCTGAGATACCAGGGCCTATTGCTGCTAACTAACTTGGCCATGTGTCCAATGTGTTACAGGTAGGCTGCACACAGCACATGCATAGCTGGCTTGAATTGTGGTATCAGTTACCTGTATGGTTGATGGTGGCAGTGGTAACCATAATGTGGTGCATGGGACATACACCGAGTGTACCTTGGTGTAATGACAGTGTACACAGCACCCACATACCCCAGTGGATATTGTACTCCACAAAACCCATTATGACACTGCCATACCCACCATCACACATTGGCCATGATTGTGATACAATCCATAGTATACCCCAACAGTGGTACTACAGGGATATGCATCTAATGCACACACCACATGCGTAGTAGGGTGTTGCAATGTCATGCCTCACCTATGGGCAGCAACAACACTATCTGTACTACTGTGTGGCAATGGGTATTGTAATAGGAGTGTGTGGCCTCAGAATGATGCTCCCTACAGATATACGGACATGCACAACTACACACACATGCCAGAACACAATGGGTATCCCATGCCTATCAACCCATTAGTAAAACACTGTTGTGCTGGTACTGCAAGGCTCATGTAGCCGGTATGGGGCAGCTAACAGAGTACATGTAATATCCCATACAGCAGTAGCCAAAACTGACTATGGCAATGGGTGTTGCATTGGTTGCGAATGCCCTCATGGAATTCTCAAGTACAGGTGTGCTAACACACAGACACTGCTATACTCAGTCATGCACATGTACACATGCATCAGTACAGGGGTGCATTGCTGCAGGTGGTCATAGCTATGTACCTAGCTATTGTCCAAGGGGAGATGGGTTGTGTAGGGGTTGTGTGAACAGTGGTATCCTGCCACCTGCCAGGTGGCAGCAGGCAATCTATCAACAGATACTACTGTGGTGACCCTCAGGGTGAGAATGACATGCATCAACCAATCCTCCAGGTGCCTCCTGCACATGGCCACTGAGGTGATCAAGTTGACATGTATGCAACATGCATTACAACACATGGTTAGTGTCTGTGATGGAGACCTATACCCAAGCATGCTCTGTTGACTGTGGTAGTGTGGTGGCGGTACCTGTGGCATTTGGTGGGTACAGGGTGAAATCTCCTATATGTGCCAGTTCTTACACAGCTGGGCAGACATGTCAGTGTCAATCAAGCTTAGGTTGCCTGTACATATCCCAGCTGGATACCTGCCATCTGCACATCTGTACAAGGACTGACAGTCATCAGCTTGGTAAGTAGCTATGCAGTAGCATGAGTGTGTTGACAGACATCTGACAATGATATGTATGCCATAACTACATGTCAGAAACCATCACTAACATAAGCTGTGCAGACAGTAGTCTACAGTTACATTCCACATGACGGATTATAACTCAGTAAGGGGTATATACTGTGATACAGCTCACATACCAGGGATACAACAGGGAGGCCTCAGTGTCCAGCTATGCCCACAGGTGTGCCTGTTGTCAGTACTATATTTAGCACTCTGCTCTTGCCTGGGTTAGCACTGTCAATGGTAGTACTGCTATGATACACTACATGCCAGTGTGACAGCACATACCCTGAGCTACTACACCTGTATGTAACACATTCACATGGATAACAGTGCTGTACAGGCTTCATATATGTCTGTGTCCCACACATGACACTCACACTCCTTGCTACAGTAATGACAGCACATAGGTGCACGTATTGTACATTGCATTATATACACTTATTGCAGATTATCAGACTGGGTGGTGTGACCTGGTTACCAGGGCTAAGCCATGCTTAGCAAGTATCAGCATTGCTGCAATATAACAGCTGAGCTGATTTGTGCACTGGTAAGCAAAGCCTACACTGTGTAAGCACCCGTACACTTACTCATAGCTCAGCACTGCTTAGCTTCCTGCAAACCCATGCAAACCTGCTTAAAGCTGCCCAAAACTGCCTTAACCACTCTGTATCCGAACAGCCCTTGTTCTGCTCAGCAACAAAATGAACAGCCCTTGCAGGTCTTGAACCCAGGACCCTGTACACTGAAGTCACAATACTTAACCACTACGCCATGACCACTGTGAAGACAGCTGTTATTTTACCAATATAGCTGTCAATACACATATTGAGTAGTACTGAACAATTGCCTTTAGTTCTTGAATTGCGTAGTCCTTGTTATTAATATGACTGTTGCATCACATATGTTGTTTATCATAATGTGCACATAGCAGATACATACGGTGAGATACATCTGGGAGGGTATACACAATTGTGAGTTTACTCATGACAGGAATATGGTTGTATGCATATGATAGGTCTATATATCTCTACATGTACATACACATGTATACTCATACATATTTCTGTATACACATCTGTATAGTGCTACATATATATGACCATGTGTACATCTCTTTGTATGTATATATATATATATATATATATATATATATATATATATATATATATATACATGTATATGTATATATAGACATATGTATATATAGATATATGTATATGTATATATAGATATATGTCTATATAGCTATATATGTATGCACATCCTATGTGTACAGATATGCCTAGTTATGTTGGTATAAATGTAGATATCTATAACTATATGTGCATACATATCTATTCTGATATACCTACTACTGTTGATATATATGTAGATATCCATACGTATATGTGCATATGTATCCCTATCTCTATATGCGTAGACATATATTGCTCTGTATATGCATATATCTGGGTGTTGATATGTGTGTGTGTGTGTGTGTGTGTGTGTGTGTGTGTGTGTGTGTGTGTGTGTATATATATATATATATATATATATATATATATATATACATATACATATCCATCTATATATGCAATATGTATATGTGTATATATCTCTATAGATATCTGGATAATTATATATGCATACATTTTCACCATATGTCCTGAACATGGAGTGTAGCCTTACCTCGGCCCCTATAGTGCAAAGTGATGTCAGGTGTGTATAGCAGGTATATTTGTAGAGTATTGCTACTGTAATAGGGATTGTCTTCACAGACATGGTGTGTGTGGGAGGTCACATCTGCTTTTAACATGTGCGCCATTGGCTACTGACAGACATCCTAAGGACATCATAGTACAGTACTGCTGCTAGCACTTAATGCTCCTGTGGACTTCAGCAGAGATATTGGCCAATATATGTGGACATACTGACACACTCTGGACAGTCCCGAAGTATACACAGAACCCCTTAGTGCAAGATATGTGGACCAAGCCTGACAATGTAGATGTTAACAGCCATGTAGATGGGTATAACACGTAACAACTGGTATACATTTTCCCCCGTAGGTTATGCATTCACACACCCCTGTCTGTCCTGACACATAATAACTGCTGGTACAGAGGTGCCATGGCCACATACTACCCATTAGATATTGACATACATCTGTACAGCATCCCACTACTCTGTATGACATACATGACTGTTAAGGGAGGCCAGGCAGCAGTACATCTGGCAAGTATCTGGACATGACATCCCACTGGGTAAGTACACTAAGCTGCTAGGTATGTAACAAAGCACTGTGCAGGCTACAGGCAGACTGGCTCAACACTGGCCTACATTTCCTATGGGGGAATGCACATGTACCTGCATATATAGCAGGCTCTACAGGCATGTCACAGCACAGAGTATGATAAATCAGTGTGAATGTGCATAACCACAGCCAATGTGAACACAGCCACAGTCACGCATGGTAAGCTAGCATAATATTACAGTATATGGACTATCTGTTCGACACCATCCTCATATGTGCCACTCACACACTAACCCTACACATACTGGGCCACTACACAGTGTGGTCTGATGCCTGTCTGTGTTATGGGACATGTGTGTGTATGGCCCTACAAACATGTAAGCTGATAGGGTTACATACAGTGGAGCATCATGCAACATCAGATAGAATGGGACCAGGAACAATGACATCTACCACAGTCTGTACACAGGCCACAGTACATATTGACAATATACACACTGTCAACATTCACCTTATGTACACAGACCTCAGTACTGTACACACAACCACAGAATGTCCAGGTTATGTCATCAAATATAACCCCTACTATACATAACATGTGTAGCAGTCTGATATCTCACTGGCTTGTTATCAGATATGATGGCACTAATTATGGTGTACAGCAGATATACACATCTTACTGCATGACATGTGTACAAAGGTTGACAGAGTTGTGGCTGGAGGCACATATACAGGGCCAATATTGACATGTTGCTGTGATAACCTCATACATTTACTGTTGTAACAGGGTTTGTTGCAACATATGTCCTATGAGGGATATGAAGTCAGCAACTCTCATGGTTGTCAGCATCTACAGACTGCAATCCTCACACTACCTTCTGCAGTTCACAGATAGGTGCTCTGTGGGTAACACATGAAACAAAAGGCACCACACACTGCCTAATCTGCAGATGACCCTACAGATATGGTTTCCTCATAAACATAGCACTGACATGTCAGTTATTAAAACATGTAGGACAGCCATATCCACACACACCCTGTTAAACCAACATTACTCCAAATGCAATATAGCAGCACTTACAGTCTGTAGTCAGGTCAGACACATCCCCCTCCTGTGTGTTGCCCTGTTTCCACAGTGTATGTTGTTAGAGATAATTCCCCAATCCATCTGAGATGATGTTTGCCAAACAACAGAACGAGTTCCTGCTCACAGTGAATGAAAAGGCCCAACACCAACATGATGTTCCTAGATATTGGAGTGTGTTTCCATGCAATTGGCAATGGGAATGTTACTGCAGCTGTTCCACATGTAATCAGCTAGAGGAGGGCTGCAATTCATGCACAGGCCATCAGCTGATCATGAGCATCACTTAAAATACAAATGCTGCTGCCTAAGCAAAGCAGGTGTAGCTCTCCACATCCACAAGAGAGGGAGTGAGAGAGGCAGACAGAGGCAAAGTAAAGTCAGGGAGGAGTGGGAGAGTAAAACTTAAGCATGTTTGTATCACACACCTACCAGCGCAGGGTATCAAACCCCTGACATCTATGTAGTGCTATCACATTTCTATGCAGTTATTGGATGTGCCACATAGGTTACATGTTGAGGAGCCCTCAAAGCATATATTTGATGGTGAGTGACATCTGCAACAGGGATATGGTAGCTATACGGTAGGTGTAGTACACGTGCCTGTCCGCATGAACAGGTGCCAGTATCAACACAGCCACATTCTCACAGGGACACACACACATTGACACACTTGGCAGGCCCAGGAATACAACTCATCATTAGTGAGATTGCCACAACACATTACTGTGTAGGTATCACATGCACCACAGGGGTCATACAGAGGTTATATAGGCAAAGGGTATGTGGAGGTGTCTGACATTGGACAGCATGCTTCGGTATGCCAATGGGGTTGTAGTGAGTGTGAATGTGATCATACACATCATACAACACATACACACACACACACACACACACACACACACACACACACACACACACACACACACACACACACACAATGCCAGTACTGACATGCATGGGTGCATTGTTTCACAGGTGTGTAGTGGCCGACTGTGCCAGACAGCTTTACAAGGCTAGGTGATGGGTATACCTCAGCATCAGCCAATGGTCTGCATTGTGGCTCAGGGGTGTAGTTTTTGGATTTGCCCACACAGGTGGGTATTGTATTCACCATCTAGTCACCTGGGTGACTATTGCGTGTGGCCAATGCTGTGCATTGTTTGCCTTGTATATGTTCCTTAGTCCATGACATGGTTGGTGTCTGGGATGTGCACACCCCCCACATGCATGTACAGTGACATGTGGAACTGTACCTGGGGTGTTGTGTACACAGATTGTTATCAGATGTGCCAGTACTGGCCTCATGTGGCAGGAACTGTTAATGGGCAGCAGGTTTACCCTGCACCTACATTGATAGCATGATACCAGCATTCCCTGGTGTCAGTGGCATCTGTCCATACAGGGCATGTTTTTCAGGCATGGTATGTCCTTTGTGGGTCACATTTGATGGCACCACATATATTGCAGGTGTCCAGTGGGGAACATGGAGAAGGTGCACTGTAGGCATGTACGTGCCTACTGGACAGATGGACAGGGTGCCATGCCCTCTGTAGCCCACTGCAATTATACCATGGTTATTATCAGTGGGCAATATGCAGGGTACTGCCAACATAGTGGCTGTTGCCTAGACAAGTGTGTGTGTGTGTGTGTGTATGAGACATGGGTTGAGAGTGTTCTCTGGGTGGTACTAGGGTTGATAACTTTGTTTGCCTGGCCTTGATGTCACATGTAGAGTATGGATTTGCACCCAGCCTCTCAGCTATCCCTGTATGGTGGACCTTGTGATATATACTAGGGCCACCATATAAGAAATATGTAAAACCCACTCCACATTGAGTCCCATTGTTACACACAACCACCGCCACACAGGATACTTACAAACAAAGACACACACACACGCACACACACACACACACACACACACACACACACACACACACACACACACACACACACCTATCATGTCTTGGATTAGAACTCCTATCTAACTAGTTTATTACACTACAACACTATGCAGTTATAGGACGTGCCACGAAGATTACTGGAGTACTCCTTCCTCAAAGGTGTATTTCACAATGAATGAATGACATCAGCAGGATTGCCAAAGTAGGGCATATGACTTGTAGTGAGTGTGGCTAGGCTAAAATGCATTGCTCCCTACACAGACTTAGAAACACACTCAAAACATCCACAACTGCCATGTGTGAGAATAGAACCCCTGCCAGAATTCTATATCACACTACAGCATAAAGCTGTTATAGGATGCACCACAAGGATTACTAGAGTACTTCTTTCCCGAAGGTGTATTTCACAATGAATGACATCAGCAGGATTGCCAAAGTAGGGCATTTGAATTGTAGTGTGGCTAGGCTAAAATGCATTACTCCCTACACAGACATAGAAACACACACAAAACATCCACAACTGCCATGTGTGGGAATAAAACCCTACCAGAGTTCTATATCACACTACAGTATAAAGTTGTTATAGGATGCACCACAGGGATTACTAGAGTACTCCTTCCCCAAAGGTGTATTTCACAGTGAATGACATTGTCAGGATTGCTAATGTAGGGCATTTGAATGATAGTGTGTGTAACTAGCATACAATGCATTGCACCCTACACAGATAGTTGCCATGTCTGAGTTTAGAACTCCTACCTAATTAGTTTATCAACCTACAGCAGTACTCAGTTATAGGATGCGCTACGGAGATTACTGGGGTACAACTTTCTGAAAGGTGTATTTCACAGTGTATGACATCAGCAGCATTGCCAAAGTAGGGCATTTGAATTGTGGTGAGTGTGACTAGCCTAAAAAGCATTGCTCTCTGCACAGACAGTGACACACACAGTTGTCATGTCTGGGATTAGAATTCCTACCTAACTAGTTTATCACACTACTGCAGTATGCAGTTATAGGATGCCCCACGGAGATTACTGGGGTACAACTTTCTGAAAGGTGTATTTCACAGTGTATGACATCAGCAGCCTTGCCACTGTAGGGCATTTGAATTGTAGTGAGTGTGACTAGCCTAAAAAGCATTGCTCTCTACACAGAGACACACAAACGCACACACCCACAGTTGCCATGTCTGGGAATAGATCTCCTCCCTAACTAGTTTATCACACTATAGCTTTACACAGTTATAGGACGTGCCATGGAGACTATTGGGCTACAACTTTCCAAAATGTGTATTTCACAGTGTATGACATCAGCAGCCTTGCCAAAGTAGGGCATTTGAATTGTAGTGATTGTGACTAGTCTAAAAAGCACTGGTCTCTACACAGACTGAGACACACACACACACACACACACACACACACACACACACACACACACACACACACATGCGCACACACGTGCACACACACACACACACACACACACACACACACACACACACACACACACACACACACACACAAACTTGCCATTTCTGGGATTAGAACTCCTACCTAACTAGTTTATCACACTACAGCAGTACGCAGTTATAGGCAGCGCCATGGAGATTACTGGCCTACACCTTTCACAAGGGTGTATTTCAAAGTGGATGACCTCAGCAGGCTTGTCATAGTAGGGCTATGGGGAGGGCAGTGTGTGTGCATGGGTCATAACCCATTCATCTAGAGGTTGACACACCACATGCGGGCACATGCAGGGTTATATTCCATAGGTACATGTATACAGCTGCTAGATGACTACTTCCTTGTGCAGTCATGTTGTACAGCTAGCACTTGCACCACATAGTCCATATTGCTGACAGACACCAGTGGCTAAGGTCTACAGTGAGTGACATCTGAACCTCATGTGGTTGCAGCCATTTGGCTGTGTGCTGGGTGGGACAGGCCTCATAATGGATGGCCTCTAGTAGCAGTCATTCTCTTCCACACATCTATGTACATCTACTTTAGGCTTATTATAGTGTGTTGTCCTTGGATATATGCCTGTATTCCTATCCAATGTGTGTGCAAAGCATGAGTGGTGCATACTGAGGAATGCTGCACTAACATCTGCAACTGCCAGATATGTCTGGTCCACTGTTGTTTGCAGACATGGCATTTGTTTGTTTAAGTGTGTGAGCATGCCCAGTATGCCCTTCTGTATTGAATGTGTGGCTTGATTCCAGGTAGTTTGTACTGCAGTGCAGACCTTTGTGTTGTACACCTACTGTTTCTGCAGGGTATCCATCAATCATGTGGCAATATGGGGACAAACTGTGCAGGGGATAGTGTGTACTGTAGGTGATTGTGTCTGTGCTGCTTCAGCTGCATGGTACTGCTGTTAGCAGAGATATTCAGACATGTGTACTGTTATACATAGTGATGTTTTCTGTCCTCATGTACTGACAGGTGGACATTCTTGCACACAGTGATGACTTGGGGGACAAGGGTGACTCACATCTGTACAGATACGCACAGGTTAGCCAGAGGCAGTGGCCATGGGTCAGGACATTTACCCTATTGTGGTGTACAGGCAGGTGTGTAGCCACCCATTTATGTGTATGCAGCCAGGTATAGTGTGTGCACACAGCTTGGTGTTGGACCCTGCACATTCTATGCTGCCCATGCTCCCACACCACCGCTGTTATTCTAACCTCTTCCATACATTATGCATACATTCTCTGATGCTTTCCCTAAGGGTATCACCGCATCACAGGTGTGTGTTAGTGTTGGTCCACAGTTCATGCAGTGGGACATGGTGAGCATGTTACTGTGGTTTGTCCACATGGCCTTGCATATGGCCTATGTGGAGTGTGTTATGTTGTTATTTGGGTGTCCATGACATAACATGCATTGGCAGTACGTGTGAGACACAGGCCTTTGGCAGAAGCCTGTGGGGCATTAGGTGCTGCTGCAGGCCAGATGTTGCAGGCTGTTGCATTCTGTCAGTCCTACAGTCCCAGACCACCATACAGTATATTCCCCTGGGGTGACAGGGTAGGTGTTCTAGGTGTTCATGCCAATACATTCTATCAGTCTTGATTAGGTGGTGTGGATGCTGGCAGGGTGCTACCTACAGCTAGGGACACACCTGCATGGGACACCTGCACTGCATGCTGCAGTCTTCTGCTATTGCCATATACAGGTGGGGTCTTACTGTACCCATTCCCCACAGCAGGGATATTACCAGAGAGGTGCCTTTGAGTGGTGTTTGCGTGGCTGTGTGCATATGTGCTATGGACTCTACTTGCATCTGACACACAGATATGCATGGGGCATTCCAGTTATGTCGGCATGTGCAGGTACATCAGCTGATTCCCAATACATCAGTCCTACCTCCTTTGTGATCTGCAGGTGTTCAGGTAGACATCACTGGTATCCCCAACTACAGGTCCAGTTACTGTGATGCATACCTATATGTACACATCCACGGGTGTCTCCATTTCACAGTGACACAATATATACTGTATGTCTGTGGTACTTTCCCCTGTGTACTGCTTGTATATCTAGCCCAACAGCCATGCCATGTCAGTCTTTCAGATGGTGACACATATTACCACCATACATTTACAATGGCTTACTGCTAGCATGTGTTATACTGGTGGGGATTGTCTTTGGCACTGCAGTTGTGAGGGCTTGTCCTTGTCATCAGCAGTAGTGGACAAAGGCCACCAGGTTGTACCTCAACATGCATACATACTGACCACTCTCATACATTATGAAACACACACCATCCTAACACACACAGACCTGCATATTGTGCAAATGCTATGCCTATCCTGTTACCTTGGCCACCTCTGGGCATCTGTGCTCCACTCATATTAGACCTACTCATATATGTTACTACATTTCTACACAGGATTGGGGGGGGACACCTGAGTGTCACTACATTTCTACACTGGATTGGGGGAAGGGGCAGACCTGTCTGTTTCCACATATCTACATAGGAGTGGGGGGGGACACACCTGACTGATTCTACATTTCTACACCGGATTGGGGGGCACACCTGACTGTTACTACATTTCTACGCTGGATTGGGGGTAGGGGCACACCTGACTGTTTCAACATGTCTACATGGGAGTGAGGGGGGCACATCTGACTGTTACTACATTTCTACATAAGATTGTGGGGGGGCACACCTGACTGTTTCTACATTTCTACACAGGATTGGAGGGGGGACACACCTGACTGTTTCTACATTTCTACACATGAATGGGGGGCACACCTTACTGTTTCTACATGTCTACATAGGATGGGGGCACACCTGGCACTTGCACACATTTGCTATGACTGTACTGGTATGTCAGGTACTCTGTTTCATTCTGTATTCTAACCTAACATACTGACTAGAGGCATATCAGTGTACTACAGGTCTTAGCTTTGGTTGCCCTACATATTAGTGTCTGACTTCCTACCCTTCAAAACTAACATCCCACTGCTTGACCTGCTGTAGTCTGTCTGTGTAGGCCTGGGGGGGGGGGTTACCCATAGGCATCATTCAGAGGCCATAGCATAGGTTCTGTTTGTGTTTGTCTACACCTGTCCTGCTGGCTGAGACTGTTGTTGGGTATGTGAACCTCCCTGACTGGCATGTGTGAGTCATATGGACACACATGTCACCCAGCACATCTCCTGCAGTGGGTTTTGTCACCTTGTGTAGTACTGGCTACTATGGTGACTCCAGTATGTGTTACAGATGTCATGGTGCCACTATGGGTGTCTACTATCTGCTGCCATAACATTCGGCCACCCAATTCCCTTGCATGCTTACATCCATACCATAGTTACAGGTAATGACACATTCTACTCCATCTGGCAATTGGTAGGTTGATTGATTTACCTTGTGGGTGTGCCAGGATTGAGGATGGTGCTGGAGGGCTGCCTATGGTGGATGCTCATAGTACACTCCCTATACATGGTTGAGCACAGGTAGTGTCATGTTTGGCATCCCTTTTACTGTATGTGCAAGTCAGAGAGAGGTGTCATTCCCTGGGTTCCTACCTTGTCAGTGTATGTGCTATGCATTGCCTCTTTGCCAAGGCCAGGGCATACTGGGCATGCCTCCATCTGCCTACTGGGGCAGGCTCAGGTTGTTCCTCCTCTGAGTCACTCTGTGCCTGTGCACGTCTTGGCATGGTGGGGGGCTGTGTGGCCCTGCCCCGTGCTGTTCCTGCTGCAGCTGTTTCCGCAGGATCATATTGTGTAGCATTGCACATACCATAACAATTGGAGTACATGTAGCTGGTGAGTACCGCAAGGCTCCACCAGATGTGTCCAAGAATTAGAACCGTGACTTGAGCATCCCAAACACATGTTCTATTATAAGTCTGGTCTGTGAGCGTGTATCATTATGGCGTTCTTGCTCAGGTGTGTGTGCATTTCTGATGGTTGTCATCAGCCACAGCTCCAGTGTGTAACCAGCATCCCCCACTAGGTGACCATAGAGGATGTCCCCATTGGCAAATCTCTGGTACAGCTGCATCAGATGCTAGATGTGGGAATAATGATAGCCTCCAGGGCAGCCAGCACACACATTCATTATAATGCCCAGGGCATCGCACATGACCTAGGAGGCCCCTGCAGTTGATGTAGGCCTTACCCTGATCACCAGGTGGTGCTTTGATGCATATGTGCGTACAGTCTATAGCACCCACTACCTCAGGGTATTCTGCTATTTGGTGGAAGAGATGCCTATTGCTGGCCAACACCGCATGGGTGTTGAGAAAATATATGTGCTCACTGGCATGTGCTGACATAGCATCCAGGAACTGGTGGAATACTCTGGATGCTGATGCCTGTGAGATCCCCATGATATCCCCAGTTGAACTTTGGGAGGTACCTGTGGCTAGTATTCCTAGGTCTACACATACCTTGGTATCCACTGGGATGGGTTCCCCTCGGTTAGTTTGGTGTGCCAGGCGTGGCCAGCACAGCTCAACAATTTGTTGTAGGATGTCCATGTCCACCCTATAGCACTCCACTATCTCCAGCTCATGTGGCCCCTGGTAGGTTATCCCTGGGTCTGTACACTCTTTTTCGTCTCCTCACTGTGGGTTGATCAGCAGCATTCACATCCTCACCACCCTCAGCCTCTTGGACATGTTGTTGTATGATGCCTGCTGTAGCCCCTATCATTTTGTTGTTTTGTTTGTTAAAAGTTCCCCGCTTGTATACACCGGTGGTGTAGAATATGGGAAAACCAGAGAGGAAGGTGTTGGCATAGTTTATAGTAATGTTCTGCGCTGGTCTGGTCTGCTGCCTGTGTAATTGGCTGATTCTGATACATTTCACCTGCCAGCTATGCCAGTTCTCCTTGATTAACTTCCTACTACTGTTTCCCTTCCCATTGCCTTCCTGTTTAAGCCTAGGGGTGCGCCATGCAAACACTGTGCTCAAATGTGCACAGAGCTGCTATTTCCTGGTTTACCTTTTTTTTTTCTTTAAAACCCGGTGCACGCCACACATACCCACTTAGGCAATGTAAAGAGTGCTAGGCAGACTCAGACACACCCCCTTGCCTAGATGTGCTAAGCTAGGAGCAAACCTGAGCCATAGGGGTTAATCCACTTACAGTATGCCTGACACCCCCCCCCTATGATGTCAGCTAACTCCTAGGCTTGCACCAAGCTATTCCTGCTCTTACACTGTTGGGAGCTGACTAGCATGCTGGGGAAATCTGGGATTCACTATCATTCCCCTAATTTGCATAGGATTGCCTGCTAATGCATAGTTACATGTCTCACACTGAGTTTCCCCCCTTAGCAACCACTACTCTCTGGCCATGTTGTCTTGCCTACCATTCACTTTAATGGCAGAATAGTGATTTTAGTTAGAATGCTTATTTTAGGTTTATTTTCATATTTTCCCCCGATCCCATTTGCATGCTGCTGCCCTACGCTTAAACGGCCGAGATCGGCTAAAAAAATAAAGTTGATTTTTTTTTATTTTCTAAACTGTTTTCAATGCCAATTGCCTTATACTTGGCCAGTGGCATGCTTCCTGAATGATATGCACCCTTTATTCAGAGCTGTCACAGCTCTGTTTTGGAATTTGCAGAAATGTACTCAGTTACTAACCAAGTACATTTCTGAAGATTACACTAGTCCTGCACAGCCGGTTTCCAGCTTCCTGGATCACAAATTCACCTAATTTGCATGGATTTCTCCTGCAAATGGAGTAATTTGCATGCAGGGGTTGAGTCTGTGCAGGAGCGCTCGTGCATACCCTACAGGCTATTCCTGGATTGCACGGCAGACATATTGCCTGTTAGAGCTCCTGCACGCATGCATGCAAGGCTTGCAGAATCCAGGGAAAAGTCTACCAAAGCCAAATTTGAGGTAAGTTTTACCTTGCAGGCCAAGGAGAACCACAAGGCATGCTTTAGCTATGTCTGCAACCTCAAAGGCAACACAAAATTGTGTGCAGAGCTCATTGTAAAAGGGACCACCTATACTGAGCCAGAGGATAACCTACTGGCTGATAAATGCAGCTCCTACTGTACCCTATCTCTCCTCCAGCTTCCCCTCAGGAAATATCATCAAATATAATCCTCCTACTATCACCAGGGAACAGGTTCTCAGTGCTGTTTCCTAAGGTCAAGAACACTGTATCAGTGGGTCAAGACAATATCATAGGCTGCCTTTTAAATAGCATGAAACAGCACCCATCATGCCATATGGAATCACTATTTAACCATAGCTTCCAAACAGGTGTCATACTGCAGAACAGCAACCGTCATCCCTCTGCACAAATGTGGGCCATCTACAGACCCTGGAAACTACAGACCTGTAAGACTCATTAGTCTTATATGCAAAACCATGGGAGAAAGTATCATGGGAATGATCAGTCATGACATAGGAAACAGTCAGTCACAGGACCTAACCCATTCTGGTTTTGTCAAGGGCAGATCACACCTACACAACCTGGTGGACTTCTTTGAGAAAGTCACCAAACAATGGATAAAGGCAAAATGATTCATACTGCCTATATTGATCTAGCCAAGGCATTTGACACAATGCCTCACTAGGGCATTGTTGGAAAACTCAAGTGGTTAGGTATAAATCTTTATGTCACTTTGTGGATAGCCAGATGGCTCACAGACAGGACCCAGGAAGATAGACATTGGGAGTGCACTTCTACCAAGAGGCCTATTGCCAGCAGACTCCCTAAGGGATCGGTCCTGGGACTATTCCATTATGACATTTACTTCTCTGAAGTGAAGTCCAATGTCAAGGACCTCTGGATGACCAAATTTCCAGAATTAATGCAAATTAGGAGCTGTCATAGAATCCCTCACTGACACTAATGTTCTCCAAGAAGGGCTAACAAAGACAAATAACTGGTGTCAGAGACATGGACTAAAACTAAATGCCAAGAAATGCATAACAGTACCCTTCAGAAAATCATCTACCCCTGGTAACTATCATATTAACAACACACCCCTAAGAGGTGACCCAGTAGTCAGAGACTTGAGGACACACATAGCTAGTAATCTAGTCTTTGACCATCCCATGTTTACAGTAGTGAGCAAGTCATTCTATATGGTGCAACTTTCTAACAACAGTATGGCATCTAGGTCTGAGGAGGTCATTTCTTCCACTGTATTTGGCATTCATCAACCCTATCACTGAGTACAGTTCCCCCTTTGGTATGTACCTTACCAGGCACATCCAACAAATGGAATATCAACTGAGGTTCCTCACTAAAAGAATACAGGGCATAAGGAACTAGTCCTACACAGACCACTTCAAAGCCATAACCCTGTATTCTGTCGCCTTCAGATTGCTGAGATGAGATATATGCCTGGTATACAAGACATTGTCAGACCCCACCCTGATGGATGTCCTGCATATCCCCAAAACAAACAGCAACATAATTACCCTTTCTAAAGATTTAAACCCTTGCATGTGATATAAATAGGACCTGGTGGAGAGACAAGTATATATCCCAGAGACTAATCCTTCTCTGGAACAGGCTCCCCATCCATGTGAAGAAGAGCTCTTTCCTAACCCAATTCAAGTGTAAGTTGGACAATTGGATGGGAAATAGGAAATTCATCCCTGGTTTGGCACTTATGTCTCTAATGGGCACAGGCAGTCTATAAATGGATCATCTCCTGTGTCCCTGCTTTTTAATGTTTCACTTACCAAGCTCCTGCTTACACTTATTTAGGGTACCAGAACTTGTAAGAGATTTGAGATGTGTGGCTATGCTTAAAAAGGCTCCAGTATTCATTAGCCTACTACACACTTATGAACCTCTGAACTTATAGTCTCCACCTCAGTTAATAAATACAAATAAAAATAAATAAATTATTGTAACTAAGACAGTATATTATCTATAGCCATGAGTTTATGTCACCCCATTACTACAGTGTGCAATATCAAGAAAGTAAAAAAATGATGTTTAAATAATCCCAAGAGGAGCTGCTTGTTCATGAGTAGCATGTAAGCAGTACATGTCAAAGCTGCGCACTACACGAGTGATTACAGAGCTCTATAAGCATTTTCAATGGGAAGCATTTCTTTATTGCAAGTTAAAAATGTGCCACTATTGTTAGTTACTGCTATGTACAGCACACAGTCTAGCTAAAATTAGTAGAACAAACACAAGTGCATCCACACGGAGAAGGCACTGAAGTCACTGAAAGTACTCACACAGTCAAATGATGAAACCAGTTCAAGTGAGACGAAATAATACGAAAATTCCTCTTTATTCCATACATAAAACCACAAAGAATAAGCGCTTTCGCGTAGCTGTAGTACGCTTCATCAGATTCTGTTACAAGCTCTGTTATTTCAGTTTATATAGTCAAGCATTGTATTCAATTAGTATAATTAATTAATTAGAGAACCATTTAATGGCTTAACTTAAGACAACCTCTTATTTCAGTTAAAGGGCTATGTATTCATTTTTGTAAATAGATTCATTCAAATACAAAATTATATACATATATACATATATACCCTAAATCAAATCAGAATGTTGCGTACATCTGTATAAATATATTTCATAAAAAACATAACACTACCTAGGGTTGGGAGGGTGGCCTAATGGTTAAGGTGTTTGCCTTAACATACATAAACTAATCACATAAAAACTTTCTAGACTGTATTATCTTACTCATCTTCCAGTATTTCAGAATCATGGAACCTTCATCAAATAAAACCACATATTGTTTACATCTTAATATAATATACATTAAAGTGTATTAACCAATTGATAGTATTGTTAGTTTTATATATACATATATTGATTCATTAGATCATATTATTATACAGTATTATACCATATATAGACTTGCACTATGCACTTTAATGTATATTATATTAAGATGTAAACAATATGTGGTTTTATTTGATGAAGGTTCCATGATTCTGAAATAATGGAAGATGAGTAAGATAATACAGTCTAGAAAGTTTTTATGTGATTAGTTTATGTATGTTAAGGTAGTGTTATGTTTTTTATGAAATATATTTATACAGATGTACGCAACATTCTGATTTGATTTAGGATATATATGTATATAATTTTGTATTTGAATGAATCTATTTACAAAAATGAATACATAGCCCTTTAACTGAAATAAGAGGTTGTCTTAAGTTAAGCCATTAAATGGTTCTCTAATTAATTAATTATACTAATTGAATACAATGCTTGACTATATAAACTGAAATAACAGAGCTTGTAACAGAATCTGATGAAGCGTACTACAGCTATGCGAAAGTGCTTATTCTTTGTGGTTTTATGTATGGAATAAAGAGGAATTTTCGTATTATTTCGTCTCACTTGAACTGGTTTCATCATTTGACTGTGTGAGTACTTTCAGTGACTTCAGTGCCTTCTCCGTGTGGATGCACTTGTGTTTGTTCTACTAATTTACTGTCTGGCTGTGACAAGTGCTCCTATATTGGTGTGAGCAGTTTTATTTGACTATTGCTTTAACTTTTTGTAACTGCCTCACCACACGGGATGGCAAATTTACAAGTAGAATTGGACTATAATCCAGAATCGAGGGGAAGTAATGAAAGATGGTTAAATATCACCAAAAATCAAACAAACCCTTTATTGACACTGGATCTAGCAATGCCTAATTCTAGGAACTTGAATATTGACGTTGCTGATATTGAACATTTCAACACTTTGTTTAAGCAGTTAGAAAATGAGTTATATAGAATGCAGAGATATGTATGGCAACGCAAACACTTAGAAGCGTGCATACATTTCAGCATAGTCCCCAGGGGCATGAGAGTCCTATGCATGCCGACGTATGGGGAAAGTCAACCCGAATTACTGAGAAAATGGCAAGAAATAAATTTGGACACTAGTCGCAAGTATATGCAACTTGTAATAGATCATTTTTTGCCCTTGGAACAAGAAATACTGAAAAATGTAACTAAACTAAATAAAGACATATGGCAGTTGTTTAACACTGAACCTTGCATTCAGAGACAAGAGGACTTATATATACAAATTGAATCCTATGGCAACAAACTACAGTTAACTAAACATCGCAAGTTACAACGAGATCATCGCGATTTTTTGGAAGGGAACGTGTTTGTTTGGCCACGTAACGTGAATGAGAATGCCAGAATGAGGATGGGAGAGAAGGCAACGAACCAGCTGGATACTACGTTAGTTACTAATGAAAATGCTCCTTGTTTGACTAGGTCTAAAGAGAACAATTCACTTATTAACATTTCTAACAATGCTTTTGTCACGCCACCAGATACTGTTGAAAGGTTAGCAACTGCTTCCACACCTTTGCCAAATCAGGAAGCAGATAAGAACAAAGCAAGTATAGGAAACAGTGGGGCTATACCGAAAAACAGTAACACCTCAACAGCTTTTTTACCGTATGCAATACGGAAGCCCCTGCTGCAAAGAGAACGGTCCAGGAGTTGGGACAGGAGAAAGAGGAAATTCTCAGGAGAGAATATGCCACAGAGACGTCGCCAGAGACAGTAATTAACTTATTTTTTAATTTATCTGCATTTATATTGACTGAATCTGATGTTAGCCTCTTAAATAGAGGCTTGACATTTATACCATCACAAACAAGTAAGCTAGAAAGCTTACTAATTGATTTGAGGATGTTTGGTCGTATGCTAGCTTTGAAACTGTTTTTTTATGGCAATAAGAGCTGTGATTGAGGCAGTAATGATGAATTTACATGTTTTAAACAAAAAAGCACGTTTACCCCCCCCTACCGACCCACATAGAAGGTTTTATCAAATCATGTGAAATTAGTTTTTATAAATATTTCTTTGAAGGGAAAAGAAAGTGTTTATTCTTTAATATGAATACTGATGAAAGATTATCTTTGAAGAAATTAGTGAATGAGTCTTCCATAACAATTAGACCTGCAGACAAAGGAGGTGGTTTAGTGTTATTTAACACTGAAGATTACATCTCCTCTATGCTACAGATGCTAGGAGACCAAGAGACATATATTATGATTACTTATGAAAAGTTTCTAAATATGTTGAAAAAAATAAATGATGAGTTATATGACCTGCTAATGTGCTATCAGATAGATAAGGAATTTTATGATTTTTTTTGTCATTGAATATCCTAAAGTACCAGTTATAAAAGCCTTACCTAAAATGCACAAATATATACTTCCACCACCCTTGAGACCCATTGTAGATGGTGAGGGATGGGCTACACAGAATATATCAATCTTTTTAGAAAAAACTTTGAGGCCCATAGTGAATAAGATTCCCACCATTTTAAAGGATACTTATCACCTGTTGGATTTAATAGATCAGCTAAAGGTTGATTTACGACAAGGTACCCATATCTTGGTGACATTAGATGTACGAAATTTATTTACATGTATCCCAAATGAGGAGGGAATACAAGCTATAAGAGAACTACTACATTTTTTTCCTGAAATGAATGTCAACAAAGTAATATTAATTTGTCAATTATTAGAACTTGTCCTCTCCAACAATGCATTTTCCTTTTTAGGACAAATATATTTACAAAAGTGGGGTGTTGCAATGGGAACACCCTGCTTCATCACGCTAATTTAGTGGTTAACCACTGGGAGAGAGAATGTTTGTTTACAAATGAATTATATAAAAAGGTTCTTTTATATGCTAGGTTCGTAGATGACATACTGATTGTGTGGGAGGGCACAATGGTAGAGTTTGAGAGATTTTTATGTCATCTTGAAAGTACATCAAGTTTTTTAAAATTCACCATGGAAGCATCTGATACAGAGGTGAATTTTTTGGATGTAAATTTAAGTATTAAAAATGGGAAGATTAGGTCTACGTTACACAGGAAGGAATGTTGGAAGAACACACTCCTCAGGTACGATAGTATGCACCCAAGACACGTGTTCAAGGGTATCTTAAAAAGTCAGTTTTGTAGGCTAGATAGAATATGTGAAGAAGATCTAGATTTTACATTACAGGCAGATAAGCTAGAAAATCTATTTATACAGAGGGGTTACAACAAGGTATTAGTGAAAGAAATTAGGAATCAAGTGAAGAGAGCTACAAATACAACAAATACATTAGAGATGGTGAAGACTAACTCTATCAAATATAAGAAACAGACTATGAGATATGATGAAAAAATACATTTTGTCACCACTTATACCAATGACAATAGAGTAATCAAAGAAATTATTAGTAGCCATTGGCAAATTTTAACTATAGATAGCAAGACATTAGAATTAGTAGGCCAAACTCCTAGCTTCACGTATCGAAATAGCAAGAATCTAAAAAGACTGCTATGTACTACACATAGCAGCAATGGAACAATAGGCACTCAGATCAGTAGTAAACTTGGAACATTTCCGTGTTATAATTGTAATATGTGTAAATATATTACAGGGACACAGGTATTTACTCACCCTGTCTTGAGTTACTCATTCACTCCTAGATTTTTTGCATCTTGTAATACATGCAACATTATTTATTTAGCCACCTGTGAATGTTGTTCTGCATTTTATGTGGGACTCACAAAAAGAGAATTAAAGAAAAGAATTTACAATCATGCATATGATATTAAAAAGAATAATGAACTCAATGCATTAGCAAAGCATGTGATTCAATTTAATAGTCATAACTTTAAATTTAGGGTCTTGCAAATTGTAAATAAAAATGAAAGAGGGGGTGATTCTGTGAACCTTTTGGAACAAAGGGAACTAGAATGGATATTAAAACTAAGAGCACACCATCCTCCGGGCTTAAATCAATATGTCCCTTTGAAGCCGGTTTTAAAACATCGTAGATAATGCAGACGTAATGCAGATGTTAAAATATAGATATCATGCATTTTTATATATTTTTATATACATGTTTTTATATATTACCATTTTCATATATTTTATTAACTAATTGATAGTATTGTTAGTTTTATATATACATATATTGATTCATTAGATCATATTATTATACAGTATTATACCATATATAGACTTGCACTATGCACTTTAATGTATATTATATTAAGATGTAAACAATATGTGGTTTTATTTGATGAAGGTTCCATGATTCTGAAATACTGGAAGATGAGTAAGATAATACAGTCTAGAAAGTTTTTATGTGATTAGTTTATGTATGTTAAGGTAGTGTTATGTTTTTTATGAAATATATTTATACAGATGTACACAACATTCTGATTTGATTTAGGATATATATGTATATAATTTTGTATTTGAATGAATCTATTTACAAAAATAAATACATAGCCCTTTAACTGAAATAAGAGGTTGTCTTAAGTTAAGCCATTAAATGGTTCTCTAATTAATTAATTATACTAATTGAATACAATGATTGACTATATAAACTGAAATAACAGAGCTTGTAACAGAATCTGATGAAGCGTGCTACAGCTACGCGAAAGCGCTTATTCTTTGTGGTTTTATGTATGGAATAAAGAGGAATTTTCGTATTATTTTGTCTCACTTGAACTGGTTTCATCATTTGACTGTGTGAGTACTTTCAGTGACTTCAGTGCCTTCTCTGTGTGGATGCACTTGTGTTTGTTCTACTAATTTACTGTCTGGCTGTGACAAGTGCTCCTATATTGGTGTGAGCAGTTTTATTTGACTATAGTCTAGCTAAAATGAGTTAGTATGCTGAAGGTAACAGCTTTACAGAAAACTGTTACAAGTTTAGATACATATCCTGCCCAATATACTGGGTGATCACTGGACATGTGCTTCCCAGAGCCATGGGTCCCAAACAGCTGCATGAATCACTCCTACTACAATCTTCCTTTGCTATCTAGTGTCATATTTCACTATGTTAGAAGGCTTTTATGGCCTTGTTAATTTAGCTCTGAAGTCTGTTGCCTATGTGGATCTATATAAGGTCTTTGATTCTATTCCTACTAGTCTGTTACATCATGGTATAAATCTTTTTCTTATGAAATTAATTTAATTAATTGAATTCCTGAGTATACTTCATTCTTACTTTTTATTAAACGTTACATTAAACTCTTTGAAAAAGTTAAGAGGTATTATACTCTTAGTTGTACTGATGTAAATCATCTGGAGTTTTCAGAGCTATGGAAGCATAAACATTCTGCTCACTGCATTACTATTTCAAATTGATAGCTTTTGAAAATATTTCAAGCAATGCATGATGAGGTTACAAGGGAGCTCTTTCTCCTTGAACGTTGTACCTCATCTTAAGAAAATAGAAGTCAATGTCCACCTTTTATAATGGCGACTCATTATAACAATAAATGTGTTTTTCTTTTGCTGTCAGTATTTTAAGACTGAGGAATGAGCAGCCTGATGTTTTTATTATGGTATTTTAGCTAGCACCAGTAGTTTAGAGGGCTAACTCCCTGACTACAGAACAGGAGATCTGAGCTCATATAGTGACTTGGACATATTCTACGGCTGATGTGGAGAGGATGGGCATGTCTATCCTCAGAGGGACCAGGGTGGATTATTGCTGTCCGATATCACAATCCCTTATAGAAGAGTGGTGATTCAGTGCATGGCCCAGGGTCATGCATTCAGGCACAAAAGTGTATATGCAGTAGCCCTTATTGCAACACATGGGAGTATGCATTGGCATGAGGAAGGCATAGAGGTTGAAAGGCACAGTGGCTCTCATGATGGCATGGGTCACTTGTTTCTCCATGCAGGGAAGCAGTTAGGTCCATACTGAATGTGCCATCATTATGGGACTTTAACAAGGTCAGACACCACTGCTGAGACTTCCTGTATGAAACTCTCTCAGGCCAGATCTTGCAAACAGTGAGGATTACTCAGGACAGGGAGGTGAATTGGTCTGGCTGATAAGGGAGATACTTGATTGTCAGTAGGTGAATTGGCAAAATAGCAGCTTGGGTGCCTGGTGGAGTTGGCAAGGGAGAAGAAAGGAATAATACAGCTTTGCCAGCTCACTCCTCTTTGGTGGGAGGTGGCATGAAGCATGCACATACAGTCATTCCTGTTGCAAAATCCCCAGTGGAGATTGACGATTCACCAGGAGTACTGCATTTAAGGGGGAGAAGGGCAGTCTTGAGGACTTATGTCATCCATGGAAGAGAGTGACATACCCTTGCTGACACCTCTTGCTTGCTGGATCCTGAAACAGTAATAAGCATAAACAAAGAGGTCAGGGGCCTTAAATCACAAAACTTTCAGGCCCCAGGCGGGTGACATTTCTGCTTTACACAGTTAATCTCTCACCTTCTGAGGAAAAAAATGGGTTCTAAAGGCAGTGGAGAGAGAGTGGGAAGCTTGATGGTCACCCAGGCACTGTAAGTCAATAGCCCACCCCCCCCAAAAAAAAGTAAATTGAAAAAATATTACCCGGTAGTGTGGATAAATTGAAATCAACATTTGACAAGTGTATGAGCTGTAATAAATATAGTTAGGTGGTGGTCTCTGATGGCATAATCCATATGAACAGTTTCGGAAACTGCGAAACTATGAAATTACTTGCTTTTTCCTGCTGTTTCTTAGATTCTGTATTGTGCTGACATTCCCCAGCAAGAGCTGATGGCAAGGCTGTTATCATGACCTGCAAGATACACCGGATCCCTCAAGATACCGCTTTCTAAGGAGACTCATGAAGTGCTGCCACCCTTGATCCCAGTCCATGTGACGCATGAAAGAAGTGACCTAATATTTTAGATGAGGGACTTTGAGATCCCTCTTTTGTAAAGGTAGCTGCAGTGAGCTGAAGCAAACATATATAGTGACATTACTGCATAAGAAAATAGTTATGTGGGGATTAAAGCTTAACCAGCCATGATTTGGTGTGGGGAGGGGGTGAAGATGATTTAGAAATCTGAATAAGTATAGAATACTCAGCATTTTAATAGCTGCCACTCAATCAGTGTAGAATAGAAAATGCTTATTCTACACTGTGAATCAGTACTGAGCATTAAGAAGTTGACCTGGAATAAGTTTTCTGTGACAGAAGAATAAGTACGTTTCCTGCCCATTATCATGTTCATTCTAAGCATTGATATAGCCACATAGGTATCTCATAGATACAAAGATGGGTCAGAGCAGAGGTGCAACTTAAAAAATGAGAGGGTCATTAAGGCGAAACAAAACTTAGGACAGACTGGGTAATGAACAGCTTGCAAAAAAGTTAAGTAAGGCCTCAGGCCCTTATAATAGATGCAAGGGGGTTATACTGGAAAAAGAAATGGGAGTAGGGGAAATTCTATCTTGCTTCCTGGCTGGCAGTTTGTGTAAACACAGGCTGAGGGATTAGAGCAATGAGATGTAAAGCATCTCCTCAACCTCAAGTAAAGGTCACAGACATGATCTCCAGCACTGTTCTGAGGTTGGGTTGCTTGGAGGTATTGAAAGCCTTTTCAAATCCTTCAAGCACCAAGATCTTCAAGTACACCTAGCAGAGAGACCGAGAGAGCGAGAGAGAGTTGCTTTTGTCTAATTGGACATAAATAGAACATATTCAGCAGGGGTTCTTAGAGGATTTGGAGATCCTTCCCATGTAATATCCTTTTTAGATCCAAATTAATTAAAGTAGAAATTAAACAGTTTGACGAATAGTAAAGAACATAGTCATGATTTTGAAATCTGCATTTAATAAGGATGGAGGCAAGTAACTAGGATTTTGAGATGTGTATTTAATTAGGATAGAAGCATATAATTACCTTATAGATAGGGATCCTTACCATCCTTTGACAACAGTGTGTTAAATAGATCCCCAAGGTTGCTATGGGCATTCTCATTCAATTCCAATAGGAAGGAATAAAAACACAGAAAACTCAGTTGAAAGAGATGCAGGAAAAATGACACCAAATGAATCAAAAGAAAATAAGTAAATTCCTGGCACCGTAATCCAAGTAGAGGAGGCAGTGATTGTATAAAAGCCAAAAATATTTATTGTAGTGGTAAGCACTTTCGTAACCTTTCCTGGTTGCTTCTTCAGACCAAAATGACAAACAACAAGATAAAACATCCATCTTTAAACAATTCACATTTTTAAAACAGCCTATCAATGATTAGTATTCAAGCAAGACTTAGCTTAAAGGCATATAGAGGTATAAAATACATGAAAATGCTTTTTAAAAATAACTTTACATATAAAGAACAGTAAGTGGTCATATAAATACATTAAAAATATACACTAAAATATGTATGCTTAATATAAAAATAAATAATAATAGTTAATCTCAGGTAAATTTCTTCCTGAGTTTCCTGCCTTTAAGGACAGGCTTCAAGGATATATAGTCATTAAGTCCTGGTGGTGTATGTGCTGCTAATGACATAATCCATCTCAATTCCTTTTGCTCTGTATTGTTAATTATGTCTCCAAGCCTATGAGTCTCAGTTACGGTGTCAATGACCAAGAAGTTAAAGTAATGGCTATCACCCTTAAGCATCATATTCTTAGCTATGGCACTATGTTCCTGCTTTTTCCTGAAACAATAGTAGTGATCTCGAATCCTTTCTCTAAGCCATCTGTTGGTCTTATCAACATAGAATGCATCACAACACATGCAGGAAGCTAAATAAATCAAATTGTTAGTCTCACAGTTCACTATCACTTTAAATTTATACAATCTATGTGTTATAGGATGGGCAAAATTATTACTAGTCTCAATATGCTCACAAAAAGAACAGGTATTACATCTTCTTGTATCTAAATCAACCATAGGTTTATCCACATATTTATCTGTATAACAAAGCATTTGTTTGAGAGATTTCTTCTTTTTATATATAAACCTAGACTTATCTCCTACTATCTCTCTTACTTGATTATCTGTGGTTAAAATATGGCAATTACGGTCTAGTATATTTTGAATCAACTTGGTGTCAGTTGAGTGTGTCATGCAGAAATTTAAATTAAATTTGCTATATTCCCTTCTATTAAATACATTCTCCTTTTTACTGGATGGGGTTGAAAAGTATGGTTTACCTATATTATTCCATTGGGTTACAGCTAACTCAGATGCTTTGACAATCTCTTTCTGTCTATAGCCCCTTCTATGGAAGTCATTTTCTAGCATATTCAAACTACATTCAAAGTCCTGTTCTACTTGGATTACGGTGCCAGAAATGTACTTATTTTCTTTTGATTCATTTGGTGTAATTTTTTCCTGCTTCTCTTTCAACTGTTTTTTCTGTGTTTTTCTTGCTTTGGACTTTGTGTTTAACCCAGTTGGACCATGGCTGAAGGAGCGGTTGGAAATGTCAGTGTGGATTTATTCCCCAAACGTCTAGATGGGAAGAACTACCATCAACGTTTTACTCAACTATTGACTTTAGACTCCAATCCATTACTGAATGGTGACTTTACATCCCAACTTGATTATGAGGTGAATACCAATCAAGGTGGTGGTGCTGTGGTAGCGTTGTCGCCTCACAGTAAGATGCTGTTTGGTTCGATTCTCAGCTAGAGCATCTTCTGCGTGGAGACATGCGTGAATGGGCGTACCGTCGTTGAAGGTTGTGCATCAGGCCTGGCAAGCCGGTACGTAAAAATCAACTGCCAATCATTAGCGGACCGGAGTTCCGCTGTGGCGACCCCTAACCGGGAAAAGCCGAAAGACACAAACAAACCAATCAAGAACAGATGGTTGTTAGACAACAGCTATGAACATTAGAGAATGACCTATATTGTTTGAAGAGGTTGCAATACCAGAGATTACATATGGAAGCCAGTTAAGAGTTTAAAGTTGTCCCCAGAGGTCTGCATATCATGAATATACCCTCATATGGGTCCTTATACCCTTAACTACTTGCTAAATGGCAACAACTAAATATTGACACCAGCATAAAATATATGCAGCTCTTTGTAGATTTCTTTACACCTATAGAAAGAATTGAGTGAAAAAATACAAAATATGTAAGAAATGTTGTATAAAAATGCACATGATGACATAGTGGATGTGCGGCTATCAGAACTTATAGATCAGATTGGCTCATACGAACGGAAGCTATTATTAACTAAACAAAAAAAGTTAAGAAGAGATTTAACAGATTTCCAGAAAGGCAATGTCTTCTCATGGCTGAGGGAATCGGAAAATTATGGTGTTAGAACAGATAGAACTAATAACAGGATTCAAAAGAACATCAAGAGATCCAATAACCCCTGCAGCACCATCCCTGTCACAAACTAATGCATCATTGTCATTAGAATCAAACAATATACATGAAAATGATCTGAGTAATATGAACAAGCATATTACTTTAAATTCTGACAATGTCATTAGGCGGAAAGCATTAACAACAAATGAAGGATTCACTTCTATGGAACCTGAGACTTCAACCAATCGTAACGGTTCTTTTCCGGTTTTACCCCTCCCCTTCAATGTACGACAGAAGAGTAACTTAGATATGGGAGTGGAAATGTCGAAGTTCAAGAGGAAACAGTCATTCGGAGAAGGACAGGTCCAAACTTTGAAAAAGATGTGGCAAATGACCAAGTATACAATATTTCAAAAAGGAAACTAAATGAAAATTAACTTTGTGTGCTGAATAAAGGTTTAAGCTTTATTCCAGCTGCTCGAGCGGATTTAGCGGATACTTTAACTGAACTAAGACTGTTTGCCAGGAATATAATGCTCAGAACGCTATATTGTGTAAGTGATACTGAGAATAATACTGCATTTAGTCTTTTTAAAAAACAAGTACCTTTACACCTGTAATGCCAGCATGCATAGATGTTTTTGTGAAAGCTTGTGAAAATGAACTATACGAAATGTTTTATATTAACAGTAGAGATAATCATTTTTATAACATGAGTTTCAGTGAGACTCAGGCACTAAATAGCCTTAAAAATGACAGGGAAATTGTTATAAAACCTGCTGACAAGGGGCATTCTATAGTTTTTATGGACAGAATGTATTATTACACATCGATGCATGACCTATTGAATGATATGGAGACATATAGAAATATAGACAAGGAAACTGTTAATCTGATGATAGAAAGTTACAATAGACAAATTAATAACTGCCTCCTAGAAAATGTCATATCTAAAGACCTATGTGAATATTTCTCTGTTGAGACTCCTGTAGTTCCAACTTTTAATGGCTTACCGAAAATTCATAAAAATGAGTTGTTCCCCCCATTTAGGCCTATAGTATCAGGGGGTGGATGGATTACTGAACTGACATCCATTTATGTAGAGAAACAATTAAAACAGCTTATAGTTAACTATGAATATATATTAAGAGACACAGAACACTTTCTTATGGATTTATACTCTTTTTTGCAAGAATATAGATACAATGGCGATGAATTGTTTGTTACATTTGATGTAACCTCTCTTTTCACGGGTATCCCTAATGCAGAAGGGATATCCCTCCTGAAAGAATTTCTCACTAAGGATAATACTTTTACTATAGATAGAATTGATTTAATATGCCTCCTTCTGGAACTCATATTAGAATTTAATATCTTTACATTTGATGAGAAATATTTTCTGCAAGTATTAGGTGTAGCCATGGGCACCCCACAGCTAACAGTTATGCAAACCTGGTTATGGCTCAGTGTGAGCAGACTTTTTTGCTGAATGACAATACTTTCAGGACTGATATTTTATTCTTTTGGTGTTTTGTAGGTGATTTGTTTATTTTTTGGGGAGGAAGTGAAAGCAGGTTACATGAGTTCCTAGCATACCTGAATAGTAGTTCTGGTTTTCTGAAATTTACTATGAACACCTCACAGACCCATATTGACTTCTTGGACATTAGGGTTCTTAAGGATGATATAACTAATAAGATATACACTAAGTTATACAGAAAAGACTGCTATAGGAATAGCTATGTACACAGGACGAGCACGCACCCACCCCATATTTTTAAAAATGTTATAAACAATCAAGCTATATGTACTTCTAGGCTGCATGTGAGGGATCAGGACTTTGAATGTAGTTTGAATATACTAGAAAATGACTTCCATAGAAAGGGCTATAGAGAGAAAGAGATTGTCAAAGCATCTGAGTTAGCTGTAACCCAAAGGAATAATATAGTTAAACCATACTTTTCAAACCCATCCAGTAAAAAGGAGAATGTCTTTAATAGAAGGGAATATAGCAAATTTAATTTAAATTTCTGCATGACAGACTCAACTGACACCAAGTTGATTCAAAATATACTAGACCGTATTGGCATATTTTAACTACAGATAATCAAGTAAAGTAGATAGTAGGAGATAAACCTAGGTTTATATATAAAAACAAGAAATCTCTCAAACAAATGCTTTGTTATGCAGATAAATATGTGAATAAACCTATGATTGATTGATTTAGGTACAAGAAGATGTAATACCTGCTCTTTTTGTGAGTTTATTGAGACTAGTAATAATTTTGTCCATCCTATAACACACAGATTGTATAAGTTTAAAGTGATAGTGAACTGTGAGACTAAGAATGTGATTTATTTAGCTTCCAGCATGTGTTGTGATGCATTCTACATTGGCAAGACCAACAGATGGCTTAGAGAAAGGATTCGAGATCACTACTATTGTTTCAGGAAAAAGCAGGAACATAGTACCATAGCTAAGCATATGATGCTTAAGGGTGATAGTCATTACTTTATCTAATTGGTCACTGACACAGTAACTGAGACTCATAGGCTTGGAGATATAATTAACAATACAGAGCAAAAAGAAATGAGATGGATTATGTCATTAGCAGCACATAAACCACCAGGACTTAATGACTATATATCCTTGAAGCCTGTCGTTAAAGGCAGAAAACTCAGGAAGACATTTACCTGAGATTAACTATTATTATTTATTTTTATATCAAGCATACATATTTTAGTGTATATTTTTAATGTATTTCTATGGTCACTTAATGTTCTTGATATGTGAAGTTATTTTTAAAATGCATTTTCATGTATTTTATACTTCTATATGCCTTTAAGCTAAGTTTTGCTTGAATACTAATCATTGATAGGCTGTTTTAAAAATGTGAATTGTTTAAAGATGGATGTTTTATCTTGTTGTTTGTCATTTTGGTCTGAAGAAGCAACCAGGAAAGGTTGTGAAAGTGCTTACCTCTACAATAAATATTTTTGGCTTTTATACAATCAATGCCTCCTATCTGCCCTGGTGGTGCAGCGGTAGCGTTGCTGCCTCACAGCAAAAGGTTCTCCTGTTCGATTCTCAGCTGGTGTGCAGGGAGTGCCTTCTGCTTGGAGTCTGCATGTCCTCTCCGCGGTCGAGTGGCGTTCTGAAAGACATGCGTGAATGGGTGTGCCTTCGTTGAAGGTTGGGCATCGAGCTGGCAACTTGGTACCTTAAAAACCTACTGCCAATTATTAGCGGACCGGAGTTCTGCTGTGGCGACCCCTAACTGGGAAAAGCCGAAAGACAAACAACAACAACAACAATCAATGCCTCCTCTACTTGGATTACAGTGCCAGGAATTTACTTATTTTCTTTCCAATAGGAAGGACTCCAGTGAACTAGAACCATTTTTTAAATAGTCCAGTAGGCAACCCATAAAGGCCCTGTGCTTTCTGGCTTGGAGAGGAATTTACAGACCTTTAAATTTTAAGTACATTCATAGAATTTGAGCAGGTTCTTTGGGTTAACAGTCAGTTTTAATTTGTTGCCCCCCCCCCCAAGGGATTAATGAGGCAAACCCATCTTGAATGAGTTATAGTTCAAGGAAGAGTAATGCAAAACATCAAAAGGCCAAAATGGGATATTTTCACTGCAGGAGAGGAAACAATGTCTTGTCCATCTTTACATACCTCCAACAATTACATTTTCAGCACATCACCCTTCTAGTTGGAATGTTAGGAGTTTATCCTACTTAACTTAGGTAGCCCAATATTTGCTCCTCAAATATTCCGCTGCAGCCAATATGCTAAACTTATCCTGAATCTAGCCTCTTTTAAATAGGGAAATTAAGCTATTAAATTTGATCTACAAGGAAGAAAACTTTGCCTTGTGAGGATTCATTGTTCTTCTTATGTCCTGCTCTCATAGGCTGTTCATGACTTGATACAACTTTAATATGAACTTTTAAGTCTCAGATGGAGCCCGGGGCAATGATACTTGGGGTATGTAGGTACAAATTTAGAGATTTATAAAGTAAGATAACAGAAGAAAATGCTGCTATTGAATACTGTTGGATTACATGCCTGTTGCATAATCTTTCCTTTATCAAAGATAGTTACCAGATTAAGAATGACAGAAAAATTTTTCTTAAGCTCCATAATAACCGTTTTAGGTGGAATATAAATGCATGCTAGTATAATCCTTCTCCCTTGCCAGTAGTTCCTTACTTCCACAAATCTACCATTACTATCTCTTTTTCCTCTTTCATCATTATAGGAGCTCCTCTACTAATTAGTATAAGTATTCCCCTTTTCCTTTGTCTCTGATATTTTAGTGAATATCCTTCTTGAAATCCCTTTCCTATCAAATTCCCATGGTCACTTCTTTCCAAATGTGTCTCTTTTAGCATTGCTATTTTTACTCTGAATTTCTTAATGTAATTCAATACAATTTCCTTTTTGTCTATATCTGTACGGAGATTCACATTCCAAAATAATATGTTTAGTGTATCCATTATGATAAGTTATTATTCTCACCTATTGTATATGACAGCTATTTTTTTAATATCTAATCTGATGTTGTTAATCTTTGTTCATTCCTTAGTGATGGGTTAACAGTTCTGAACTCAGAACTGAGCCAGCCAAATATCAAGCTCACATGAGCCAAAAACTCTCGAGTCAAGGTCGTACTGAGAATGCTGTGTTCCCTGTTACCTTATATTTCATTTGCTGTGTTGCTGTACAGCTGTGCCAAGCCACTCTCTTCAGCTAAGTGTCTATCTTTTTGAAAGTTTTATATATCGTTTCTACTTTAAAGTTTTTCAAACAGTTTCTGGTATTATCCTCCTACCCTATCGTATCCTTAAGACTCTCTTTTTTAAATTATTTCTCTTTATTACCCTCTTCTTACCTTTGAGGTAATTCTTCATTACCATCGTTGGTAATCCTTCTTCCTTCTCTCTTCTTACCCTTTTGGGTAGCCTTTCCTCTTTTTTTTGGTACTGTTCTTCTTCTCCACATCATTATGTCGGATAAGAAAAATAGCATTGGTTTTAAGCAGTGTAAGAATTGTGGCTGTAAGTTACTGCTTTCTGATGGCCATGACTTGTGTGTCTATTGTTTGAATGTCTCCCACCTTACTGTGGATCCCCCGTGTGGGATTTGTAGAAATGTTTCGAGCAGGACTCTTAACAAGAGAAATAACAAATTAATCTTGAAAGGTCTTCTCAAATCTCCTTTCTGTGAGGCTATTTCTGGGTCGGAGGGCTCACCCTCTCCTACTAAACCCCGTAAGAGGTGCTCTTCCTCTTCCTCATTGAGGTCACTCCCTTCATCTCTCTCTGGAGATCATAGGGAGTTGGCTCATAAGAAGGTGAAATTGACTACTACTTCGGTGCTGCCATCTGTATCTCTGTCGGCTCCAGGCTTGGCACCTCCCCAGCTGATTCTTGCTTCAGCTATGTCCTCCTTATCGACACCGGCACCGGAGTTCCTGGTGCAGACAATTATGGCTCCAACAGTTCCATTGCAGCCCTTACTGGCACTGTCCATGCAGGTACAGTCCCCTTCGGCACCATTGGTACAATCTCCTTTGGCCCTGAGTATGACGTTACTGTCCTCCACAGTGCAGACACTTTTGGCACCAACATGTTTTCTGGTGCAGTCTTTTTTGGCGCTGTCATTGTCACTGGTGCAGACACTTTCCTTGATGGCACCATACCCATTGGTGCAAACACTTGCTTTTATGGTGCAGACACCTTCAACTTCTATGGCGCTGACATCATCGGCACAGACTACTTCCACACTGTTTTCTTTGGTGCAGACTTCCTCGGTTCCAGGCTCTGCACATCTGGAATTAGCAAGGACCAAGTACTCTCCTTCCTTGGACCCATTCATTGGTAGCCAATATAGTCCTTTTCTAGAAAGGCCAGAATCACCCTTAGGTTTCTCTATGAGGTCGACCAGGAGCCTCACTGAGCAAGATGTGTTGTGGCTTCTTGACCAGTTTCTTGTGGCCAGAGGTCTCTCTCACCTGTCGAAGTCCATGTTCCCTCCTTCAGGTGAACGTATATCTCCTCAAACTCCAACGTACACTCCTCCTTCGACTTCCACCCAAGTATTGAAGCCCATTACTCCAACAGCAGCTTCCCTTCCTCCGACTCCAATAGTGCATCTCACTTTGGAACAGGAGTCTTCCTTGTAGCTCTCGGTGCACTGGGCATTAGGCTCTTCTCAGGCCAGTGGCTGTGCCTTGGGGGAGGGCATTCTTGGTTCCATGCTGAATTTTTCTATGGCACCCTCCAGGAATTCTCCCTCTCTCACACTTCACAGTCCTCTTGAGACTCCTGGCCTGGGGGTCAGCTCATCAGGGCAGGGTGTGACCCTGGTTCTGAGGCTGTCATGCTCAGTTCCCAGCTCCCATCCCTCCTTGGGCAGGCTGGCATTCCAGGCCATGGAGAGGGTGCTTGCCTCTGCTGGCAAACCCCACATGTCGGAGTCCTTTCCCCCCTCTGTGCCACAACTCTCACAAGCCACAACCACCAGACACCAGGCACAAGGGCTTCAGGTTTCTCCTCCTTCGGAGACCCCTTCTTTGCAGTCTTCCCCAGAACTTCCCACTGAAGAAGTACCCTGCAAAGCGTCATGCAAGAGGAAGCACATGGACTCCATTGAGAAGTTGACTGAAGATACGGACTTTGATGACAGGGAAGGGTCCTCATGGTCACCCTCTGATGAGATGTCCTTTGGTGACATCCTCGAGATCCTTAGAGGGGTGACTGGAAGTCCTCTAATATTTCCTCTGAGGAATCCGTATTCATGCAGGCCTTTTGTGCCTGGCCCCCTACCTTGCCAGCTGATGAGCTCATCCAGCTCATCATCCAGCATGCATGGAAGGCTCCTGACACCATGGGAGTGATACCATGGAGGCCTGATAAAATCTTATCGCCCCCAGCTGAGCATCCCCATTGGTCATGAGGTCTTCCAGTAGAAGCCATAGTGGTGGCGGCTGCAACTAAGAAGGATTTGGCAGAATAGAGTCAAACTGTCCATCCTCCCAACAAGGAGTCCAGGGCACTAGACAGACTAGGGAAGCATGTGTTTGCTTCATCAACCTTTGCCATAAGGTCTTTGAATTATTTGGCACACCTTACCAGGGTTCAGAGGGATCTTATCAACCAACTCTCTGAAGCCTTGGCAAGATCTGTTTCTGACGAGGTCCGTGACAATGTGGCTTCTCAGATAGCCACCCTAGAGTCCATTTACAATTCTGCCATACGTCTTATTTCTCATGCAATGGAAGGAGGGGCTAGAGTGACAGGCAGTGGTATAGTCACCAGACGACATATCTGGATGCACCTTTGCGACTTTGCGGACTCCTTTAAAGCTTCCTTCATGAACACCCCCATCGAGGCCACGTCTTTGTTTGGCCTTAAAGTGAAAGATATGCTGGCAAGGTGCGAACAAGATGGCAAGACCCTATTTGCCATTGGTATCAGACACTCCACTCCTCAATGATTCTACTCCAGAAATCAGAGGAGTGGGAAGATGTGGCACAGGAAATCACAGGGCTCTTTCCGTGATGCACGTGCCAAGTTCTCCCCTAGAGGCAGAGGGGGAAACTCCAATGTAAGAAGCCCCTTTCAGGATAGAAGAGGTCCACGAGACTGGGGTTCCAGAGATTCTTTCTCTGGCCAATCCTATCAGTGCTCCTGAAGCATTACCCAACTGCTCACCTCTGGAAGTGGTGAGGGGTCATTTTTCCTTGTACCCCTCTGCCTGGTGAAATACAACTATAGACTCTTGGGTACAATGGATAACATCCAGAGGCTATCACATCCCCTTCCATCATTGTCCAATCTCATCCAGAGTATTACCCAACATTCCACCCAGTCAAAGGGAAGCAGCAGCACATGAAATCCAAAAGCTGCTACAAAAAAAGAGTCATCCAGATGGTCCCCCCAGACCATATAGGATCCGGTTTTTACTCAAGGTTCTTTTTAGTGCCAAAAAAGACAGGGAACTGGAGACCAATTCTGGATCTCAGCACACTGAGCAAATTTGTGAAAACAGAGAAATTCCAGATGGTCACGGTTCAGTCTATCCTTCCTCTCCTGGAAGAAGACAATTGGATGTGCTCTGTAGATCTTCAAGATGTGCATTACCACATAAAAATGGGCAAATGCTCAAAAAGATACCTCCACTTCCACATAGGAGCCAGTCACTACCAGTTATGAGCTCTGCCCTTTGGTCTCTCTACAGCCCTCAGAGTGTTCACCAAATGCATGGCAGTGGTTATCGCTCATTTGCGACTTCAAGGATTCTAGGCATTTCCATATCTAGACAACTGGCTCCTCACTGCCCCTACCAAGCCTCTACTGAAAGAAGCCCTGCACTACACTCTCCTCACAGCACAATGCCTGGGAATCACTATAAATTGGGAGAAGTCCAACACAACCCCAGCTCAGTCTTTGGAATTCATAGGGGTACTGTTGGACACGAGAAATTGCACAGCATCTCTTCTGGACCACAGGCTTCAAAGAATAAGGCAACAGGTTCAACAGCTGCTCTGTCACCACAAATCTCCCACTTGATCTATACTCCAACTCTTGGGGTCAATGACAGCCTCGATCAACACTGTTCCTCTAGCCAGATTCCACATGAGGCTCCTTCAGTGGTTACCTTTCACTCAGTGGTACCCTCTGCCACATCCTTTATCTTTTCAAATAAGTGTAACTCAGAGATGAAAGCAAGATTTACTCTGGTGGATGTCTCAAAATTTCCAACAATGGTCTTGCCCCTTCAGCCCCCATCAACCGAAAGCCACAGTGACCATGGATGCCTCCCTGATGGGGTGGGGAGGCTATGTCTGGGAAACTTGGTCCAAGGCACCTGGTCAGAGACAGAGGCCCTTCTGGATATCAGTGTCCTAGAACTGGGGGCGGTGCTACTAGCATTGCAAGCATTTTATTCCATCCTTCTGTCAGGGACTATTGTGATCCAATCAGACAACATGTCAGTGGTCTGGTACATCAACAAGCAAGGGGGCACCAGATCTTATCCATTATGTTGAGAGGCCTTGAGAATATGGCAATGGGCGATATTTTCCAACCGCTTTCTAATTGCAATGCACATTCCTGGGAGCTCCAATGTGATAGCAGACAAATTGAGCAGGTGCATTCTACAACCTCATGAATGGTCCCTCAACCCTATGATAGCGGCAAGAATCTTCAACCACTGAGGCCAGCCTTGCTGAGACCTATTTGCCTCCCCAACCAACTACAAGTGCAGCAACTATTTTGCTCTGATCCCCCCTTGGGGACAGTCACCAAGAGAGGCTCTAGTCCACGCTTGGCCCTTGAGTCTACTTTATGCTTATCTCCCTCTTCCCCTCATCTCCCAATTTCTGAAGAAAGCACAACAGTTGAAAAGCAAAGTAATTCTCATTGCTCCATATTGGCCTAGACAAGTCTGGTTCCCCTTCCTCTGGCCTCACCTGCTAGATCAACCGTGGATCCTCAATCCAATTCCAGTGTTGATCTCCCATCTGCAGGGTCTGACTCACCCCAATATAACAACCTTGAAACTGACAGCTTGGTTTCTCCACTTCCAATGATTGCCAAGCAGGAAAACCTCTCATCCCTGTGCGCAATATTCTGTTTGCATCTCATAAATCGTCTACAAGACTAATCTAGCTCAATAAATGAAAAAGGTCTTCTCTATGGGCAGTGAATAAACAATTAGACCCCTTGTCAGCCCCAGTTTCAGTGGTTTTGGATTACTTATCACATCTTTTCCACACTGAATTGTCTGCCTCTACTATTCATGTGCATTTAGCTGCCATTTCAAATTTCCACATTGGTTTTTCAGGATTCTTCGCTTATGTCACATAAACTCTGTAAAACTTTCTTGAAGGGGCTTATCCACTTAAAACATCCCTTTAGAGAACCGGTACAACCTTGGGATTTGGCATTGGTTCTGCAAGCTCTAACAGCTTCCCCCTTTGAACCTGCATCTTCATGTGATGTAAAATATGTCTCTTGGAAAACTTTGTTTCTGATTGCAATCACATCGGCCAGATGCTTGTCAGAACTTCAAGCCTTATGCATCAAATCTCCCTATCTTATCTTCCATAAGGATAGGGTATCATTGAGAACTACTTTAACAAGGGACAGTATTGCCTGCACTCCTTGGATGTTCATAGGCAAGTACAATTGTATCTGGACAGAACAAAATCTACCCGTAAATCATACCAACTGTTTCTGGCTTTTTCTGGACCTAGACAAGGTCATCCTGTCTCAAAAGTTACATTGGCTTCATGGTTGAGAAATTGTATTACATTATCTACAACAAAAACAATGTCACCTTGCCTCACAGAGTGAAAGCACACTCTACAAGGTCTATGGAAACTTCAGCAGCTTTCCATGCTAATGTTTCCCTCAATGATATTTGCTCAGCTGTAACTTGAGGCAAACCTCATACATTTATTCATCATTACAAATTGGATTTGGCCTGCAGAGATAGAGATTCTTTTGGCTCCATGGTGGTCAGGAATGTCCTTCCATGAGGGCCACCCAGGGATACAGGTAGCTGGGGACTCTGTCCCATCAGTAAGGAATGAACGAAGATTAACAACATCAGATAAAGAAGTTATGTCTTACCATAATGTTCCATCTGTGTCATTGATCTTTGTTCATTCATTACTTCCCTGCCCTCCGTCCCCCTCCGGAGGTTCTTGGTTGATCTCATATACTCCTTTATTGTAGGTCTGTTATGGTACTTTTGTCTATCAACTTGCAAACTTGATCTGAGGTAACAGGGAGCAGAGCATTCTGGTTAGGACCTTGGCTCGAGAGGTTTTGGCTGACGCGAGCTTGATATTTGGCTGGCTCGTTTCCAGGGATGGAACTGATAAACCATCAGTAATGAATGAATGAAGATCAACAACGCAGATGGAACGTTATGGTAAGACATAACTTCTTTTTTCCAGCTTTCATGTTACATGCATCCAGTAATATTTGGTGGGTTGAGCCTTTATATAGTTGTTTCTTGTCATCTCAATTAGAAACTATGTGACATTTTACAAGACTTTATATTTTAATGAAAACCCTCAAAACACACACACACACACACACACACACACACACACACACACACACACACACACACACACACACACACACACACACACACACACACACACATCCCAGAACACCCCATAACCTATTAATTAAATGCAATCACACAAAACTAAATACATCTTTATATGATGAAATCTAACCCTCCTGAGAAGAACAATTGTCCCAAAATTGACAGCTGTACCCACAGGCATTAACTAACCTAAAATTAAGGTTATCCATGCTAAAGTGCATGTTATAACATTTATTCTTAATTAATCTAATTAATCTAATAATTGGCAAAGAATATATATGGCAAAATGCTCCACTTGTTCTTCATTCTATATTGGGAAAACCAATAGGCAACTTAAAAACAGAATGTATGAACACTATTATGCCATCAAAAAGAAAAATTTAGATAATGCTCTTTACATGCACATTTTGTGTGTGTAGCAATAACAGTGTTAAGTTTCTTTTTACAGTTATATATCATGTTCCATTGGGCTTTAATGGAGACAGAGATGGGGAACTAGATTTTAGAGAATTTTAATGGCAGGTTTTATTAGATGCATGCAGGGCACCAGGGCTTAACAATGGTGTCAACTATAAAGCTGTGTTGAAAAGAAAAGCTTATTACAACAAATGTAAATAGTTTATATGTTTGTTAGAAATGTATGCTTTATTTAAAATGCATTTTTATTTAAACCCATTTTAAACAGTTTTTACATTAAGTTTAAGTAAAATGAGATTTGATTGCTGTGATGTGTATTGATGATGGTATAAAAATGAAAGAGTTGTTTTACACTTTGTTCTGATGAAGACCTAATTCTTGGGCTGAAAGTGCTAAACCAGTGGATTAAAGTTAATTTTGTGTGATATAGTGCTCCATCATCACTTGTGGTTTTCTTTTTATTAATCTAATAATTACTTAATCTAATTGGTCTGTTCTTGCCTTATTTTTATTTATTCCCTCCAACATGTAAAAAAAACAGCTTGTATGCTTTCATAAAACATTAACTTCTAGCCTTAAGAAAAAGTGCACTTGCTGTCTTTAAATTAAACTGCTCTAGTAAACACATTAAACTATTTAGTTACCAGAAAAGCTGCCATATCTTTTTCACTTCCAATAATTTCAAACTTTTTTACTCAGCTGCTTGTCTGTATACCTTATAATTTTATGTTTCTCTCAGTAAAAAATGTCCAGATCTCTCAACTTGTTTCCTTCACCTTTAGTCAGCTTGTTTTCATGGAAACATAAGAACAGAATGTATTTCTCAACTAACACTGAACACTTATTTGCTAAAGGAAAATAATTCATTATATTTTGATCTCTCTATTTAAAAAAAAAAGACTTGTTTAAACAAAAATCTTGCCACTAAATGAAGTCAAAGCCATTAATCAAGACATTCACCTATGCAGAAAGTAAACATTTCAACTCTATATATATTATAATCAGTGTGCTTTTATACCCCATCCCCAGCCCAAGATTATTGACTATTAACTTAAATGTGCTTTTGTCTGGTCTTTCTCCTCTTTTTGAATTGTAATGCTTACATTTCTTAAAAATATAAAAATAAAAAAGGACTTGTTTTCCTTAGTATATTTATCACTGAAAATGCTTTACTATATAACATGCAATTTATATAATTAAACAGTTTATACAATTACTGTTAAGAACAAAAATTGTTTTACTTATAGTTACTTTCTCTTTTTTCTCACTTTTTTCCTTTTAGTGTCCTTCCAAACATTAATGATATGAAATATGCCTGTCAGTCCTCCCACAGGTTTAACAAAGTCAACAAAAATCTAATCTTTCTCAGACTGTTTTTCTTGCAAAGCCATATTTCACAAATATGGTTGATGTTTTATAGTCTCATATTTATTCAATAATTTCAGTGTTGCTGGTCTTCTTTCTGTTCATCTCTATTTCCCAACCCTAGACTCCAGTTCAAGTCCAGGGTATTCCTGATTATTCTAATCAACTCGAGTGCTTTTTTCTGTCTCTCAAGTAGTTTTCTTTAGAACACTGAAAACGTTTTCACTGGCAAACTACCTCTGTGTGCTTTATTATCAGAAGAATGAGAAGCAGAGTCCATTTAACCTGTTCTGGATCAAAAAATGATTTTGATCCTACAGGAAAAATATTCTGAAGGCAGCTGGATACAACAGCTTGAATCTCACACCTGCCTCTCTACATTCCTTGATTCTTGGGCTAAATCTGCTTTTCTGTCTGTTTTTCAGTGAATAATCATTTTCTACAAACACTGCACTGTCTTCAATTTTCAATAGTTTGCCCTCTTGTCGCAGTTTTGTCAGGATTAACTGTTTGTGCTGGTATGATTGCAATCTTTACTAATACAGGTCTTGACTGCTTTCTTATGACCGGGTTTGGAGCATACACACAATGTGCCCTTTCAATTAACAAATACTGCTATGGGATACCAGTCCAGTTACTTATTTGTACTTTCATAAAACTAATACAGTCTGTTCCTTCCAGTTTATCTGGTATAACAGAAAATCACTGTTTCTCTCTGTGTGCTTTGTCTTCTTACTCTGTGATTTTTTTGAAACAGCTCTTCTTGAGCTGTCTCATACTCAGCCAGCCTTTTCTTCATTTAGACCTCTGATTTTGCAGTTTTATTAGCTAATCTGAATAGCTGTTTAAATCTTCTTCCATTTTTTCCAGCCTTTTGTTATTTGAGTTGATATAATTCCTTAATGTTTCATTTATTTTAATTGGCTCTGAGCACACATGACATTTTTTCCTCTAAATTATTGGATGCCATTTCTTATGCCAAAGCTGGAGCTTGAACTGGTTTTTGCTTAAGAGCTGCAGGATTCTTCCCAGTCAGTGTTTTCTCTTCACTTTTTCTAGTTGATTTTCTTTCAGGTTCTCTAAGTTTCTTCTTTGCTGGCAACCAGGCTTTGCATTTACTAGCTAGAAAGGGAAATTTTACTAAAACTGGCAGAATGACTGGCCCGTATCTATCAGTTTCTTTTTTCATGCTGAGAGAGCTGAAGTTAAGGTGTTTATCAGTGTGCCACCATTTAGGAAAGCCTGCAGCCATCCTGGAAAGTCCTCCATGATTTGGGTATTGAGCAGGAACCAATCAAGTCTACTTTGAAGGATTTGCATGCCAGTATAGAAAATGGGTAATCTGGCTTCAGTGTTACTTTCCCTATATACATATCAGAAAGGGTAAACAATTTTTAACAAATGTTTCTGCCTGGTCATGCTATAAGGCTAGTTTTGGATGGAAACCTCTTATAGTTGTTTTTTAAATGCAAAGCACTGCCCTATAAAATCAGGGTAATGCAAGCACCTTTTTCTGGATCAGTATGATAAGGTAGGTGCTTTTGCTTGGAAATGTTTGCATTGGTATTTTTATACTCTAATTAGACTTCAAATAATTTTTTCTCACGTAGACAGCAAATGTTGGAGGTGTGATAGGGAAGAAAGAGGTAACTGGGAACATGCGTTTTGGGAGTGTAATGAGTTGAAAGATTTAAAAAAAATTCCTTTGGAGTACTCTGTTAGAAATATTGGGTGGTCAAATGGCTGTAACTAAGGAAATTAATGTTTTGAGCTTGGACACATGATCTCGCTTTGCTAAATTTAATTTTGTTGTTTGCCCAAAAAAGTAATTATTAGAAAAAGGAAATCAAAGTCTAAACCAACAATATTTAAAGTATTGAATATTATAAAAGAGAATTAAAAAATGAACAATGGATCTTTAGAAAAGGGAAGGAGCAAATTACAAGGAAATACATAGAAATTGTGGGAATAATACATGCAGGAATAATTTTCAGAGGAGGAAGAGTGAGGTTTAAGGAAAGGCAGGATATTGAGCAAATTGTGGACTAGTGACAGTAATAAAGAAAAAAAAGATATGTGATTTATAATGTATGTAAAAGGAGAATAATGTTAATACGGTTTGTTTTATTTTCTGTTAATGTATGATTTCTGTGTCTTAAGTGACACTGTAATAAGGGTGTTAAAAATATGAAAAGGGAGGTTAGCCATTGGTAGGATCATAATTAATAATAGAAAATTCCCCATCCCTGCAGGATACTAATTATAAGGGCAGCCCATGATCTTCCTTTTCTGAAGATGTACTAGTCACTTCATAGCTAATGGTTTTATTAAGCAATACAGTAGTCCATATTTTCATGGATGACATAGAACAGGAAGCCCTGTATTGATTAGGCCCTGTCCATTTAGGTTTATTACCTCTTCACCAACCAGCTCTGTTTATGAAAACAGAGGAATTTGGACACCCAGACCTGTAACCTGAACTAGGACTCTATAGCTATTAAATAACAGTACCAAGGCCATGGATATTCAATAGTAACTCCTTCATTAGCACCTATACAACCCCTCAGTCAGTAACAAAAATCAGAAAACAACCAGATGAAGGAAAAGACATTACATTAGGCTTAGAATAGTATGGTACAAATCTGTGCACTAAGAAAAGCAGTTTACAAAAGAAGAAAAACTATCAATAATATCTCATATTTCATGTACAAAGGAGCATAAAAATTATAGCATTTAATAATTAAAATGACCAAAGGGCAAGATAATGCTACCATGTATACTAGGGAAAAGCTGTCTGGAAATGGTTCAAACCAATCTTGAAACAAGGACTGCTATCTTAGGGGTTGGTGGGAATATGTAATAGTAAACAAATAGTGTATGATGTTGTGCAGTCATGAGCAAAGGCATCTAGAAGAAAATTACAGATCTGTTGAGTGATTCACTGGGTAGTTATCTAAACATATGATTTATCTAAGGATGTGAAACAGATAGATGTGGTATAGTATTTGTTTTTTATGTCTCCCTAATGGTTTTGTAAAACAGTCTTATAAATTTATATTTTAAAAATAAGTTTAAGGTCAAAATTTGCATTTATTTATAAAAAAAAATAACTCATTTCATACCAGTAGAGGGAAAAGTTCTGTGGATCTTCTGATGTGGCTATGTAATAGGTTTATAAGTTTATATGTGTATACCAGGCTAATGACCTCAGGGGCCTTTTTAAACCTAGTCATGCTTCCCAAATATATCAGACCAGTTTTGTCCCTCTAAGGAGATTTTAAGAGGTATATGTAGGCTTGGCCTTGCATGGACAGGCATTTACAGGCTGTCTCTGTGTATTAGAATTGCAAGTGCCAGACCTGAGGTAAACGTCTGATTTGCCATCCACTGGTCCAAGTAATGTTTGAATTGGGTCATGGAAGACCTCTGTTTTACAAGGATGAAAAGCCTGTTCCAGAGAAGCATTAGTCTCTGAGACACGTATCTGTCCCTCCAACATCTTACTTATGTTGCAAACAATTATGTTTCTAGTTAGCCATTATGATTCAGTGACCAAAAACTCATGTCTGTCCACAAACCTATCAAATCTGCTGGGCATTGTCTGTACTCGTACCATATTGCTAAAGCCTGGAACTTCTTATCTCTATCCTTCCTTTCTTTCAAAACCCCTCTGAAAGACTTCCTAGCCAAAAGCTGTATTTTTTCTTGCTCCACATCAGGATAAACTGTACCTCTCCTTACTATCCCTTCTTCACTCACTTCATTACTTCTATCAATTTCTCTTTCCACCTTTCTCTCTAAATATACCAAAAAAACTGCTTTCCTCTCACCTTGTATTGCAATTCCTGTTTGTATTATGACTTACATTGAATTCCTCAATAAACTGGCTAACATTTCTCTAACTATTAAATCACTGTCATATAACTTGTATCTATTCTTAACCAATGTTTTCATATTATGCCTAATTTGGTATACTTATTCAAACTGTTCTTTTTTTGCATTATTTTTTTAAAGACTGTAAAATCATTATTCCTAAAATGTTTTGTAATACTGTGGAGCTTTTCTCCCCAGTCTTCTGCTGAAAATGTGCTCCTACCCAGTTGGACTTTCCCAGTAATCAGATATCAATCGATCAATCAATCAATCAATCAATCAATAAACTAGGTTCAGGACCATGGATCAGGCAATTTTGATGCTATTTGCTTTGCAGTTATGTATCCAAAAGGAATGTGAGGATGCCTTCTAAGCCAGGTATAGATCATCTCTCAGCAGTCTGTAGGACTCAGAGTACAGGACAGGGCTTTGAGGCAGCCACACAGGACATATTGCTTAGCACTGTATTCTTTTTCTGATGAATTCCAGTTGTTGTATGTGCCTTATCAGGTACATACTGAAGGGGGCATTGTACTCAATGATTCATTTGATGAGGGACGAATACAGTGGGATGATGACTTCCTTGGACCTAGGTGCTAGCTATACCCTTGCTTATAAGTTTTGTAACAAAGAAAGATTTCCTTATGACCACTGACGCATGATGGTCAAAGCCTAGATTACTGTCCACAAGTTTTCCCTTTTAGACTGTGGCTCTGGCACCAGTTATTTGTCTGTATCAAGCCTTCTTGGATGGTACTTGAGTCTTCAGAGGATTCTGTGACTGCACCTACTTTGCATTAATCTGTAAACTTGGATAACCAGAGGTCCTTGACATTGCCCTTGTCTTTAGAAAAGTAGATACCAAAAAGGAGTGGGCCCAGTTCAGAGCCCTATTGGACTCTGCTATTGAATGGTCTCTGTGGTGGTAGACTCTTATATTCTAACTTCTTGGATCCTATCTCTGAGCTAGTTGGCTATCCAATAGATGACATAGGGGTTTATGCCTAATTTCATGAGTTTTTCTACAATGCCTGAGTTGGTTATTGTATTGAATGCCTTGGACAGGTCAACAAAGGCAGTATGCAGAGCTTTGCCCTCATCAATTGCTTTGTTGACCTTCCTGAAGAAATTACATGTTAAGCAGGCATAAACTGCCCTTGATGAAACCAAACTGGCTTGGATCCAGTGTCAGAAGGATTCCTATGCCATTATTATAATTTCCATAATAATTATGTCTATGGCTTTGCATATGTGACTAGTCAGACTTATGGGTCTGTAGTTACCAGGGTCTGTAGATGACCCACCCTTGTGCAGAAGAATGAAAGTTGCAGTTCTCCATTTACTTGGCACTAAGCCTGTCTGAAGACTATGGTTAAAAAATTCTAATGGCCCTGATAAGTTATATTTCATGCTATTCAAGAGGCATCCTAGGATATTACTGAGGCCCTTTGATGTGGTGTTCTTGGCCTTAGAGAGTACATTGATGTTCTGTCACTTAGTTATAGTTGGAGGAGTTATGTTCAATAGTATTTCCTGAGTGGTGTCAGGGGGCTAGAGGGAGTAAAATTGGAACTAAATTTGTTGACTAGTAGATTTGATATAACTTGCTCAGTGTAGGTAGCTCCATTTTCAATTAGTTGAGCACATTATTATGTACTGCCTTTGAGTTTGCAGACATAGCTAATGGCTGATGAAAGCCTTGTGATTGTCCTTGGCCTGGGAGACTTTTTTGCCTCATGGCTGTATTATCAAACTGAATCGCTTGTTTAGATTGATAAGGGAGTTTTTAGTTTATTGGGCACTGCATTTCCTAATATTTGCCATGCTTTTCTTCCTTTTCAGTAGACAACTTAAGCAATTATCACACCCCATAGAAATGAATGGAAACACTAACTTAAAAAATGGATAAAAACAATACAATACAATGGAGGCATTTGGAAGCACATAATAAACTGCACAATCCTGATTTAAGCAATATTTCTCAGTGCATTATCAGGGAGTGTTTCAAAGACTTCCACAGAGACAGGGCAGGATGAAGGCTCCAGTAAGCAGAGATACAGTAGCCTTGCTGGACATCCCTACATGTAAATGAGGTAGTCTGGGGGTGTGGTTAGTACAAATTAGCCAAGTTACTCTTCCCTAGAGCCATACTCCATGACTGGAGCAGCACAGTAGACTGATTCAAAGACAAGTTCTACAGTTGCATTTTGTGCAGCACAATGAATAATGAGCATGGTAGATTCATGGTGAACACCCATTCTTATACATTTATAGGTAAGTACAAGGCCCTTGCAGGCCATTTTAAGCCTGGCCGATTTCCCCTTTTGTACTCAAAATAATCTATCCCATTTGGCTATAGATTGGCCTTACCCATCCCCATGGTTGATAACTATATATTACCCATAAAGAGAATAATGGGATCATACCATAGATAATTTGAGGGGATTCATGCATGTGATAAAGCATTTAGGAGCTGTCTCAGTCCATTTGTAGTACAAGGAGCACTCCTGGGGTAAATTTGATGTTTTCCATCCATAGATCTAATTTGGGCATTTTTGAAAATGGACAAGGATGGATTTTGTTTTATGTGAATGAGTGTCTGCTCCACAGCAGTGGTATCCTCTGTGAAATATAGGTGTCCCTCCAAATAGTTAGGTTTATGTTGCAGAAAATGGCTTATGTTGTTTCTAGACCAAGTATTTCTGATGCCAGTGGACTTGCTTGATGTGCAGTAACTCCATCAGTAATGAGCTGGAGGATGCCTTGAATGCCAGACATAAGTCATCTCTTAGCAGTCTGCAGGATACTGGGGTCTATATCACTTTGTTGAATAATCTATTCGAGAATGACTATTCATTGAACCCACTTAAGCGAAAACTCATTTTGGCGAACAATTGTTTCAGCAAATTTTTTCACAGAGAAAGGAGGTAGTTCGCCATCATTGGGAATTTGCCCTTTTCCCCACTGAAGTGTGATCTCAGAGTTGGTATATTTAATTAGGGGGTGTGGGGAGTGTGGGGGTACAGTCTCCCCCCACGTTGTAGGCTGTGGGGAGCGAAGTTCTCCACTTTGCTGAGTTTTAAATTGTGTAGTGTTTGTTCCAGTCAGGAGTTGGCCCACTATTTTTTTCCCTGTGAAAAAATTTGCTGAAGCGATCATTTGCTGAATAGACTATTTGAAAAAGTGATATAGACCTGGATACCAAGTATAGTGATAGGACTTTGAGTCAGTCCATGTAGGGCATTATGTTTAGGCCTTATATCTTCTTAGTGTTTATATATATGTAACAACTCCAATTTCTTGTATTCATGTCTATGCCAGCAGCATGTCAGTTAGGGTAGGTTAGTACTGTGAGGCTGTGAGCATATGTGCATGTGTGTGTGTGTGTGTGTGTGTGTGTGTGTGTGTGTGTGTGTGTGTGTGTGTGTGTGTGTGTGTATACACTGGGGAAACTCTTAACACAACTGTATTAAATGTTTGATTTATATGCAGATGAGTTGGCTAATGAGCTTTTGCTCTCTGTGACTCTTATATTGCCTTTAAATCTCTTATCACTGTAGTGCTACTAGGGGTCTTCACTAAAACATTAAAAGTACTATGACAACACTTTCTTTGAATAACCCTCAATACATATGGAAAAGTCTTGGAATTCCATTTTTTGACTCATATCTTTACTTCTTCTCACAGAACTTATTCAGTAATTAAATAGTGCAATATGTATTACAAATAACACCCCCTGCACACAATTTTTGGAAGCCATACAGGTGTAATAATACAGCTTCAGTGAATGCTGATATCACAAAGTGATTTTGCTGATAAACACTTTTACAGATAAGGGAATTTATACTCTTCCCCATTGTTGTGCAACTGTAGAGTTGCTATATATGTGTGTGAAGCAACATATATATATATATATATATATATATATATATATATATATATATGGGTCCCTATGAGTTGATCGACAACTCAAAACATCGACAGTGACTTCACCGACAAGTGAAATCACCGACATCGCAAAACACGGACGTTTACTGGGTAACGGATGCAAAGTCGCTACTCATGCCTACCATGGTTGCATGACACTGCCACACTTACTAAACCATGGTAGGCATGAGTAGCGACTTTGCATCCGTACCGTAAACGCATGTTTTATATGTCGGTGATTTCACTTGTCGGTGAAGTCACTGTCGATGTTTTGAGTTGTCGATCAACTCATAGGGACCCATACATACATACACACACATGTATATATATATATATATATATATATATATATATATATATATATATATATATATATATATATATATACACATGTATATCTGGAGAGGGGAGGCATCCCTGCACAAGTGGTGCAAAAACAACGAAAAACATGTTTTCAAGTTTGCTCAATGTGGCTTTCAGTTACTTAATACTGGGGTATTGTTACTCACTGAAAATGTTCTTCAGCGAGTTGACATGAGTCCCAAATTTTATACATGCAAATGTGTTTAAATGTGTTTGCATATCTGTGCTTGTGTGTGTGTGTGTGTGTGTGTGTGTGTGTGTGTGTGTGTGTGTGTGTGTGTATGTGTGTTCATCCACATGTGAGAGAATGCATGTATGAATGTATGTATAATATAGGGGGTTCTGGGATATAATAAATTAAATATCTGCTACTGTGAAATTTAGGACTGAGTTTTGTGATGACTGCTGTAGACAAGAGTAATGAACCTAGATTCCATATTACACTGTACCAGATATTTAACTTATTACAAAACAGACCTGCACACACATATCCTGGGTATCCTTTTTATAGTTATGTTTTCCTTACATTTCACTGATGTTATTTTGACTGTTTTGGTGTAGGTGTACTATTGTAGCAGTGTTCTTTGGTTTTCAGAATGGGAAAAAGTATAGTGAGGTCAGATTCCCTTAGTTCAAGTTACAATTTCAGTCTGTTTCACTCTGTTTCAGTATAAGTGCACAGAATAGAGTTTTTTTTACTATTTCTTTTTATTAAAGATTTAAAAAAACAAATAATATATAACATAAAAACCTTAGAACAATGTATATAAGAATGGTTTTCATAACAACAAATAATAAATCAACTAGTTACAAAGTTGTCTACTCAATAGAAAAAATATTAATAGTTCAACTTCCAAGATTATTTATTTATATATTATCTTTCATTTTTTCCCCAATTCCTTAAATTTCAACCAAGTATTATAATATGAAGTGAGTATACCTGTTCTTGTCTTGACTGAAGCTTTTTTAAGTTGACATTTTTACCAATGTTCTTATATTCTTTCAAGGTAGGAAACGTCTTATTTTTCCAGTTTATGGTAATGATCTCTCTTGCTATAGCCAATATACAGTAGACAGTCAATTATCTGAATGTAGATTATCTGAAACATCAATTATCCAAATGCAGCCTTTCAAAGTTTTCAGGTAGGAAAAATCATAAAGTCTGAATATGTAAACATACATATTCACTTGTGCATGTTTTTTGAGCTTGTAGCCTGATTGTGTGTGAAGCAATATTCTTTAATGTCCACTGGAATTGCTGAATGGTTGAAAAGTGTATTCCTGAGTGCAGAGAAAAACAAGATTTTAGAGTTGTTTTTATCCAATTCAATGTATGTTTGATTATCTGAACAATTTGATTATCCAAACTACCCCAGGTCCCAATTAATTCAGATAATTGACTTACTACTGTACCCCAAAGAAGAAGATATTTTGCTCTGGGAAAACATGTAGGAATTGGTACAGTAAATAAAACCAAATATTTAGTTAAAGTAAATTTATTATTAAAATGTCTTGTAGAAAAAAATCATATTCTTCCAAAATGGTTTGAACAGAATACAATCACAAAAACATATGTTGCCAATCAGCTTTAATATTTAACTTACATCTCCAGCATTTTATTTCTGTTTTATTCATTAGTTCAATTTTATGTGGTGTAATAAAATTTCTATGTATAAATTTCCAGGAGAATAATCTCCAGTGTAATGAAACTGTAGTTGTTTCAAAGATAACTTTATTTATTATGTATGTGATTAGTATAATTAAGTTTTATAATATTTCTTAATATTATCTGTTAAGACAATACCTAAATACTTACATTTATTATCATCCACAATATATTTAGAGAATTTCTTGTTTATTTTATATGTATTACAATTTATAAGTAGAATGTTAGTTTTACTGTCATCACAATTAAGTCCAGATATTTTCTGAAAAATGTCTATTGACTCAAAGTCTGAAAAGAATGATTATAATCGTTCAATTTTAATAAAATATCATAGCAAATAACTGTATTTTAGTATTTAACTTATCATTTATTGTAATACCTTTGATATTTGTATTTAATCTAAAATAATTTGCAAATGGTTTTATTCTTAAGCAAATAATAATGGTGATAGAGGACATCCTTGTTTAAGGCCTTTATTAATTGTTATTGATTTAGAAGTATATGAAATAATTTTGCATATGCAAAGGATTTCTCATAAAGAAATTTAATGAGATGCTTAAAGTTATTCGAGAAATTATTCCTCCAAAATAGATTGTTAATAGTCCCAATGAACCAAGTCAAAGGCATTATTAATATTTAAACTCATCAAAGTCAAGTTTCAATTTGTAATATTAACATAATCTATTATTGTAATTATTCTTTTTTATATTATCATAAGAATTCCTATTCATTATGAGACTAGTTTGATCTTTATTTATCAACATGGGTAGAATTTGTTTAATCTTATTTGCATATATTAACATAAATATTTTATAGTCAATGTTTAGTATTAACATTGGTGTAAAGGAAGAACATTTTGTTGCATCTTTCTTAGCTTTTAAAACAGGAGAAATTAGAGTATATTTCCAGGATGGAGAAACATTCGATAATCCTTTAACTAATGAATATACTTTCAACAATAATTCTAAAGCAGTTTTAGGCATTAATGTATATAATTTTGGTAAAATATCATCATTACCAGGAGATTTATTGAGTTTTAATTTATTGATTTGAAATTTAAGTTAAATTGAATTTGAAATGCTTCTAATATATCTTCTAGTTTTGTAGCCTTTTTTTTCCACTTGGAATATAAACTTCTTTAATATGATTAGACTTAATGATCATCTTTAATTTAAGTGCTAGTTTATGTTGGCTTTTAGGATTCAAGGAATAAGAGTTCATCTTAATCTTTTCTAGATTTATCATGGTTTGTGACGTAAAATTTCTAAATTTTTTTTATTTGACCTGCCAAGTTCTTCTATTAAACTTTTATTACCTTTTTGTATATCTAATTTAAACTTATCTATATTTATTTGTAAGTCTATTAATTCATTATCCCATTGTTTTTCTTATTTGAATGTCAACATATAATTTTATCATATAAATATACTTTTAAAGAATGCCATATTCTGATATGTCCCCAACTCTATATTTATAAAGGTCAGAATTTCTTTATTAAAACAAATCCTTAAATTCTGATAGATTATTTATATATGCTGGTATTCTTGTAATAGAAATATTATTCTTAGCAGTTACTATCATTACAAATGTAATTACATTATGGTCTGATAATGAAAACTACTTTAACCTTACATAATTTTGTTGTTAGATCATTTGAAACATACAGTCTATCTGTTTTAGACTGTGTAACATGTCTGTGAAAAATGCATAAAAAATTATGAATCTGATTCCGAAAATTAATTTATGTATTAGAAATTAAATACATCTACAAAATTTATTAAAGCTTTAGCTGATTAAGTTTTTCTATGTTTAGTGATGGCATTGGTATCTTTATCACTCAATATACAGTTAAAGCACCAGCTAGAATAATACTCCCTTTAGAAAACTGTATCAGCTCTTCAAGTTGATGTTTAACAACTTTTGCTCCTACTACAGGAATTCAACAAACATTAATTCAAATATATATTTTCATTTTTATTTCTAGAGTCAGTACAAAAAGCATTATTTTTTATCATTATATGTACTTAAGACTTTAGGTATTGGCATATAATTATTCCATAGCATTGCTACCCCTCTTCTCTTCTGATTGTAATGGAAACTTGAAAGTATAGAGTAGTTCACTTGAAAGTATAGAGTAATAGTGTGTATTAAGCCTATCAACATCCTCTTGCATTAAATGTGTTTCTTGTAAAAATATAACTTAGGCTTTAAACTTCCTTAAATATTTGTTTAAGCTGTCCCTCTTATAACCATTGTTCAAGCCATTAACATTAATGGAGATACACGTCATAGAATTCATGTTATATCGAAAGTACCTACTCATTTGTTTATCATACCTAGTATACCACTTCAATAGAACTTGAATTGTTTATAGATAAATCTAACTATAATGTTTTCAAAGTTGTCAGTCAAACTTGTTCTGCTAATAATAGATACCAAATAAAAGATGATTATATTGTGTAATACTAAACATAAACAATCTATATCCTTCACCCATCATGGAGTTTAGTACTTCTAGTTTGAATAGTATCCCTACCTAAATGTACCCTCTAACCTCCATAATCTAAAACAAACTTCCCTCTGCTACTATTTGACATTTTAACATAACTATTAAGTTATGCTATTACTTTAACAACAATGTCAGAAATTATCTCTCAAAATATTAGATTATTGTAGGACTAACTAATGATACTATTAACAGATTAATCTCATGACTGATTGTATTTCCAATATTCTACATTAAATACTGTGTTTCAATTGGACAAAATAAAACAGAGAAATAAACCATCCATTTTATCAGTTTTATACATTAAGAAGTAACACACAATATCATATGAACAGTGAGCATTCAATTCATTCCATAGATGCACATTCACTCTGTAGATATACATCCTTAAACTATTCATTTATAATATACATGTGGCCTTAATACTTCTGATGACACATATTTTATCACTTTATATGACATTTATTGTTTTATATATAAACTTACTAAAGTCCCTATTAGTTAACTATCTGCATAAGAAAATATTAGGACAACTCAGCAAATAAGCAATTATTTAAATGAGTACAAAATACATTGTTTTCCTTTCACTTTTTTAAATATCCTCATATCATGTTTAGTTAAATAGTTAATTTATAATGTATTCACTATACATTTATCATTATAAATATTATAAATATTAGCAAATACTATTGTTATGCGCAGAAATGTTTAGCCCCCCCATTTTGTCATGCAACCACTGCATAAACAATATCAAACATATACATGTGCCGAAATCATAAACTTGAATTTATATTTCTCTCACAGTGATATTTGATTAATTACCCTGATTGTATTATGTATTCTGCTCATATGTGTATTAAACTAGTGCAACAAATGATGCTTAGCCTTAGTAACTAATATTCTCTGATACAAGCCCTTGAAAAAGAACAAAATGAAATGGAAGAAGTGGAGAAGCAGAAAGCAAGATGATTTAAACAGAATGCAGATGACAAATTGATACTATAGTATATTTTATTGCAGACTTCAGCACTGCTGTTGCATGTGAAGAGTACTGCTGCTATGGCAATATTAGTGATACACTTTTATTAGCTGAGATGCTGACTGTGTAAGAGGTTGCATATGTTTTAATATATGAACTCATGTGCATACAAGCCAACTCTGTAATTAAGTTTTTGACATGTCTTGTAGTAAATGCTAGGGGTTAAAGAGCTATATAATATAAAATTCTTTCTAACAGAAGGAGGTTTATTTACTGCTAAAAGAAGAAATTTCACTTACTGACATGGTACATCACACCATCTTCAACATGGTTGCACCGTTGCTCCATGCACTGCCAAGCTGCATCCTCACCCGTACAAGTGGTTAGGTGTGATAAAAACTCATAGTCTTATTGTGGCAAGAGACAGAATGAACCAAACATGTCAACAGAAGGTCAATAACAATAAAGTAAAGAAGGAGACCTCCCCACAGGAAATGCATCCACATCCTTCTAAGCCACTTTGCAAACATGTCTGGAGCATTTCTCCCTGGGCCTCCACTGAAAATAGGCTCTGTTCTAGTCAGACTTTCCCAGTCAACAAATGTTACATAAAATAAAATAAAATAAATACCCACAGGAATGCAATCATACATCTACAATTCACTGCATTACTGAATATTTAAGACCTGCAAGTTCTCCCCACAGATGCACAACAATGAAAGAATATCACCACACTTGTTCACCAGCACATCACCCACAAATCTGGAATCCTGCTTCCAAAATTACAACCATACAGGGGACCTACGGAAAGGCTGGGAATAGCTATCCCTAAGAAGTGACACTATAGGCACCAAATCAGGCATCGCACAAACCAAGATATAAGAGTGAGTGAGCCAAAACCATAGACTCCCTCCACCAAACTAAGCCCTTGAAGCCCTCTGACACCCTAGGCCTAACCATCTCTGCCATCTGTCCTCTGCCCATCCATCCCTTTACCTTTGAACAAATCACATGCATTACAAATGAACAAAAGGAAACCCTCTTCAGCAATGTGCACAACCTGGCAACACAGAAAGTGGCCGCAAGAGATGGACTAGTATTGTCAGAAACCAGTCCTGATATACAGGAAAAGAAAGGACTTCTTTCTCTTAAAAATCAGTCTGTTTCTTTTTTCAAGTATGTGAACATACTTTAATTTGACTTTTAACCTATTTCATTGGATGTTATTATAATGTCCTTCCTCTTTTACTCTCTATCTCCCTTCCCCCTCACTTGCTCTTCATCAACAGATGCAGCAAACACCAATCACGCAACCTCGGTGGGAAGGTTAAAGAAACAAAAAAGAGACCAATGAAAAAAAAATCTAACATTGCACGAGCTCTGTTGAGCATTTTCTTCAGTTCAAATGTTCCTCTGTATTCTGCTAACATATGTGCACAGCTCTGGTCCCACAAAATCCAACTTCATATACAAAAACAAAAAAAGAAAAAAACAAGTCTGCTCACTCGCGACTCTCACCACCAACCCTTTATCACTCTATCCAAATCAAAGGAAAGGAAAACAATAACCCCTACAATGTGCATACTCGGTCACAGGGCATAATATAATATTTAAAACATCTGCAGGCTTCTCTGCATAATTAATATGCTTGCACATCACACTGCATGTCAAATCTCATGCTGGTTTCTCCCAAAACATCTACTTTAATAGGACAACAAACCCTTGTGAATCTTTAAACAATAATCACTCTAAAGTAACCTAGAATCCCAAGCAAACTACCCCAACCCAATATAGGATGAAAAAAAAATAATAATAAAGAAATAAAAGGATCTCTGTACATAATGCTGTTCCAAGATAACTTAATTGTTTTTTCATTGCAGAGTCTGATAGACTGTGAGAAAGAATTTTAACTAATTTAATATTTAGAATATGTTTATCTATTATATGTATTAAAAATAAAACATTTTTATTAATTATCTAATTAAATTAATCATGTTAATGTGAAACATAGAATCAGCATATTTACTAATTACATTACAATATTAATAGTATTAAGTTTCTCAACAAATATTTATTAAATCAAGTGATATATTTTAAATATTTAGTACAAGTTATTTTCTAGTTGTCAATAAGTAATTTATTGTAGTAAAAAGTTTTGGTGATTTATATAAGTAAAATTTATTTACCTTATACAGGTATATATCCATATTTCCCTCTGTTCCTTCAGGTTTAATTTGAAGCAGACAATGCCTGTCTAAAACACCAGAAACTATCTTGCTATGTTAAAGATGAAGAAAATTATATTATACTTTAAGATAAAAATTACTTTTTGTTCTCCTTGACCTTCCATCCATTTCTTTCTGCTTGTCTCTTCAAGGTACTATTATTCCAGTCCATTTCTTCAGTTTGATCTGGAATTTTATTTGTTTTTAAAAATGTGATAGCAGTTTCTAGGTTTGCAAATGTTTTGCTTTCATCTGAAAGAAACATTTTAAGTCTAGCAGGAAATAACACATACTTTAATCTGTCATGTCTTTAGTTATTTTATCAGTGGTAAAAAAAAAATTCTTTTTGGCATTACTGATGTAGAGTAGTCATTAAAAATCTTATTATGTTGTCATTTATTTTAATTGGAGAATTAGCCCTTGCTGTTTTTAGTATCAATTATTTGTCATCACTAGAAAAGAATAACAATTATGGACCTATGTGGTGATTTATTTTTTGATGAAGGGACAACCAAGCATCTATGTGCTCTTTTGATACCATAGGACATGGATTCAGGTAAGTTTAATGTCTTTGGAAGCCAAGATGTAAGAATGTTTACCATAGTGTCACTTTCAATCTTCTCTGGCACACCATACATTTGGATGTTATTTCTTCTTGATCTGTTTTCTAAGTCATCAGTTTTGCTTAGCAGTAAAATGTTTTGTTTCAGTAGAACCCTATGTTGTGTTCTCCTTCTGACATCCTTTCTTCTCTGCCATTCACAGCATCTTCTATTCTCAAAATCTGAATTTTCTGCTGTTTTAATAGCTCATGTAGTTGTTCCGTTAGGTTTGTACATTTATCCTTAAAATTGTCTAGTTTATTATCCATTTTGTCCATTTTTATTGAACATTCTTGTATATTTGTAAGAATTGACTGCAGTTCCTTTTTTTGATTAAGTCCTGTGAGTTAGTTTTTAGATGACTCATTTCAAATTTATAGGTATAAACCTTTCTGAAGTAATGTTGACAGGAAAAATGTTAATACACAAGGATTTCTCCAGACAGTATCTTTCAATATAATGTTTAGATAGAAATCCCACACAAACACAGTATTTAGAATGTCGTAAAATTAAAATGTCCTGTCAGAAGTATAATTCAAATAGCAGAACAGAAAAATTACACCTAAGAATATAGTTTTTCTGGAGATTATTTTTCTGAATATTTGGTAGTACTTTATTGATATGTCTTTATTGTAATACTGTATACATCTGAGTTTTGTGATATTAGTATTTTTTTGCTTTAATTACTTTTAATTGTCTTACTTCACACTGGTTATCAGACCTTATGTCCACTTAACTGAGAGTAGTGAGATCCTGACATATCCTTCTTGCCAAAGTCTCTCTCTCTCTCTTTCTCTTTGTCTCCATCTCTCGTTCTCAGAAGAGAACACCTTTTGACATCTCCTACTGAGGTCACTGCCTCCTTGAAGGACAGGTGTCAGGAGAGAAGGCATCATATAGGTTGTTGGGAGTTTTTTTTTAATTAAATGCTAGAGTAGGGGAAACTCTCTGGAGTGGAACATCTAGTGACCTCACACTTATCATCTAACCAGATGCCAGTTCTACTCTCCTTTGTCTTATATTTAGCAGTTTGCCTGATGCCATGGAACCATCTATTAGTCTACACTAGAGGGTGCCATGACTCCAGGCAATCACAGCCCCAGATAAGGGTAGCCAGCATAGGCTGCTCAATCCCTAACAGGGCAAGCCTTAGGTGAACTGGTGACTAAGAGCTCCATGGTGCTTGCTGGTGCTCACTGCCCCACCACCATCACCTCGTGCCCCCATGGTCCACTTCATTCAGATTACTTTTTGCTCCCCTTTCTCACAGTTTGCCTTACTCTTTATTGTTTCCTACATTCATTCATTCAATACATCATAGTTAGGCCCACAGAACCATAGGGCTTCTAGATGCACTGAGGTGCATTTTAGAATTTTTTTATTGATTGCATGAAGAAAAATCATGATTAAGGAAAGAAATTCAGTCTCACTCTTACTTCTACTCTCAATACACCTGAAATGCTCAAGATCGTACTGTAATGACTGTAGGGGAAATAGTTCCATTATGTTGGAGTTTGGGAGTTCTCCATGCTTTGTGGTGCATTTTAAAGTTTTTTTAAACAATCTTTTCATCCAATGACAACCTGAACAAAAATCATGATTATGGAAAGAAATTCAGAGTGACTCTTTCATCTTTGTGTTTTCTTGTATCTTTTCAACACCCTGTAATTGACCAGGACTGCACTATAACATCTGTGGAGGAAATAACTGCATTCAGCTGATAGTTGCATAGCGGCTAGGCACCCAAGAAGCCATAGGCATTCTATATGCTCTGAGGTGCATATTAGAGCTTTTTTCAACCTTTTGATCTAAAGATGGCCTGAACATAAATCATGACTAAGGAAAGAAAAGAAAAGAAATGCAGGCTTACTTTTTTATTTCAAGGAAAATTAAGTTTCATTCACAGCTTAACGCTTAAAGATGACAAAAGAACAGGTCACAATAAACTGAGCTTGCAATGGCATGTAAAACATATTTGGGAATTGTACCTGCCTCACCTCAAAAATAAAAATATAGTGATCCTCTATGTTTCCCCTCTGGTGTTACATGGCCACAGTCAAGTTGCTGCTGTCATACGTATTACAGCACGCCTCTTCACCTCACCCTCAAAAGACAGCCACTGTCTAGATAGCCATATGATGTCAAACTGGGACAAAACTGAAATAAACCCCCCAAAAACAAATATATTTCAACCTATTACTGTTAGGCATAAATAAATTGCATGCTTCCTTACTCTCTCCAAAGGATAGCCACCTGTATGTGCATCTGATACTAGATTGTGAGGAAATGAAAAAAAGATAATGATCACAGTAATATTTCCAACTTGCTACTCCTAGACAGTACACTGCTCATATATAAGCTACAGTAACCCTCTGTGTACACCTCTGAGGTTTGTGAGTAAAGTTAAGGAAATAATGACCACTCTGTCATGAGCCCATGACAAAATATAGTGACTTATGAACACCTTTGATGTTTTGGGAGAAAATTAAAGAAATAATGCGATTGTCCCCGCCACAGGCCTGCACACAAGCTATAGCAACATTATGTACACACCTCTGAGCGGAGTCAGCTTTAGTATAGGTGGAGTTCATGGCAGAGGCCACTACTAAGCTTTTGTCAAAATCCACTTATACTGCCTTAGGGTGATGGGGCCACTAGGCCTCCAAAAGCTCTGAAGCACCCTTGTTCTGTGATACAGCTTATGACATATTTTTAGAGAGATGACTCTTTAAACATTTTTTATTAAAATATCACTTAAGACAGGCATGCATAGATTACAAGAAAAGGAAAGAAAGCAAATAATTTTAACATTTTGTGCGTTTACACACATTGTACATTAAATGTTGTCTTTCTTTATAACAACTGCCTTTCAGTCCAAAATTACATAAATCACTCAGTTCCCGACATCCCTTAAACCTCATTCCTCCTCCTGAACATTATTCTGCATGTATTGTTCCAACAAATTCCATTTATTTATATGTAATTTGTTCTTTCCCTTTTCTAAAGATACTTCTTCCAGTTTTTTTTATCTCTTTTACAATATTCAGTGCTTCAAATACAGTTGGTTTAGGTTTTGATTTCCATTTTCTAGTAATTGCTTTTTTGGCAGTCAACAGAATTAAACTTAAGGCCTTACTTTGTTTAAACAATTCAGATCCTGTGTCCCAGCCAAAATAATATCCTTAGTTACAGCCATTTGCTCCCCCAATATTTCTGACCGAGTACTTTTTAGGGATTTTTTATTTAATCCGCCATCTCATTACACTCCCTAAGCACATGTTCCCAGTTACCTCTTAGGCACTCTCTAACATGCCGTCCAAACTTCTTGGCCTCATCTCACTCTATTACAATTTTCTCCCAATACTTTGGTTCCTTTGCCAGTTTACTCCAGTAAATCTCAGCCCCCTTATGTCTATTTTCTGTAAGCCTACTTGACGTAATCTCTATTGTCAGAAGCTCCTTTCTCCATTCCTGTGTTGGTTTAATTCTTAGAATACTTTCTGCTGCTTTATGAATATAATATTCTCTGTGGTGACTATTATTCTCCTTCAGGATCTGAATCCCTTTTTCTTGTCTCCTTCTATCCAAAATCCCAATCTCACCTTATTTCTTGAGCTTCTTCCTTGCTTCATCGTCATTCCTTTCTACTTTTAATTATAAGCTTATGCTTGGATTATGTATATGAGCCTTAACTATGTAGCTCTAAAATATCTCTTCAAATCAGGTAATCCTAAACCACCTTGTTCTATAGGGAGGATACACTTATTCCATTTAACTCTTGCCCTCTTTCCCTCCCAGATAAATTCCTTTCTCTCTTTATTAATTAATGTCCAAACTTTTCCTGTAGTTGATAAAAAATGCACCTGACTTGTATATAAAACTAATGGGACTAAAAATATTTTCACTGCTTGCATCTTGCTATCCATATCCATACCCATAAACAAGAGCTTCCAGTTTCACCGTTTTTTTTTTTTTTTTAATATTTTTAGATTCTTCCCACATATTCTTAGCTTTCATAACATAAGCCTTTTTTTTAATCCATGTTGGTAAATACTTCAAATTATCACGTCCCAGTAAATATGGGTATTGCTGAACCAAGTTATTAGTGGATACCCAATTTACAGCTATAGACTTTGTTTTATTTTCATTAATATTTTATCCTGAAAAGACTTGAAACTGTCTCAAAATGTCCATCAACATCAAGAAGTAATTTTCTGAATTTACCAAATACAAAATAATATTATCTGCAAATAAAGCCAGCTTTTCTTGGTTACCAGACCAAATATATCCTTGTATGTCCAAATCTTTTATTTTCTTTGCCAGTGACTCTAAATATAAAGCAATTAACAAAGGAGAAAGAGGACAGCCCTGCCTAGCTCCTCTGTTCAAGCACAACTTATCAGAGAGGAACCCTCCAACTTTAATTTTTGTCTCCAATCCCTCATGTATCCTCCTGATTAACCTTACTACTGTATCAGGGAGCGCAAATCCTTTCACTGCCCTGTTCATAAAGTCCCAGCTTATTCTGTCAAATGCTTTTTCTGCATAAAGATATATCAACAGCAGTAGTATTTTCTTACATTCCTTCTGGATCATCATTGTTCTATTAATGTTGTCAAATACTTGCTTCCTCTCCACAAAACCACATTGATCCACATTTGTTGAGTATGGCAATACTTTTGCCAATCTTTCAGTTAGTGAAGACATGAGCACTTTACAATCATGGTTTAAAATTGAAATGGGTCTATATGAGGCTGGGTATGATAGCTCTTTACCATCTTTGGGTAATGCAGCCACTACAGCCTTCTTCCAAGATGCTAGTGCTTTTCCTCCTTTTAAAATACTGTTAAACAAAATTTTCAAGATCTTCATCACTTTCTTCCCACATAACATCCAAACTTCCACAGGAATACCATCTGTTCCTGAAGATTTCCTGGCAGACTGATTTGACATCACCATATTTATCTCATCTCTTTCTGTTTTAACTATTCATCGTTGAATGTCAGCTTCCTCTAATCTTGACATAATTAAGCCTTCCATAAATATTTCCATTTGTGTTCTTTCTTAGTTTCCACATTCCTCTCTTTTATACAAATTTTCATAAAATTTCCAAAATATCTCTAATATCTTTATAAGATCGCTGGTTATTTTTCTTCTCATGTGGTCCCTATGTTTGGTGATAACCATTTCTGTTTTCTGTTGCCTAAGTCATTGTGCTAAAAGATTTGTGTTCTGAGGTTATCAAAAAATAGATGCTTAATAAGAATCTTTCTAAATTCATGCATACTAAACAATTACTCCCTCATTTTCTTTTTAGTACTCTGCAGTTGCTTCTGTATTTCTTCAGTGAAAATCTCCTTATTCTGCAGTACTCTAACCTTTTAGTCCCTCTAAATAATTCCTATTACTTTTGTAACCGTATCTCTTACTTTTTTTATTTTTGCCCTATTTTTAAACTTACTTTTTATTTTATCCCACTCACTAGCTATTCCTTCTGAATATATTTCTATCTTCCATAATAATTTTCAAATAATTTCCACTACCTATTCCTTGAATTCCTCTATTTTTAACAAGTAGGTAGGTGGGAAAATGGTAGTACCTCATTTTTACTTCATTGCCCTGCATTTTTACCTTAGTTTGCATCTGTGCATGATCTAAAACAGTTATTGGATGTGTGTCAAAGCTTTCAGTTAAATACAAATGTTCCTGTAAAATATAATTTCTGTCCAGTCTAGCCCAGTTATTGTATCTCGGGAATAATATGTAAATTATGCCTGGGTTTCTACTGATGAATTTATGTTTTCCCATACCAAATATTTACATACATCTCTACAGAAATTTACCATATTTTATGTTTTCCCTTCTAGATCACCATGACACATCCTCACTATTGCAAATCAAGTTCCAGTCCCTAAGTATAAGTAACATTGCCTGCTGAAAACTAATTATTTCTCCCAAAAATTTCTTAAGCTCCATGAAAGCATTTTTGGTAGAATATAAATACTTGCAATCCTCCTCCCTTGCCAATAACCTCTTACTACCACAAACCTACCATTGTTGTCTTTTTTTCCTTTTCTATCATTATTGGAACTCCTCTGACAACCAATATTATTATTCTTACTTTTCTTTATCCTTGATATTCTCCTGACTATCTATCCTGAAACCCTTTATTTGTCAATTTCTCATTCTCATTTCTTTCCAAATGTCTCTCCTGCAGCATTGTCATTCACTTACTGCATTTCTTAATATAATTCAATACTCTTTTCTTTTTGTCTGTACCTGTAAGACCATTTACATTTCAAGATACTGATGATAAAATAGCCATTATGAAAAAAGTCATTGTTCCCAGTTATTATACATGACATTTTTTGAACGTGTATTTCCAACTTTTGTCTTACATTGACACAGTAATATCTGGCAGGCTAATCTTTTATATAGTTGTTTCTTCTCATCTCTATTTGAACCTATGCCTCATTTCAAAAGACGTTTTGCTTTAATGAAAACCCTCTAAAATCTAAATACATTTTCAGAACACCCCATCCCCTATTAAAGGAAAACTCCACCCTCTCATACAGTTTAACTCAATTGTTAGGTTTCTTTTAGGTTCAGCATTGTGTATGTACAAGAAACCTGCTTGTGCTTTTTAAAACTTTTATTTTCCTGCATTGGAGTCAAAGGAAGGGAAATCCTACCTACTTTTTTTTTAAATTCTACTTCTCACATACTTTGCAGAGCAATTTGTCTCCACCTGCATGACATATCATAGACACAGTTAATCTGTAGTTTACCCTGTCAGGTACTGCTGTCAATCTTAGATGGGCAATTAATCCTGCTAAAGTTAGAAACACAGCAGCTGATATAAAAAATACAGAAAGCTGTTGAACTGTTTTCCACTGTTTTTATTTCGGAGGGGAGGAGAACATAACACGCCCCTTTCATAGCAAAACAAAGTAATTAGATCAGTCAGGGGTTTAAAGGCAATTGTCAACTCTTCTGACAAATTTACATAAGCAGCAATACAGTATTGAAATGCTATGCTTTAAATGTTATTTATAATAGTTTATATGCTAAGATAAATTAAATGTAGTATCAAGGATTTCTGTGGCATTTAGAGAAAATCCAGAAAATATTTTTTCTTGCAAAGTATCAATGCATTTACCATTTTCAAGCACCCCCCCCCCCCCACACACACACACACACACAGGCCAGAACTGCAGAAGGAGAGTCACGTGGCAACCCTAACAACTACATGCACTGATACTGTTCATAAAAAAGGTATTTTATGCTTCTTTGTGACATCCTTCCAGAGGGGAATGCATATCTGGTACATGCAGATCCATTGTAAGAGATTCCCACCGACTTTGAGTGAGTCTTTACATTGTTAGAGTGCAACCATAATATACAGCTGAATTCACTTTAACATACATTGACTATGTGCCCTTGCATTAAAAACACTAAGAAAAGAAAATAATTTAAATACACACACACACACACACACACACACACACACACACACACACACACACACACACACACACACACACACACACACACACACACACACACACACACACACACACACACTCATATGCTTTTGTACACATGTACTTTATACACATATACACACACACACACACACACATATATATGTGTGTGTGTGTGTGTGTGTGTGTGTGTGTGTGCGTGTGTGTAATATGTGTGCATACAATTAATTATTTATATTAAACAACATAATATACTTAAGTATTATTAATGTATACATTCTAGTAAATGTTGCTCAGTGATTTACTTGGTCACTGTCACACATTGGCTATGTGTTGCACAATCTTGGTCAGTGTCTTTATGTCAGTATGTTTTTCTTTGTATTGCTAAGTGCATTTAATAATTGTTATTATCTTTGCCAATGTAGTCTATGTTGTGGCTGAAAAGGGCCTTGGGACCAGTTCACTTTCCCGTTTGCCAAAGTATAAATAAATATGAACTAGAAAAAGGGAGGTTGAACATGACAGAAATAACTGAGGAACTAGTAAAGCAAATTTTAAATCTGCATCATTCATGAGAGAGAAAAATCCTCCCACTGAAGGCATTGGGAAGTAGCAGACTAAGTTTAGATTTCTACTACTTGTCACTTGGGATCATTTACTGCAGTGAGAGTTTTCACACCTCAGCATGAGAGTGTGGGTGAGGGTTGTTAAATATTGTAGGACTACAAAAGACTCTTCTTACAAAAATCTGTTATTTATATACTTTCTTTTGCTGCAAGTAGCCAACAGCTATTTATAGCATAGAATAAGCTCTGACAGACACATAAATGAGGTTCAGTAAGGTAAACATAGAAGCAGCTCTGTTATAGAAGGTGTGTTTAGATGTCAGTCCTGCCATTCAATCTTAATGGCATGAGAAACCAGCACCACTTCCTTATATCTAGCATAAGTCCTATAAAGAGGACTTGAAATGTATTCTGGGAAGAAAGAATGAAATCAAGCAAATAAGATCGTGTTACCAAGGCAGGCCCCCATCATCCGCCATTTTGAGAGAAACACATTAAAACTGTAAAAGAAGCACTTGGGGTGATTTTGAGGCATTAAAATAGCTCAAAAACAAAGTTACAATGACAAAATATGCTTTTTAAGTTCTAAGGTGGAGTTTTCCTTTAACTTAAAACAAACACACAGAACTATGTACATTTTCAACAAATGAAATGTAGTCCTTCAGATAGGAACAGTTATTCCAAATTAAGTTTACCCATGCAAAAGCTCATGTTACAGCCTGTGTTCCCACTTACACCATTTGCTGTCTGTTCTTTTTTATCTCTAATCCCCTCCTGGAAGTGAAAAACATCTTGTATGCTTTTGGAAAACATTAACTTTTAACCTTAAGAAAATGTGTTCTAGGTTTCTTTAAATATAACGTAATTATATAGTGTTCTATTAAATGCATTAAAGTATTAAGGCTGGGGAAGCTAGTTTCAGACTTTATTTTTTCACTGAACTGCTTATCATTGTACCTTTAAAGTTTGCATTTCCCTCAGTAAAGAAAGCTCAGCACTCTCAAGATTAATTGCTTGTACATGCAGGCAGCTTGTCTCCATGTAAAAGTAGTCGGCAATGAGGAAAAAAGAACAGCTAACAAATTTCAGATGTGTGAAGGAATCTTTGTAAATTTCACTCAGAACAGAATGCACAAAATTGACCTGACTAACTGCCTTCAGCTGCAAACTTCTAGTCTCTGACTGAGAACATTTGCTAATAAAAAACTCTAAACTCAGGAATTCAATAAACTCTGTGCAGGCTTTGCACAAATGTATGTGTTAGCACAATGAGCAGCAGTGCTAATCACATATTCATGCAGCTCATCCCACTTAGATAAATACAAGCAAGGTTTTGCTGCCAGAAACAGTGCTACTGCTATGAAACTGTGCAGAGCAACAATGTCCCTCTTAAGATTACCAACTTGCAAACCTGCTCCTTGAGATTGTGTGGACAGCCACAATGACTATCAGGGTTGCTAATACCCCAGTAACAGCAGTACTAACACAGTAAAAAGTGAACTGAGTGCAATGTATGCAACTAAAATTATTTGCAGAATGAAGTAATGGGGGGCGGCAAGTGCAAATACAATGAAACATGCTAGGCAGGGAAAGTGTGCTGATGAAAATGGGCACAGATATGAATGATAATAATGAAGAAAGAGTTAGTGGGCATGGTAAATATGGCAAAGTCTCCAAGCTAGGATGGGTCAGTGTATGTACACTTCCAAGACAAGTCAGGAGCATAACATTAAGTGCACGCACACACACACACACATATATTTTATATATATATATATATATATATATATATATATATATAGAGAGAGAGAGAGAGAGAGAGCACAGTATGTACTGTTGTTTACACCTCCTGTGTGAGTATATTATATCATCACACATGATACTACATATGTCACAGTCACACAAGGTTACATGTCAATGGAGGTGAATGGTTGTGATATAAATATTCTCACTGAAGAGGACATTTATCAAGAACAGTATATTCAATAGGGGGTATGTGCATAGTCTAAAGATCTGCAAAATAACTTGCTTAAATATGACTGCCATGTCTGCATACCTCTCAAACAATCACGGACACATAGCTAGTGACTCCTGAACAAATGTAGACAGAAAAAGACACAATCAGGGACACTTTTAAAATATTATGACCATTAATCTGTGTCATTGACAAAATATGTGAGTGTAACTTATTATACATGTTCTTCAGGAACAGACATGTACAACTGTAATGATTGTCAGTATTCTATAAGGGTAATTCACCACCCCTTCCCCAGAAATGATCACTTTTTGGAGGGGTTAGGAGAGACAGTGTTTTACCTGGAGTTGGAATCAATCTCAATCCTGCCCAGTTGCGAGGTTTGTGTGATACATAAGCCACAAGCATCTAGTAGAACACCTTGAAGGGTTCTTCACTTTCAATTCCTAATGTGTATGCATCCCAAAGAATAGTTCTATATGGCCAACAAGATGTATGGCAGCTCACTGTGCCAAATGTGATAAACTTGACTAAAACATCCCTTGCTGACATAGATGTCAGCCATACAGACAACACTTACAAACAACACACTGTTTTGCGTGGATTCCCTACACACAGTTGTGTATTGCATGCATCTGCCACATGTAATAGCAATGCATATTGCTTGAAGCATCTACAATTGATGTGTGAATTAAAAAGTGATCCATTATAATGAATGGTATAGCAGTATGTGAGACTGATGGTAATGCATCAACTATTCCCATGTGCACACAAAGTACAGCAGTGCAAAGTCTAGTGTCAATGATTGAGGAAGCTGTCACTGTGATATTGTACACATACCAAACAATACATGGACCATGTTCTGTAAGTACATGTCAAAACTCAGAACATATACCACATGATCACTGTCCCCCTGACATTGCCAATGAAACTGTTATACTGCCATGAAATCCTAAATACATTCATATGTCTTCATGCAAACTATCAGGTAATAATACTAATGTGATGTAGCTTTACGTCCATGATGCAGTACAGTCGCACTACTAGCTGTACCTATGCTACATTTGGACTTCAGGGTGTACATCACCTCCAAATAAAATGTTTGGTCTGAATCACATGCGACACAGTGGAACTGTTAACATAGTCATTCAACTCTACCTATTTGACATCATTATGTCAATTGTGGATCATATGCTTATATGTTTATTAGTGGAAATGTGTGTGTGAAGGCCCTGACACTATATGTGGACACATTATAACTGAGGTGCATGCAGTTCATGCAGAACAGTTAATGACACAAATGCCGACAGTCACACAATGCTGCTGGGGAACACCTGTATAATCCTTGTGAACAGCAATACAATAGTGCATACAATGAATTTGCTGAGGTTACAAGTGAATTTCAAAATGTCATATGTTTGTCTATATAACAGCATTATGGCATGTGGATGAACCCAGGCGTATCTGCCCATGTAATCAGTATGATGTAATATTGCTGTATGTCACATAGCATTTAATAATGATAGGCATGCACATGCACACCCGTACCATACTGCATCTGTCACTGTTATGCTTGCATGACAACCATGTAGAATGTCGATATACTCAAGTAAAAGAGGACATGCCCTAGTAAGGCAACAATATACATAGCATCATCTGATGCCATCAGTCCTCAGGAGGCATATTACCACAGTTGTTATGAAAGGAACAGGTAACCAAATGGCAGCAGCAACCATCAGTACAGTAGCTCAAATCACAGATTGGAATATACTGTTGTAGGACTACAGTCCACCCACACCTCAACATAGCACATGTGGATGACAACAGCATGGACATGTGCAATGCTCAGAGGGTCATAGGACATTACTAGGCTACTGGCCAAGAACACATAAAATCTGAGTCATTATTATATGATTTAAGCACAAATCACTACAGCTATGTGATGGAAGACAGCAGGGGCATGTGCATATGTATGTATGTGTTTAATACATACTACCTCTGTCCATATGTGACATGTGCACCACCCCATGACAGAATTAGCAGTCACATATCAAGTGGTCTGGAAATGGCTTCTAGAGGGTCATGGAATAGCTCTGCATCATGATGTGTGCATGCATCTTTGAGATGATGACATCCTCAGTGTTCCACAGAATGGATGTCAGAGTGCAATTTATAGAGGATGACATCATCAGTGTATGCAGAGAAGATGTTAGCAGGAGTGTGTGATTTGATATAGCTGTGGACTCACATCCTGGTGTAAAATTGTCTCCAAACTGATATTTGAATGAACACACACACACACACACACACACACACACACACACACACACACACACACACACACACACACACACACACACAAACATACATGAGAAGTGCAATAATGAAATTATGTGTCTTCAAATTCAGATGAAGGTATGGCTGTATTAATACAAGTTACTGACAATATCAATGAGATATGAACATGGATGGACAATTTCCAGTGCCACTATAAACTCATACCAAATGTAACAATGCAGTTATGCACTGTAATTCTGGAAGTCTATTTGACAATGTCCCAAGTCCTGAAATATCATTTGCAAGTGCATTGCTGCAGGGCACATACAAACAGCAGAAAGTATGCCAACATATTTATGGGATATGTGGAGAATATTCATATATATATATATATATAGAAGTACATTTTTTCAAAAATGCGTTAAATATTATTTTAGGTTTATAGATTACCTTATTTTTATATGTCATGGAGGTAAAGAACAAGTAGCACAGTTTTTACATTTTTTGAATGACAATGAATTTGGCATTAAATATGATCAAGCGCAAGTTGACATAAAAGTTAATTTTCTTGATGTTACAGTAGAAGGAATAAATAATCAAAAAATCAATACTAATATACATAGGAAATTTGATAAGCAAAATTTAATGCTTCAGGCAACTAGTTGTCACTGCCCGCACACATTGAATTCTATTCCTTATGGAGAACTATTAAGAATTAAAAGGCTAAGCAGCAATATTAATATTTCTAAAATGGAAGCAATTAAAGCTATGAGAATGTTTTTAGATAGAGGTTACAGCAAACAAAATATATTAGATAGTTATATGAAAATTTATGAAAGAAGTAAAAGTAGAGGGATAATAATGAAAAATGAGACTAATGTAGCAATGGGGAATCAAATAACAGACAACAATAGTATGTTTTTTGTTACCAAGTATACAGTTTTTTCAGAAAAATTTAACAAGATATTGAAACAATATTGGGGAATAATTAGGAGACAAGTACAAAGTTTGTCAAATATAAACTTGAGAATATCTTATCAAAGGGGGCATAGTATACAAGATTTTATTGTACATAGTAGATTTAATAGATCTAAGGAATCAGTGATATATAATATAAAGAATTTAGGTACAAATGCTTGTGGCAAATGTTCTACCTGCCAGTATGTGATGCCTTCGTTTCAATATATTAATGGAAAAAAAATTTCAAACGCAGGGACACTTTTCTTGTATGACTAGGGGCATTATATATGCAATAAAATGTTCTTGCAGTTGCTACTATATAGGTGAAAGCAAGAGAAGTTTGGCTGAAAGAATTAAAGAACATGTTAGGGACATAAAAAATAAAAAAATAATTAGTCCTATAGCGGAACATTTTAATACAGTTCACAAAGGTGAATTTGATAGTTTACGAGTAACAGTATTATTCCTGCATATTTTTTAAATGAAGATTCATTGAAATATCTATTAAGAAAAAAAGAATCAGTTTTCATTATGAAATATAATACTTTACAACCAAATGGATTAAATAAAGAATGTCACTGGCAGAGTTTTATTTGATGTAACCTTATAATGATGTGTATTCTGCTTTAAAAATGTTTAGGGCAGCTAATTGATTAATGAGTTTTAGAATGGTTATAAAATAGCATGCTCGGAGTGAGCATTTTACTCTGTAAAGGCTGATGTGGCCGAGGCGCTAGGAGTTTTATCTGGAAATTTATAGTAATTAATATTATGCTGTTTTTTACTGCTTTAACGCTGTGAAATTAAAACAGATTTTTATCTGTGTGCCAGAAGTGTTTATTGGTGGAACAGAAATCGCACTTTTACTTCAGTGTACCAGTGGAATTTTTTTGACTTCTATTTGGAACGGGTGCTGCTGGCTTTTTGGTCGTGGTGGTATAATTCTCTTCCTAAGTGGTTACAAGCAGAAAGTATGTGTTGAGTAAAGCACACATCACTGCCCTTATCTTGTGTTTATGAATACATTGTCATATAGTGGAGAATTACAGCAGGGCAATCAGAGTTAGAGAAGCTAAACACCTCTTCAAATAGTGCATCACAGAGAAACTGATTTGTGTGGGTGATGGCAAAGTATTAGCGCATGTGTGGTTCGAATTTTGGGAACTCAGCTTAGACTTGTGACGTAATAGTGTCCACTGGTACTCATTGCCAAATTGTGCACAAATAGGGATAGGAAGTAATTGACCCGATTGGGGTTAACTGAGAAATATGTCTGTTAGTTGTTAATGTTTCATGTATCGGGCTTGCTAAATATCATTGGAGAAATTGCTGACGGATACCATTATGTGCATGCTGTAGTCTATGTCTGAAACATTGGGGCCATTGTTTTATTGCATAAATAATTGGTAGCCTTCCTTGTTTGCATGATGTTAAGGACAGAACAAAATCTGGTCTCTGTTTAAGGAAAACAGTGAAAGATTTAATGTAGTATGCCTTCCGTCACAATAAAAGCGATGCATGGCCGTAAGCACTCTGTGTGTGGAAAATACACCTACTGCCAAGCTTTTTTTTGTGGCACAGAGTGCAAGAGCAATGGATTTCTGGTCAGAACACAGGTGAACCAGGGCGCAAATCCAAATTATTCTCTTTTTTTGTTTTTTACAAATAGTATCAGGATGTCATTAGCTAATAAATGTGATTATCAATGAGTACACTAAAGTATGTGTCTTCTCCAAATGGTATCTGTAATGTCTATCTCAGTACACTTCTACAACTAGGAACTGTTTTGCAGGCCTCACTCCAAATCACAAGTTAGTTGTCTGTACAACTTGCTACATGACAAGGGGTGCAACAGCTTTTGAAATGATTTGCATGAATGAGCAGATATGCTAACTATTTGAGTAAGGCCAGATATCCCGAAAAGAGTGTGCAGTGTGCTTTTTCACAGTAAAGTCAGTTTCCACGTCATATTAGATGAATATGTAATCCATCATCAACTGAATATGACACAAAGGGAATCCTACAGCAGATTTTGAAATCTTGCACACTACAGCAGCACTGATCACCTATTGAATCAAGGTAACATGTTTGTATTATCCATCAGCAGAATCATGTAAGTATGCAGAAACCATGAGATAATCTAATAGATACACACCTGTAAAGAGGTGTGGGAGTGAAGGGCTGCCTACAAGGAGAGGTGGACATGCACATAACAATGTTTGGTGTAATGTAACATTCATGGACATGTTTTTGGTCTGTTCTCATTAGTAAGCTGCCATGCTCTGTAGCATGACATGACTGACATGGGGGTAAAAAAAGTGCTAGTAGAGGGACAACAGGCTTATAACAAGCAGAACATGGTTGGATAAATATGTCATAGTTCTGGGGATGGATGTCAATGCAAATAAGGTTTCTGGGCTAGTATCAAATATATCTCCATGAGGACTCATAACTGGCAAATGTTAACATGTGGGTGATTAAAGATATCATAGAAATATAACATCACAGTAAAAATGATATGAGATGCATCTGGAATCGAAGCCTTGATGTTATGGTACTATGGACAAAAACTAGTCTTCAGTCAAGTGCTTTATGTCAGCACTCCACATAGGAAGTTGCACTTTACTTCATCCATCTGTGTACAGAACTGTTAGAGTAACTCTTTCAAAGTAGTGGTTTTCCTGTGCTTTAACTCTGTATTCTAATAGAGCAGCATGTTTAAGCACCATTGTGTAGAGATAACCGAAGTAGTGTGGCCGATGGCAAAAACTCACCAGGTTTTATCATAGGACATGAAGAGCAATGCGCCACTGCTTGGCATTTGTGTGTGATGCCCAACTGCATGCAAATGCAGAGGACAAAAAAATTAAGGCTTTTTATGGGCCATTTCTGGCCATGTGTGGTATGTGATTCTATTTTTTTTTAACTCAAATAAAGGTGTGAAAATGGGGTTGATTGAAAAGTGGAAAAATGGGGAGCAACAGAAGGAAGAACAAAGGAGAAGCAATAAAGGAATATGCGGGAGGGGATTAGGAAAGAAGAATAGATATCCACTTCTTCAACACAGTAATGTGTACAAGTAGAGTAAATTTGATGAATTTTGACTGTCACAACAACACAGATGGGTGACAACAATATAATGATGTTGTATAGCCAGTTGGACCAAACCAAGTTTGTCAGAAAGACATGTATATGAAGCAGAGAGCTACGTATGGGGGCATTTTTTTTTCCTGTGGGACAGGTGCCCATTTTTTTTCTTTTGGATTTAAAAAGAGAGGAATGCTGGGGAAGGGACCTAGGAATGTGAGGGTCAGGTGGGTAGGATAGGTGAGGAAGCAGGTGCAGACAAACAGGACAAACAAGACAGACATAGGGATGGTGATGAACACAAAGGGTTGGGGGAACCATGATTGGGGATAGGTAGGGGACATCAGAGGTACATACCCATCAAGTAAGCATCTAATTTTCATCCTCAGAACTGTCATCACTCTCCCCTTTCTCAGTTCCCTGTAAGAAGGCTTGATATGGCAGTCTCTTTTCTGTTTTAATGTGCAACCTCTCCAGTAGGCTGATGCAGACACCAAGGCCAATGCCTATCACATCATGCACCATCCCTGGCAGTTCCTGGTGGGAGGCATAATCACCACCTCCACCAATACTCCCAGAGGGTACCGCTGTACCAGCAGCCTGGGAAATGGTGCTTGATGTGGATGGTCCAGTTAGTGCAGGAGGTGTGGAGGCAGTACTACCAGGTTGCATCCCAGTGGTGCTGGGTGTTGGTGCAGCAGCTGGTGGAGGGTTGGCAAGCCATCTCCCTGTGCTAAAAAGCATTTGGTTTGTTGGCAGAAAGGTATGACATCAGAACAGTGCGATTCAAGGTAACCCACAAAAGAGAGAGAGAGAGAAAGAGATAAGGGGTAGGGTGAGACAAAAGAGAAATATAGAATATTAGAACCACAACATGCCACATTCATGCTTTACTACAATAAATATGCTTTTCTTATCATAGGAGCTATAAAGCTTTCACAATCTCATAAATGATTGTGAATTGTTACATGTAATCCTTGAGATATGCACAAATTGCATATATGCTTTTAAAGATAATACAGATTAATTTAAAAATGTAGCATTAAAGCCAATATTGCTGCATTTCAAACAGAAAAATAATACTTGCTGAATGTGAATCTATAGGTTACTTGTAGGAATTGAACACACACAATATCTATACACTATTACACTTGCCTAATGCACTTAGCAAGAGCTACAGAATAAAGCATGCATGCTTGCTGTTACAATTAAGATATGCATGCAGACCTTGATACTTATCTATGGAATCACAATACATTTATTAAAGTTGGGGTCAATTATGCTGCAGACATACCCCTTGCTTCTTTGAGTTGCTCCAACCTCTCAGCAAGCGCCTCCTGTTCACCAACATTTGCTCTGCAGCTGTAATATAGAAAATGAAAGATGAGACATGAAAGCATTATGTGTACTATTCTTGGCTATCTACACCATATCATTTCAAGTTGCTCGATCTGTATACTGACACAACTGGGGGGGGGGGTGTCAGCAGTTCAAAACCTATCCAGCCACTGGTCATGTTGTGCCTGCTTATACATCTTAAGATCACTGTAGTGGTTGTTACACTACTTCCCAGTGCTTGGTATGCCAGTTGTACTAGATACAGCCTTGGCTAAGCTGTTACAAGCCTCAGCCTTGTACTGAGACCCAGTATAGTCCCTCCAGCAGCAGCCTACAGCTGTAGTGCTTCACAAGGAGTGCAACAAATATTTTTGACTCCTCCACCCCCCACCTCAGTGCCCTGAATTTGGCACCATCCTCCTCATGTTCTGCCATGTTTGTAAAGGTCCTCCAACAACAGTTGCAATGTTTTCCCGCTAATTTGTGATATTGTGTTTTACAAGCGGTGCACTAACGCAACCATGCCAACCATATTTGCATGATGGTAAGCAAAGAGAAACATTGCCAATCAAAGAGGGTGGGAATTCATGTAACAGCAATGATGATGTGACATTTGGCATTGATTTATGGCATGTGTGCTGCTATACCTGGTCACACATCCACTGGTGAACACTAAAATGCTAAATGATTTGGCTTTTAAGTTTTGACTTTGGAAGGCTCAATGGGATGAGTTGGCACATATTTTGTGGGGACTTACACATTATTAAAAGCAATTTACAGAGTGTGAAATATGACCTTATGTAAGAGAGAATGCATAGATTTCCAGAGGTGATTATTCCTCATTGCCACAGAAGAGATGTTTGTCAACCATGGTCATTACAGATATTCAGTTTAAAGAGTGACTTTTGCTATACTTCAGTTAGGCCTGTATGTGTGGGACATTGAAAGGTCCTGGCTTATATATTCTCAGGTGTGATGCTGGACTAATATCTGACAATACACTGGAAATGGATAGACTTGCATGACTTTAGTAATAAAGTTTGGAGTTATGATGCATACCTCAACAATACATTTTGTCTTACTGTTATATTTGGGTTATGGGAGGGGTGTAGATGATTGTCAGTAAACTATTGTGTCCATCAGAGATATACATCTGCATTTTTTGTTACATAATCATCACTGTTATGCTAAACCAGTTGCACACATAATGCATATGATACCTACAAAAATATGTGTATGCAAGCAGCAATGATAACTTTCTGTTAATCAACCTGCTATACATAGCTATTGATATGTAGCATTACCTTTATAATCAAAGTTTTGTGAAAAGTTACAGTGAGGCACCCTTACTAAAAAGTAGAGTGTACTAGATTTGAATTCTGGCTCAACTGTGTTTTGACCATAAACTCACTACACTTACACCTGGTGCCACACATAAGTGTAGATAGCAGATATTATTTTTCACATTTAGTACTGCCCACAGTGCTGATTGTCGTGCAATGCCACTAAGCATGTTTGCACTTTGTAAGGCAACTTAAATAAGTTTCCACATTTAAACAGCTAACTGTGTTTGTGCTATGCCACACGCTGCTCATATGGAAAAAGAAAGAAAGAAAGAAACAATATAAAAAAGGGAAACAAATGTTAAATAATTATAAGGCTCTGGAATGAACCATTAAATTACTGCATTTACACAACACAGATGTAGTGGGTTCTCTCTCATTGCTACAGACACAGCTTTACAATAGTAATCAAATAATGTCCATACAAGCAGTTAACCATTTCATACTCAGTATTAAACATTTCATACAGTTGGACATTCTCAATTGATTGTAAATGTGTACATAACATATTCAGTGGACTGAGTGATCACACATTATTTATGAACATGTTTGCAAAACTGCAGCTCTCTTTCTCTTTGTATTCCGAAAATCATTCCCTTATCTCTGCATTACTATTAGACATGCAGTCTATAGTGCATATTCTCTCATTTTTATCACAAGGTGTGATACAAATATAATGCAGTCAACAACAGTTTTCAGCAAAGGCAGAAACTGAGCTATTATGCCAAGGAAATATACATGTGAGGTGTTTGGTTTTGTTTAAAAACTCACCGCAGTTAGCTCCATACTTTGTAAATGTATCCTCAATGACATACCTGCTTCAGTGAAGGGTTTCTGTGCATTACTGTGTTTTTCATCAGTCAGAGTAATCATTCACAGTTGCTAGTCATTAACATCAAACAATGGTGAATAGGCTACACTATGTTTACATCTGATACACAAAGTGAAAAGTTTGGTATTCAGCAGTTCTAATGAGTCTGCAGCTCATTTCCATATTCAGTGCTCAGAGGGCTGACTCTACACTGAAATATAACCATTTAGCTAGGGAAGTTGAAGGGGAGGAGACTGTTTTCAATCATGCTTATTGTTCCAATTGTGATTGTGTAGGGATAAGTACACTTTTTGGAAAGTACACTTGTGTAAAATCTTATCATTGCAGTATATATACTTCTCTTCACTGTTGCAGCATTCTAAACAGAAGGGATATCTCCAACCCAGGGCAGCCCAGTGCTCGGCCAGTATAACAAAGCTTAAAGATCTTGAATGCATCGTTTGCTACACCCATGCTCCCCACACAGAACGTAGGACATAAAAGGGACATATGGATGCAGATACCCAGAACTGAATTGTCCCAGAAGAGAACAGTGTCCTTAGGACAAAGGAGTCCATGCACATCCAGAAAAAAAAATGCAGAGGAAAAAGGGGAACCTCCCATCCAGAAGGGAATATAAAACAAAAAAAAAAAAAAAACAGAACAAACAAGAGGGGGCTGGAGGGAGGGAGTGAATACTGCAACAGTGAAGAGAAGGGCATCTACTGTTATGATAAGATTGTATACAACGGTAGTATGCTATCCTTTATCATTGTTCAGTATTATAAACATAAGGTCGAGTAAAAAGCTGAACAAACAGAATGGGAGGTGGAAGGCTGAAAAGAGCCCTCAACAAACCCATATAAATGGTTCTAGCAAAACCTTCTCTGGCCCTAAAAACCATATCCAACTTATAATGCTTAGTAAATGTATGCATTGAAGACCAAGTAGCAGCTTCAAGGATGGCATTGGGCAACAGCCCTAATGGAATGAGCTCTAACAGAAGTAGTCAGAGATTTGCCATGAAAAGTATAACAAAAGGAAATGGTCTTAGACATCCAGGAGGAGATGGTTTGCTTAGAAACAGCCAAATCCAATGTCCTGGGATGAAAGAAAACAAACAGCTGATCAGACTTATGAATAACCTTAGTTTTATCCAAATAGTATGCGAGCTGTCTGTGCAAATCCAAAGTATAAAAGACCCTTTCACTATCAGACTGAGGAGAAGAGAAAAGGAAGGGAGTTGTACTGACTGATTCAAGTACAACTCATGTACTACCTTGGGCATAAAAGAAGGATTAATATGAAGGGACATCCTGTTCCTGTGAAAAAAAAAGAGGAATGGTCATAAGGATCTGGAACTCAGAAACCCTCCAAGCAGATGTAGGGGTGGAAGGTTAGCATAATATTTAAGGTGTTTACCTTGCAGACACAAGGTGCAGGGTTTGTTCTCACATGGGGTGTTTACCTTACAGACACAAGGTGCAAGGTTTGTTATCGCATGGGGTGTTTACCTTACAGACACAAGGTGGGTAACTAGCTAAGCTTAAAATAGCCCACAAGGGCAGTTAGCCTAATACTAATCTTTGAACCTATGAACCTATAAGAGCCAGCAACAAAACAGTCTTCCAGGTACAATATTGCAAAGATGCAGAATCTGCAGGCTCAAATGGAACCTGAGTCAATTTTTCAAAAACAAACTTAAGGTCACAAGGAGAAGGAATAGGTATCCTTGAAGGCCTAATATGCAGGACACCTTTAGGAAATTGTTTGACCTCAAAATGAGAAGCCAATGGAGGATTCAATGACAGACAAGCAGAAATGGCTGACAAATGAGCCTTCACGGAAGCATAGGCCAGGCTGGACTGCAGCAACTCACACAAATAAGAGAGGACCAAAGGGACCCCCACTGAAAAAGGGTCCTGGTTATGAGCATGGCACCAGACAGAAAATCTTTTCTGTTTGGATATATGAGATTTCCTGGTTAAGGGTTTCCTTGCCTTCTTGTAAAACCCTTAGCATGTTCTCAGAAAAGAGGTTACTGAAAGGGATCAAAACCCTACCAACCACAGTGTCAGTTGAAGAGTGGACAGGTGAGGTTGGATGAGAGACCCCTTGTTCTGTATGAGGAGATCCAACAAGTGAGATAACATGTGGGAATTGCCCCTGGCCTGATGCACTAAGAGGGGGAACTGGTGCTGTCTTGGCCAGAAGGGAGTTACTAGCAAGATTTTTAGGGAGTCCAGCTAAACCTTCTGCAGGACTCTTAGAAGAAGTGAAAGAGGAGGGAAAGCATAAAGAAAGATCCATTTCCAAAGAAAAGAAAGGGCGTCCATCTTCCAGATGGCATGGCACTCTGGAACAGAAGAGAGGAAGTTGCCTGTTCAAAGGGAAGGCAAAAAGATCTACCTGAGGAATACTCCATTAATGGGCAATGTCCATAAACACATCTCTGTGAACCATCCATTTGTGAGCCTGTGTTTTGTACCTGCTCAGAGAGTCTGCTTCTAGATTATGCTCTGAAGAAATGTATACTGCCAGAAGAGTTAACTGACAACTGAAAGCCACCTCCCAAACTTAAAGAGCCATCTTGCAGAGGTGGTAAGATTTTTGTGCCTCCCTGCTTGTTGACATACCACATCCATGTAGTGTTGTCTATGTACACCTTCAAGGGGACTGGACAGAACATGTGATGAAAAGCTAGGAAGGACAGAATCAGTGCTCTTATCTCTTTGATGTTGATATGCTCTGACTTCTGCTTGGGGGGCAGAAACCCGGAACGTTCAGGTGATCAAAAGAAACCCCCACCCCATGTCTGAGGCATCGGTGAACAGTTCTTGAGAAGGGACTGGAGGTTGAAAGGGCAGGCCTGGGTTGACAGCAAACTGTTGAAGCCACCACTCAAATTCCTTCTTTAGACAGGGAAGGAGAGTTACACTGAAATCCAGAGGGTGACAATGCTACAGCTAAACTGACTTGGGGCGCCACTAAAGCTTCTGCATATGCAGTCTGGCATGAGAGAGCACTGGAATAGAAGAGGCCATAAATCCTGGTCTGAAGAAACTCCCTGGCTGGCATGGCAGTCAAAGGAAGAAGAGACTGAAAGAAGGCTGCCAGTGACAAAACTTTTGGAGGAGAAAGAGGGGCCAACACTGGCACTGTCTGAATCCTGCATCTTGAATACACATGATCCTGACAGGGAGTCAGGAAGGACTTCTGGAAGTTGACAGTGAACCCTAGACTTTGAAGAAGAGAGACAGTAAACTCTAGATCCTGTAACAGGCAAGTGGGCTGAAGCAACAAGTCATCTAGATAAGGAAACATCTAAATGCCTTAGAGCCTGCTTAGAGATTGCAGAAAGCAATCACAAGAACTAGCATTTAAAGGAAGAAACAGAAATGTAAAAACTTCCTGAAAAGAGTGAATAGAAATATGAACGCAAGCATCTTTCAGATCCAAAGACACCAGAAAAGCCTGAGGTAGCAAAGGAAGAAACAGAGTTTGAAGAGTAAGTATCCAAAAAAATGGACCTTGAGAAAGGTGTTGAGCAGGGAGAGATCTAGAATAGGTCTCAAAGTGCCCTCCTTTCAAGGAACCAGGAACATCCTGGAATAAAAAATGTTTTCAACTTGGGAAGGGGGACAGGTTGAATGGTTCCTTGGTTCACAAGGGACCCTAGAATCTCTGGGAAATGAGGAATTTGCTCTAAAGGAGGTTGAGTAATTTCTGAAAAAGGAGGAAGGGACTTCCATACCATTAAATAACCCTGAAGGACTATAGAAAGAATCCAAGAGTCTGAAGTGATGAGACATCAATTCTGAAGACAAAGAGAAAGATGAAGAGACAAAGGAACCTGGTCTAAGGGAGGAGGATTGTCAAAGTGAAGGAGGCTTATCAGACAAAGGTTCTGGCCACAGAAATCTGAGAAGCCTTAGAAGAGGGGCCCCACCTGCCACCCTTCCTGCAATTGGAGGCCTGGTGGGTTGTCTGTGAACAAAAGCAGATCTAGAATGATAATTCCTCTAGAATTTAGGGATTAGAGAGACAAAAATATGTTTGAGATCCTGCAAGGCTTTGCCTTTCTCTTGAAGAGACTTAAACAGGTCAGCAGCAGCAGTCCCAAAAAGGTGTTTATTATCCAAAGGAGCATGTAACAATTTGGCCTTCATGCCAAACTGGACATGATGCCAAGAATAACGCCTCATGACAGACCCAAAAGCCACAGCCCTGGAAGAGGTATCAGCAGCATCACAGCTACACTTAATAGAGTGACAAGCCACTTGAGAAGCAGAACCTGAAATTGATAATGCAGAACATTTGCCTTCAGAGTCAGGGAGGTCAGAAATAACCTGGCAAGCCTGAGTAATCAAGGCCAGAGCATACCTGGTCCTGTGGGTGTGGTAATTAACAGCTCTAAAGATCAAAGTAGAAGCAGTGTAAACTTTCTTACTAAACTTCTCCATTGCCCTACTATCCTTATTAGAAGGCAAAAGTTTGGAAGAGAGGAAGGGCTTAAAAAGGTTTGTTAGAAGAGACTGACACTATAGCAGGATCAGCAGTAGGACACTTAAATAAAAACAGACAATCCTCAGGAACCTTATAGAACCTATCAGGTTTCTTAGGAGCAGGAGGTTGAGAATCAGGAAACTTGGAAGCAGAAATGAAAGTGTCTAACATGACAGCCAGCACAGGAAGAACTGCCGATGGTTTAGGGGAGGGATTAGTGTCATGGTTAAGGTATTAACCTCAGATATACAAGGTACAGGGTTGGATTCTGACCTCTAGTTATAGTCTGCAGACTGATAACCTAGTATTTGCCAGTGAACCTGTGAACCTGTGAAGGAGTATCCACCTGAAGCAACTTATAATACCTTATCTGAATACCAGACACTTGAGAAGAATCCCACTTAAAGTATTCCATCATCCTAGCAGTTGTGTACCCAAATGACAATTCCTCAAAGGAAGACTCAGGGCTAGCAGACTTTTCCTTATCAGAAACATAAGCCAAAGGCTTAGGCATCTGTGAAGAATAGGGCAAAGATCCCTCATCGGACACAATCCTCATCCAAGGAATCATGTTCCCTAAGACATTTAGATGGGGTGTAGGTCTAAGGAGGAGTAGGCACTAATACCCCTTGAGCAGGCTTCAGGGCCATCAAGGCAGAAAACAAGCCCTGAGTAAATTCTAGCCATTCCCTTTGAGGATCATTAGGATTGACTGAAACATGCTTTGTTTTTTTTTTTTTTTTGTCTTTTCTTGGAAGGGGCATCAACCTAGCAAATACTGGAAGTTCTGACTCTTGGTGAGATTCAGTAAGAGAACCTGGAACCATCCTCCCTGACCAATATCTGTGGAATCCCTCTAGGACCTCTAAGATAATCAACTGCTGCTCCCCCTTGATGTCCAGATCAGATGCCTGCAAATCCTCAGAGGACATGCAAAAAGATGGATCCATGCCAGCCTCTGAGGGGATCGTGGGAGAGGAATCTGATGTAGATGCCTCAGACAGTGGAGGCTGGACAGCTAAAGAACCCAGCCAAGGTATATTGGCCTTCTTACCTAGTGGGTGCATCTTGGAGTTAAAAGGATTCTGCCATGGTATCCTGAGATAACTGTTTTATGACATTGGTTTTCAAGATAAATGACCAGGGAAGAAAAACATCTTCTGAGTGTCTTAGGCATAAGCGCCTTACAGATACTGCAAGAGTCAGTGGTCATGGGAAGCACCCAAACAAAAAAGACACTGTTCATGACTATCCTTATGGGCAGTCTTCTTCCTACACTGACATTTTCCCTTCTTGGGTGACATGAACTCTAGGTAGCAAAATAAAATACAAGTGAAAAGAAAAGTAAAAAAAACAACCCCAACAAGGCACTTATCTGGCGGCTAGGTATTCATCAGAGCAACAAGGCATTCAGACCAAGTAGCAATAATGGTGTTCAAACTGGTGGCAAATAAGTTCTGGGTAGCTGCATCTGTACATCTGTTTTATGCCCTGCGTTCTGTGCAGGGAGCATGGGTGTGATGTATGGTGCATACAAGATCTTTAGGCTTTGATATACTGGATGAATGTCAAGCTGCCCTGGGCAGGAGATACCTTCTGTTTAGAATACTGCAACAGTGGTATAGAAGAACATTGTTTTTTCTATATTGGGTATTTCAATTGCATGGGCCAGGTTATTTGATAAACTGCATAGGTATGTATTGCAGATGTCAGTCATGTCAGATGTTGATGGCATTGCTGGACATCTTGCACACATTCTTCTTAGCTACATTTACAGGTACCAGTTAGGCAGGTATCTGTCATACATTCATGTTCCTACACATGTATTTTTCTATTACAGGTTTGCCACTTATCTTGATAGCCCTGCAGTTACAACTGCTGTTATTTATGGCTAACTCTGTCTGATGCTAGCAGTACACAGCCATTACACAGGGAGATAAAGGCTGTCAGCATTGCCTGGCATCAGTTTTACTGTATGTATGTGGATTGGATGAAAAGTGTACCCCTTAGGTGCTCAGCATGTGCGCTATCCATTGCCCCTTGGCCAGGGCACAGACATATTGTGCACGCCTATGTCTACCTACACCCAGAGCAGCTGGGGGTTCTCTCTTTGACTCCTCACCTATGTGTGGATGTGGTAACCTTGTCATCAGTTGTGAAACATTTGTTCCTAGTCCTTGGTGCTCCTGCTGCAGCTGTTTTCTCAGGATAATATTTTGTAGGATAGCATACACTGTGATAATTTTGGCCCAAGCACTGGGATCATGCAGCAGAGCTCCCCCAGTGTATCTAGACACTGGAACCATGACTTCAACATCCCATGCTCATGTTCTGTGATATTTCTTGTTTGAGTGTGTGCCTCATTATAGCATTCCTCTGTGGGTGTGGGTGCATTTCTGATGGGCATCATCAGTCATGGTTTGAGTGCATCTCCTGCATCCTCCAGTAAATGGCCTTGAAGCACATCATCCATAGAAAATCTCTGGTAGAGCTGTGAGGTATGCCAGATATGGGAGTCATGGTAACTGCCAGGGTTGCCAGCACACACATTCAGGATGATTTCCCTGGCACTACACAAGACCTGGCAGTTAATGGAGTGGAACCCCTTTCTGTTTTTATGTAGCCTCTTCCCCGTTATCTGGGTGGTGCTTTGATATCAATGAATGTGGAGTCTATGGCATCCAAGACTTCAGGAAAGTGTGCGATGGGTAGAACTCAGCATAGTTCTAGCTCTGTCCATAGGGGTTGGGGGAAATATATATAGTCATTGACATGCCGTAGCATAGCATTCATGAATTGGTGTAGGATCCTGGATGCTGATACCTGTGACTACCTCCAGCATGTACTCTGTGGGTCATTGAAAGTTTCCTGTAGCTAATAGTCTAAGTGCAACACATATCTTGGTCTCCACAGCTATCGGTTCCCCTTGGTTTGTCCTTGCTCTGAGGTAAGGATGACAGATGCTACAGAGTTCAAGGAGTGTGTTTCTATCCACCCTGTGGCACTCTACTATTTCCACTTCATGCAGACTATGAAAAGTTAAATGGGGTCTAAATATCCTTCTCCTCCTTCTTGCCTGAGGTCTATCAGCAGCAGCAGCAGCAGCAGCATAGACTTGAGCCTGTTGCACATACACATGCAGAACAACAGCAGCAGCACCTAACATTCTTTCCCTCTAGTGTAGTTTTCATGGCTGTATTCTAGTAGGTTTTGGAGTACAAGGCCAATGACTACACATGTACATGATTGCTTTATAGATTTTTAAATAGCTCCACCATCTTAAATTTGTTGATTAGCATACAATTCAGCTGCTTATGCAGTAATTAGCATGCCACCATGTTTAAACCATAAACAAACCATGGGGGACTTGTTCAAAAATTAACCATTAACAATATCAGAAAAACTTTTTGAGGCTGAAAGTTACTGAGAAGTATTTATTGAGGGCTTTCATCCATAAGACATTGCAAACTTCATCAGAATAACATAAAAATAAAAAAAAAACAATCATACAATGTCACTAATAACGTGACTCCTCATCCCCACACACATTTAAAAGTCTCCTGACTGCACATTATACAAACTGCTTTTTATTATGACAGTGTCCTTCTAAACATGGAATAATGTGTGGTATATGCTTTACAGTCCACCCACAAGTTTAAAAAGTCAGCAAAAGTCCGGTCTTTTCTCAGAATTTGAAAAGCCATATTTCACAAATATGATTAATGTTTTATAATCTCATATTTATTTACTAACTTTAGTGTTGGTGGTCTTCTTTCTGATCATCTCCACTTCCCAACATTTGACTCTAGTCTAAGTCCAAAGTACACCTGATTCTTCTTGTCAGTTCCTGTGCTATCATCTGTCTGCCAAGCATTTTCCTTTAGAACACAGGAAAAGGTTTCACTGGCAAAATTTCTCTATGTGCTTTATTGTCAGAAGAATGAGAAGCAGAGTTCCCTTCTGCTTGCTGGATCACATTTTCCTTGAATAAACTTTTGTTTTATTTCCTCTGTAGCCTGTTCTGCATCAAAATATATATTTAATCCTCCAGGAAAATAATACTCTGAAGACAGCTGGATACAGCAGTTTGAATCTCACACCTTCCTCTCAACATTTGCTGGTTACGTGGATAAATTTGCTTCTTTTCTTTCTGGTGTACAGTGAATAATCATTTTCCACAAATACCCTGCTATCTCCAAATTTTACTACTTTTCTCTTCTGCCACAGTTTTGTCAGAATCAACTCCTTCTGCTGATATGAGTGCACCTTTACTAATGTTGGTCTTGGCTGCTTTCTCGTGGCCAAGTTTGGAGCATACACTCAGTGTGACCGTTCAATAAACAAACCCTGCTGTGAAACACCAGTCCAGCTACTTATGTTTGCTTCCATAAAATGAATACTGTCTGTTCCTTCCAGTTTCTCTGGAGCAGCAGCAAATCCCTGTTTTCTCTGCACACTGTATCTTCTAACGCTACTGTTTTTGTAACAGCTCTTTTCGAGAGGCCTTACACTCAGCCAGCCTTTTCTTCATTTCCACCTCAGATTTTTTTGCAGTTTTATCAGTTCATCTGAGTAGCTATATAAAGCTCCTTCAATTTTTCCAGCCTTTTGTAATTTGAGTTAATATATTCCTTCACTACTTCATTTGTTTTAATCTCCACTGAGTACATTTGATTTTGATCTCGAACCAAAGCAAAAGCTTGAACAGCTTTTTGCTGAACAGATGCAGGATCCTTCCCAGACAGTGTTTTCTCTTTGCCTTTTCCAGTTGCTTTTCTTTCAGGTTCTCCAAATTTCTTCTTTGCTGGCATCCAGGCACTGTACTTAGTAGCCAGTAACTGAATTTTATATAAATAACAGTTTCAATTGCATACCTACTTCTCAGTTTCTGTATTCACACTGGGAGAGCTGAAAATAAGCTGTTGATCAGTATGTAGCTATCTTAGAAGTCCAAGAGATGACTGTTTAAACTAAGCAAATCACAGAAATGTCAGTTACTTTCATCCAGAGAACCCCCACCCAGCATGTATAGCCACTTCTGTGCACAATTCAGACACTTGATTGTGATAAAAGATGATGGCTATGTGATGAATTTCAAATTTTCTCCACGCAAACAGCTGCCATACATTAAAATATTCCAGGTAGCTTCACAAATCACATTAGTCCTGCAAAGCCAAAATAATAAGTAAAAGATATCAGACAGCTAGCTATTTTCCTCCACTGACAGCTCCAATGATTTAAACCTTGTTTTGTCTGTGCTTACCAGATGTCAAGAGAAGTAGCTCATCTTGCAAATGAATACTAGTCCTATAAAGCCAAATAGTGACTGTTTAAACTGAGAAAATGACAAGAAAGTCAGTTATTTTCATCCAACATCCCCAATCCCTACCCAGCAGCTATAGCCACTTCTAGGTACAATTCAAACATCTGGTTATGATAAAATGGAATGGTCGTGTAATGCATTTCACCTTTGTTCCACACAGACAGTTGCCACAAATTAAAATATTCCAAGTTGGTTTAAGGAAATCAAAAAGCCAGAATAATGAGCAAACATCCGCAGCTAGTCATTTTTTTCCACAGACAGCTCCAGCAATTATATTTATGTCTAGTTTCTGCATATTGCAGATGACCAGAGACATATGTGTGTGCGCCAGTATGTAAGTATGTATATATATATATATATATATATATATATATATATATATATATATATATATATATATATATAGCTGGACTTGCCACCATCATGCTTCTGACCCCTCTACTGCTTCTGGACCCATGTTAACAGCTGTTTCTGTGTCCTTGAAGATCGGGAGATTTGATATTCAACATTGTTCGCTCTTCTGGTTCTTGACATTCTTGGCTTGCAATCATTTGGGCTTGTTGCTTCCAGATTCAAATATATATATATATATATATAGAGGGTCTATATTACAAGACCGAAGACGCATTCTTTCAAATGCGTCTTGGGTGAACTTAAAAGGCTGAAAACACAAAATATCGAAGTGGCTGTTAAGTGAATTTTTTCCCTGGGAAAGAATTTGCTTGGCCACTTCGGTACTTTGCTGTTTTTGGTAATGTAGTGCGGTCTCGGAGTTGGTATATTTAAGTAGGGGGTGCAACCCCCCACTTAATGTAATGTTTGAAATTGATTTTTATTTATTTATTTTTTTGTTGGAACAGCGATTTTTTCCCTTGGAAATAAATGGCAGCTCTGACACTTCGACATTGTAAGCTTTCGCTTACATAGGGTCGATTAATCACTGTTCGCTTTTTTAAGCATTCGGTGATTTAATATAGACCCAACATTTTAGATTTTCACATAAATCACTGAGGATTACAGTCAGTCAGTAATGTGAGAATTTGAATTTCATACTTCCTATTCTTCAGAACAGCTATGTTGATGTACAAAACCTGTTGTTCTATTAACTTCTTTAGTAAATGATGGTAATGTTTAAAATATATCCACCACCCCACTCATCATTATTTTTGTTTCTTCTCATCCTCCTACAAGGTCAGATTTGCTGGCCAAAATATATGGTTGATAACTGTCAGCATCTATGTAAGTAAATAAATAAATAAATACTTTGATTTGCCACTGATGGAATACTCAGCTTCTTCATATTAGGTTCCCTCCAAGCACCATAATTTATTCATGTTACACTTGAACTTTGTGGGGTTTTCTGCAACATTCAAGTGCAATGTGACTTGACTGGCCAAGTCAGCTGCAGGACCTCCCCCTAGAGCACCCACTGTGATATGTGTTTTCTTTAAACATGGGAACCTCAGGATGTTTAAACACTCATTTATTTTTTGGAGCAAAGGAAAGGTGTTTTGTTTCTCTAAAAATAAATAAAAATTGCAGTATAGTTTCCCTGGAAGAACAAATCCTTGGTAGATTCCTAGCTGTCACATGCCTAAAGCCGGATTTACCTTGTTTGCATTATTTTGCTCTCCCCAATCATTTTCATTTATTTTTCATGGATTTGGATTGGCGTATTTTAAGTAACAGCTTTTCCCTTAGTTCTTCTTATTGTTTTAGCATTTTTACAGCATAGTTATATGTTTCAATGTGAGTTAGGTGGAGATGCAAATCTATATGTTAGCGTGTATTTTGAATACTTGTATATTTGATTAATTTACTTTTTTCCACTTTAGGAAATGGGAGAGGCTGTATGATTTTTGTGTGTTTTGTGTTGCAGCAGTTTATATTTTTGCTTTGAATTTGGAGGGTGTTGTGCCACTGAGTTATATTTTGATGGATGTTTTACGTTTAGTCCAATTTTTTTTATTATTATAATTTCCATTATAGTCTATGGAGAAGCAGAACTAGTTTGATTTGGTTTCTTTTGTTAGGATGGTGTAATCAGTTTATATTTTTGTCCCTACTTGTACCTACCATGTCCCAGTACCTCTTCTTGATCCTACATACCACCTTCTCTCCATCATCTGTCCAACTTATTCCTTCGGACCATGGCCACTGTGAATGGGATAAATGCTGAGTGTAAGTAGAACAGGATGAATGAAGCAGAGAACAGATGAGGGCATTGCTGTAAGGCATCGTCCTTACAATCCCTAAGGGTAGACTGGAGTACTTAGGAAAGATAACCCTAAATGGGTGAAGGATCATGCACAGCACCACACACACTCAGTATCCAGCCCCCTCAGTTATGAGCAAATAGTAATCTGCTGTGTGGTCACAGTGCCACCACCCCCTTGGTAACTGGGAGTTCCTCTAATAGGTTCATAGGTGGGTACTAGGCTATCTGCCCGAAGGCATTTATAAGCCTAGCCAGAATGTGTTGGCTTTCACCATCCCCTTAGATTAGTTCCCTGTGCCTCTGTCCAGCAGAGCCACTGAAGTGATCCCCGAGGTAAACTTTCTGTTTCCCATCAACTCATCAAGGTTTCTTTTGAAGAGTATAAGCGAGGAGCGCTGGCTAATGTAGATTGGGATCTTGTTCCAAAGCATGGGAAGTCTCTGGGACAGGAATCTATCCCTCCAGCACATCCTATTTATTGTTGTGGTGAGGTTTAGATCCCTAGAGTGTGTTGATCGAGGGGATAAGGTTTTCTTTAGGTGGAGCATGTCCATCAGTTCTAGGTTGGACATGGCCTTGTATGTCAGGCAGAGATCACCTCTGAGTAGGCGGTATGCAACCAAGTACAACTGGGGTTTCTTCAGTCGCGCTGCATAGGGCATCTGTTTGAGGCCATTAATCCCCTTGGTGAGGTACTTCTGTGGTCTTTCCAGCTGTTGCAGGTGTCTTGTAAGGTACATCCCAAATGGGGCGTTGTACTCTAAGATGGGTCTGATGAGTGATGAGTAGTGGGGCAAAATGACTTCTTTTGATCTGGATGCGAACCCTTTTGTGATTAGGTGGGCCACGTAGAAGGATTTTCTAACCACTTTGGCAATGTGATTATCAAAGGTGAGATTATTATCTACTTGGGTCCCCAGATCCCTTATTATGTCTTCCGTATTTAGGGGACTGCCACCTATGTGGTAGTTTGTGGGTACTTTGTTTTTTCCAAAGGGGATGACTATGCACTTTTTGACATTTAGCTTGAGGCCATGATTTTGACACCAGGTATCCGTCTAAGTGAGAACCTTTTGGAGGATGTCTGTGTCAGCCGGAGAGTCAATTATAGCCCCTAGTTTGCAGTCGTCTGCGAACTTGGTCAGCCATAGTCCTCCTGTGCTTGCCTGTACCTCTGAGAAGTATATGCTGAACAAGAGGGGTCCTAGGACTGAGCCCTGGGGAACACCACTTGTAACCGGTTTAGAGACGGACCTAGCTCCTGCAACTGTCACCATATGGATTCTGTCCATGAGCCAGTTGGCAACCCATCTTGTGACGTAGGGGTTTATGTTCAGGCTGGTGAGCTTGTCTATAATACCAGAATGGGGAATGGTGTCGAAGGCCTCAGCGAGGTCTAGGTAGGCTATGTGTACCACCTTTCCCTTGTCTATAGCCTTCGTAACTGTCTCAAAGAAGTCCACCAGGTTTAGGAGGCATGATCTTCCTTTAACAAAGCCAAACTGGGTAGGGTCCAATGTTTGGAGGTTCCCAATGTCTCTGTTAATGAGTTCCATGATGATGCGCTCCATAGTCTTGCAGACCAAGCTAGTCAGGCTTATAGGGCGATAGTTCCTGGGGTCTGTTGTGGCTCCACCTTTGTGGAGCGGAATAACGGTTGCTGTGTAATACTTTATGGGTATGTAACCTGTGGAGAGGCTGAGTTTGAACAGTGTGTTTAGGTGAGGGGTTAGTTCATCTTTGAGCTCATGTAGGACACAGCCTGGGACACTGTCCGGTCCCATTGATGCTGAGTTTTTGGCTTTGGAGAGGGCTGTTTTAACCTGAGTGTCTGTGATTTCAGGGACTCTACATTCTTCTGGTATGGTTATGGGCCCTTTTGGGGGTGAGAGGGGGGTGAAGTTTGCACTGAACCTGTCTGCCAGGATGTTGGTGATATCGGTCAGTTCAGTGTATTTTGTGCCATTCTGCACTAACTCCGAGCAGATCTGAGCCTTGCCACTTAGATTCTTGACATAGCTAAAGAATGCCTTGTGGTTATCTTTGGAGTCCTTGGCAATTTTTCTTTCAAAGCTCGCCTTGGATGATTTTATGAGGGATCATAGTTTTTTGCTGATAGTGATCAGGGATGTCTTCCCTTCTTGGGATTTTACTCTTTTCTGTACTAGTTTCCTCCTTCTATTGTATAGCTTGTGTATGGTAGGAGTCCACCAGTCCGATTTCCTTTTCTTGGAGGAGTGAGTCTTGGTTTTGCTTGGGATGGCATGCTCCATGCATTCTTGTAGCTGCCCGTAGAATGCATTAGTAAAGGATTTTGCAGCTTGGACAGTGTTATCCTTCAGCATGGGGGCTTTGAAACTTTTCACCTTGGTCTCAAGTAATGTGAAGTTTGCTTTTGAAAAGTTTTTCATGGTGGCTTTCTTGTCCGGGGGTGGGGGCAGAATATGGATATCCAAAGTGATTTGCTTATGGTCAGATCTAACCAGCGAGGGGTTGACCTCTGGTGTGGAACACCAGTCGCCCATGTTGGTGATGACCAGGTCCAATATGTTGTCACCTCTGGTGGGAGTGTTGACCAGTTGAGCCAGGGTGTTTGAGTTTATAAATTCTAGGAAAAGTTGGGCAAGGGAGTTAGTACTTGAGTAGTTCTCCCAGTTAATGTTTGGGTAATTGAAATCACCTAATATTAGGGTGTTTGGTAGGACCTTTATGTTTCCCAGTGTTTTCAGAAATGTGGAATGGGGGTCCTGGGACATGGTGGGTGATCTGTAGCAAGCTACAATTTGAATTGCAGTTTTGCCCATTGTTAGTTGCACGTGGATGATCTCTGAATCATCGTACGGTGCCACTAACCTGGAGGTGTGGGTATCCTTGATGAATATGGATACACCCCCATAATCACTAACAGAAACCACCTCCCTCTCTCCCATAATGGGTGAGCTCATAACTGCCACTCATACTACTCTCCCTGCCTGGATGTACCAGCACCCAAGTCAATAATCAAACTCAGGTCATCTGGGTTGCAATCAAGTCTCCATCCCTCTCTTTACCCTGTGCTACACTAACCTATATAAATATATATATTCTGATGATGTGATCAACATATAGATACAATATTTACACTTTGTATTCAGTATAGGTTTTATTCCACTCCTCTTGTGAGTGTCCAAGGTGAGCTAAATAAATAAAAAAACAAAGATAGATAGATAGATAGATAGATAGATAGATAGATAGAGATATGTACATCTATCTATCTGTCTATCGATCTATCTCATCTATCTATCTATCATCTATCTCAAAAACAAAATATCCATAGAACATAGTGGCTGTAGTCTAGAAACCATAAAGAAAACCTGGACTAGTCTGTGGGGATTAAAACTCCCTCTATGACCAAGGTTTGTAGACATCCTTAAATCCATTGATGATGCCCTCCACTCTAGAGACATTTTCATTTTTTTTTTTTTTTTTTTTTTGGAATGAGGGACCCAATGTAGGGAGAGGTAATTGAGAGTAAGTGACAAATGTTCATGAATCTATTTCTCCAATGTGTTGTAGGGGGGTACTCATGCATCTTGTTAGAGCTACTATCTATAGTCTGTTGCAGTTGCTTCACTTCTTGGTGAAATAATAATTAATTAGTTCACCACAAAAACAAGTGCTCTTAAAAAATTTTTTTTATTTGGAAAGTTTGCATGTGGCCATGGGCATGTGTGCATATGTATACCTGTGGCTTTACTGAAACATCTTTAAATTTCTGGACATTAGAAAATTACACAACATACCTTACATAGGAGACATCCATTATGTAACTGTTATGGTCGTCTCTTTGTTTAGAAAATACACAAAATGTTTGGAATATTGTTCAGGAACATCTCTTTCTAAACTTATCGTTAAATACATAATCACTTAAACTGATCCCTTAACTTTGCTGTGGCCATTCAGTACTGGCTTTCAATAATATAGGTGATACTCAAAAGCTAGAAGAATACCATGAGATGTCCAGTTTTGCTGTAATGATGCCCCATACTACCCACTGCCAAATACTACATTCCACCACCAGATAGGCAATATTAGTTAGTGTTTTTTTTTCCCCATACTGTGTTTTCTGGGTTGCTTTAAGTTGAACTGTTTCTGCTCCTGTTGCAGCTTTGAACCATCAAACTGACAAACCCATAACAAATTATATGTCTTTTTTTACTATTTTTGAGTGTGCTTGTGCTGATTTAAATAACGTTCTGTACTTTGATAATCTTTCAGCTTGAACTTAAGAATCCAGTTTTTACTCCCTTGAGAGGAGAGGAAAGCAAACTGCCTTTGTTCTACCCTGTCCCTTTGGGAGCACACCTCCCTCCTCAGCATCTCCTAGTTTTGTGATCAGTGTTGTGTGAGAGGACGTGTGCTTCCTCACACCAAATTTCCCTTGGGTACATGGTGAGGATGCACTGCTGACTCTGCTAGGTGAACACCCAGTGCTCCCACTAGGTGTCACCCAAGAGCCAGTGCCACAGCCACTTCCATCACCTCAGGATGGGCGAGCCGCAGAGGATGCTTATTTCCATTCTTCCTGGCCAGCTCCTACAGGTACTCAAGATGCTGATCAAACTTGGGTCACCTGCACTAGGCTCAAGGCTTTATCTGTCTAAGCCACAACATTGATATTTGCCTTCTTTCTAGTACAAATACAGAGATATTGAATGTTGTTCATATACTATTTAATTACATTGAAATAATGTTCATATTTTGCTAAATATTGCAAAAATCATGTGACACTGATAAAAGTGGTTAACCTCATATGAAACCCCACAACTGGGTGAATAAAATGCTGTTGATTGCACGTTTATCTCTTGAGAGGTTAAAGGGATATTGTAAATTGTTTACGAGATATTACAAAATTAATATTTACTGCTGTTTACTGAGACTTATAAAATCCAGTTTTAGAACTATAGTCTAATAAATGTGACTGCTGAAAATATTAATTTGTGTGGAACAATTTGGCATTAACACTTCATTAGTAACAGAATGGTTCAGGAGAAATTAATATTTGTTTGAACTTTTGAGTATATAACCAGATTTTGTTAAAGGGGTCAGATTGGCACCACTGGAAGTTATTGTATAAACTTCATGAGCTCCATTGGAGGTCTACTAGTTAAAGTGAACCTTGGGAACTGGATGGAAAGGCATCAATTCTTCCAAGGCCTGTGTTTTATTACCCTCTAGGCAGCAGGAGGTGCTATGTGATTTCTGACTAGGCTTTAATGGTCCTTTGACTAATCCAACTTGTGGGTCATATAGTCCTATGATCCCTGCAGGATACCCCGGCCCCAGGCAGCTGTACTAGGCTGCCTCCTACCACTAAGCTCACATCATTAGCAGCTACGACCCTGTTATTCCAGAACAGTGAGACAGGTTATCAAGAACCCAGGAACCACACTCTCTCACAGTCTAGTAGGCATTCTGCTGATGACATATCTTTTGGTATGGAGATACATGCATTCGATAACAAGCTTATTGTTCAGAACCAGCAGCAGAGTCCCTAGGACCTTCAGATCTCTTTCAAATCATACCTAATAGGTAAAGCTGAAGGAGGAAGTGGAAGTAACATAATCATAACATGGCATGAGGATGACTAACTACTCTCTCAGTAACCTGTATCATATCCTGCATTCTGTGAATTCCCTGAAAATCATGTACATATTATTACCAAGCTGTTCAGATTCACTGGCACTTGCAAACCAGCATGGATTGCATTACTGATTATAATGTGTACTTCTTTTTGTCATTGAAAATGCATTAACAAGATACAGGATTTTCTACAGGAGAGCGTACTGTACCTGTTAATTCCCTTAAATACTGTGCAGTTTTGCTACTCCATGCCAGACCTGAGTTTTCCTGTAAATGAAACTAATGTGTGTGATGTATCACTTACTAATTACAGCTTATAATTTCCTGCCTAAATTCCTTACACTTTATATAAGTGACATGCATACAATAGTTGCCATCTAGCAGCCAATATACTAACATGCATATTATACAAGATGGGATCACTGTTGGAATGTACACACTAAATAGAGGATCTACATCCCCATTTTCTGTACATTATTGTCTGGCATTGCTACTTTCTGGACATGTGCATTGGGACTGCACTAGTAAAGGTTTTTACTGAAAAATAAGAGCATTAAACTTACGTGCTTACTTCCATTTAACTCAACTGATGCTCAGCTCAAGTTGCAAAAGTTAATGTAGGCATCTACAGCATTACTGCGGTTTACTGAGACTTATAAAATCCAGTTAAAAAAAGGGCACAGTATACTCAAATCAAGGGGTGGCGTAAGCCATACAGAATCGGGCTAGGCTTATAATTGCCCCAGGGCAGAAACTGAACAGCTTGGTAATAATATGCACATGATTTTCAGGGAATTCACAGAATACCATGTCCCAGGGATTATTCCCGTGTCACTATTAGACAGAGGCACAGTAAACTAAACCTTAAAAAGGACACAGTATACTCAAATCAAGGGGTAGCGTAAGCCATACAGAATCGGGCTAGGCTTATAATTGCCCCAGGGCAGATAGCCTAGTATGAACCTATAAGTTTTATATTTCATCCATGAAGTGTGGACAAATGTGAGCAGCTATTAACTATGTTTTCATCACTGATGTTAGTTATAACTGTAATAGTTGTATGATTTCATTTGAGAATACTTTTCCTGGGCTTCTCTTGAAAAAGAGCCAGTAGCTAAATGAGACTTAGCCGGATAAGGCAGATGGAAAGACAGACAGAATACTGACTGTGCATAAGGCTTCCTTTTTGCAGCTCCAACACCAAAGGCTCACTTCTGGTTATTACTTGTGTAGAGTATGCATATTATTCATATAGATGGAAATGGTTTCTCTGAGTCTTAGCCTAAATGGGGTCTGCAGTGGACCATTTCATTTACTCAGTTAACAAATAAATAAAAATATCGATAGCTACATACAGCAGAAGTACAAAATGAAAACGGAATCAGCCATTTCATTTTAAATGTGTGTTTTGCATTTGCCAGCAGCAAGACAGTCTGAAGCATTATAAATGTGAAAAATTACTTTAAATGCTGACAATCCATGCTTGAAAATGCTCATAGAGCACACTTTTCACTGGGATTGACTTTATATTCATAACAAGCTAACTATAGACTGCTTTGTTTTATTCTGTTTAATGCTTAGCTGTGTACTTAAAAGAATCACTCTCACAGAGCCCCTTCTCTGATTTAGACATGCTTACTCTATGTTTTTGCAATCAGTCTTAGCACATTATAGTCACCTTGTGATTTCCTCTGCTATTTTCCAATTAAAAGCTTAATAGCCCTGGAAACAGAGTTCATGTTGTGCAGTTTATCCTGGATCCTATCCTGAAAGGGCTTTCTGCTGGGATCCCATTATGTGCTTGAATGAACCCTTTTTCACCATAGCCCTTGGACTCCGGGGTGTCAGGTGTTGGCTTACAATACCTTCTCAGTCAAATAGGGGGACACTGCAGCCCTCATTCAGCCCCTGTGGCCTATGTTGTCAAATACAAGCAGTCAAATATGGGAAACATTCCCAGCGGCAAAACTGGGCAAAAGCTTCAGCCCCTTTCAAAAGGCATAGGAATTTTGCATGTGAACTGGGCTACAGGGAGCATTGAAGTGAAAAGAGATGCCTACATCTGGGAATAAGAAAAACAGACACAATCACCCCTGCTGTGGGGAAACTGCTTTCTACCTGAACTGAAATATATAATAGAGAGACTGGGCAGTAGCAGCAATTTCATAACCTTCCTCAAAATACAGAACTGTTTAAATGCATTACATCTATTACACTGTTGTTATATTAAGGTCTTAAAACATAGACATACAGACAGAAACAGACATGCATTCGTTTTTTGTCACTACACAAAAGTTCAAAATACAATTACAGAAGAAGTCAAATTGAAGAACTGAACCAGTCAAAAAACTGAACCTCTGAAGGACACTACCAGCTGAGGCTCCATTATATGTCCCACAAAAGCAGTACAAGATTTATTTAAAATGGCCCACTAATGGATAACTTTATATAGAGTGAAGTAGAAATGTTAATAGAGGAATATGAGCTCATTGCTTTTATGGCTAATTATACCTCTCGATCATCATTAAATACGTACAGTTGATACTGAAGTTACCCAACAAAGATACTTAGTTTAGTCTGTAGATTGCACCCCAGTAAAGAGCAGAGTGCTTTTATATTATTTTTTGGTGAAAACATCCATTTGATTTGCATTCTTTTGTCTGATGTTCTGTTATCCCAATTTCAGCTGTTCTGTCATTTCTGAGCTAACACAATCTAAATGTTTCCCAAGTGGTCCCTTTTGAAAGGCAAACAGGTTACCTTAACCATATTTAATTTATCTTCCTTTTGTAATATATTATGTTTGACTGGAAATACAAAAAAAATATTAATAAATTGATGGAAACAGAAGAACTACTGTTTCTAATGCTGCTTGACTGGCACAGTAAGTGCAACATTCTGAAGATGGATGTTTCCATCTGCTAAACAGAAATTGAATTTTGACTTAGTTGTTACTAAACACAAAACAAAGAAACCACAAATGTTTTGGAAGGCAACAAAATAGTTTGGGCTTGCACAGTTCACAGTTTTGGGGTCTGAATTGAAATAAACCCAATCAGTGCACAGTGACAAAATGAGTTTATCAACAGCTTTCAATACAAACAAAAATATGTATCTTGTCTGTACTGTTAAGTCCAAGGCATAGAGTGAATGTTCCTGGACTATGTTCCTGATGACTTGGGTTTCACTAGTAGCCTGACTGTGGATGAATATCCATGAGAAGAATGGGACTTAGCCATTGATCCTGGTTGTGGAGTCCTGTACCAAGAGCACCATCTGGGAGAGGGCCATGTACTGCAGCTTCTGAAACCTGGGACTCAGGGAAAAAACAGTTTGCTAAGGAGTGTGCAGTGAATTATGGTGTACAGAAATGCACATTTGCAGTAGGTCCAGCATAGCTGACATTGTACCATACCTTGTGGCCAATTAAGGCTATTAGGTGCTTATTGAAAATCTAACCACTGCTAGATAATGGCCATAATCCCTGTCTCTTGCCTACCTCCCCCATCCTAGTGTTTAGGATGTTGGGATGGAATTAAATAAATGAGACATTTGTGGAAAGGGGGACTTGATGGTGATGCGGTAAAATGTACATTCCCTGTTATTTCAAGGGGTATATATTCAAAAGACAGTTCACTGAAATCGGTTTTAGTACGGTTTCTCTTTTTATCAGTAGCTGCATACAGCCAGTCAAAGCTTGCAGTGTGTGTGTGTGTGTGTGTGTGTGTGTGTGTGTGTGAGAGAGAGAGGGAACTTCATTTTTTTCAGTCATCAGTGGGTGCAACATCTAGAAACGCCCATAGATTCTTAGTAATTCAGGACAGATACTAGACACAGCACACCGCATAGTGAACATACTACTTTCATGTGGTTTATTAACTATTAAAAACAATTGTTTAATTTGTGTTTATCTTAGTAACATTTGAGAACATCAGCTCACATTAGTAATATGCAGCTTTCCCGGAAAAGTAAATAAATTCAGCACTGGCCTAAGGTAAAAAAAACAATAAGAATTACACACATAGGACTGATTAAAGTGAAAATTTGTCCTGTTAAAAAGAATGCATGCTATTATTTAAAGAGGGGAAAATGGCAAAGTGTTGTTAAAGGGCCGCTTAGTTCTCCGATCCCGATTGTGGGGGAATATTTGCCAGATAAACATTAGGTTACAACAATAAACCACCTGCAAACCTACCACTCATATCATATAGTTCTAAATAAAGATTAAACTTCTAAAGCAAGTTATCTCCATTTTTTAGAACATTTCGATTAGATCGCTCTCTTCAATAATTCTTCCCCATGACCGACAAAATTCCGAAAGCTTTCCGTTTGTAATACCCACCAGTGAATTTGGCAAACCAACATGCACGTATCTATCTAAGTGTATGTGTGTGTACTTCTTAGAGCAAGAAATCTGGGCAAAACCTAAAATAATGGGGGAACAAAGGCCCAAAAATACGAACAGATTTCAAATATTGTTATTATAAACTTATAAAGTAGCTAAAATGAAGGGATATGTGTTATCATGTATTTTCTGAAGATTATAGAGTCTGAAACTGAAATGTATGTCATTATTTGGTAACTTAAATCAGTAGTGATTTTCCGGGAAAAAAACATATTTTATGAGGAACTGATTAAAAATATGAGGCAAAAATCTAGACATTCTGCAAAAATCTGGACAGTTGAGAGGTGCAAGGCATGTATGTATAAACTATTTATTTTCCTTCAAGTTCAGGTGAGAATAATTGACTCAGCTTCTCAACTGTCACTGATGGGGATGTAGTTCATTTTTCTTAGACTTTTGTTCTTTCCCTATCGGCGTAAGGCGTGTGGGAGTTTCAGTTAACGACAGCATTATACAACGCTGATTTTTTTTCTTTAAAAAATATAGGAAAATTAGAATACACTTCCAATTTCTAAGTAACTGATAGGAAATTTTATATGTTTGATTATACTTTGTTTAGTAAAAATGCATGTTTAATAATAGTTTTGAGAATTCTCCAGAGCAGTTTTACGCAAAGTGGAGTTCTCGGCACAATGATAAGGGCAATGGGTATCCTAAAACTTTGCCTAAAATGAGCAGGATGTGAATTAAAACAATGCAGCAAACATTTTTTAAAGCATGATACAAATTACATAACATCACTTCGTGTGTGAAAACACCGATGGCTAAAAACCGTCGTCTTCATTAAACAGAGCTTTATCCGTATCCTTTGTTATATACATTATATAATAGGCATTATATATCAATATTGAATGTTTCTAATTTGTGTAGCAAAAAAAGGTAGCAACAACTTTCTATAATGAAAGAAATAACAATTATACCAAATGCTGCATAGGAGGTCTCCTGACAAATGCAGCTATTTGAAAGCAGTCAAACTCTGAATATACTTTAAAAAGAAAATGAAACAGTCTGCAGTCTGGATCACGAATAGGTTTTCTTGCAAAAATATTGCAAGGGCATAGACAAACCTCGTCCTGGGAATTTTTGTAAGTGAGAATACGAATATATTCTTAAGCGAATTTCAATAGAAATATTGAAGGGTAATGGCAGTAGCTAGATTGGTAGGTGGTAAAGATATGTGGATCGGCGCTATTTAGGTTTGATGTTTCATAATATTGCACTTCACTGCATTTTGGAGTAACTTTAATTTTGGGCATCTATCCAATTTCTTTCATCAATCAACTGGGTTTAGAGTGCTCCGCCTTTCTTGTGTTTAATGAAGTACAGAACAAAACCGCTGAATTTAACTCTCCTCTTTCTTCTTTTGGGACCAAGACACAAGAGAAAGACAACAGCACTACAATCTTGACACTTTCTGAATGCACCCATAAAGACAAATTTTTATAATTAAATTGAATTGCTTAGCAACGAGTTACAAGTAAATGTCAGTTCTTATTTTCTTACAGCAGAAATAATGTTAAAAGCTGCCCGATAAGTCCTCCGAGAGCCTTTTCACTTGGCTGAGCAGGAATAACAGGTAAGACAAATGCTGGCTGTGCTGATCCCCTCCCACCAACCCACAGAAGCAACATAACAGCTGAGTTTCCTACCTGAATGTTAGTTTTCCAGGATTGTGTGAACTTGTCCTGTTCTCAGTAAAAAAAAAACACAACACCTTTTTTTGAATGCCGAGAAGACATCGGGTACCTAAGTGACACAGGAGGTCGGGGTACCCTAAGAACGCCGGTAACAGAATAACTATGAGGATTTGCCTGCTCAATAAACTAAAAACACAGTGCTGTATGAAAGGCAGCTAACCCGGCAGCAACGATTTTAGACTGGAACTTCTCCCCATCTAAATATTTTAAGGGGCTGTCAAAAGAGAACTAAGTGCACCTAAGAAGGCACTTAAGATACAGACGTCTGGAGCAGTGACCCAAGCCAGTTAGCAAAGGAAGCAGTCACGACCTTGTACCACTTTTCTAGGACCGCATGAGTGAATGTAGAGACAACACTTGCAGGAACTGGGCATGATAAGCTAGTACATGGCCAGCTGGAAGCTTCTGGAGACAGTCAATGTGGTTATTAAAGAGGCTTTGTCCAAGGAGTCTGAAAGGGAAAGGGGCCATACCCACAAAAGTCGAAAACTTGTAAGGCAATGATAAGAAATACCAACCACTTTTCAAAGGACTGAAGTAAAAACTTAACTGCCTGTGGCTAAACTTGTATGTCAGAAGGAATCGAAGAGAAACTGTCTCTGAAAACGAATAATTTTTCTACAGTAGACATTTTTATGTGATCGTATGCAGATCATGATTTAGGGTGGAAATGCATACTCTCAACAGCTGTTATATTTTAACAAGAATTGCAGTGATCTAGCTGCAAAGGCAAACATCAACGCCCAGCAAGCTACCAACAGACCCGTGGGCTACCAGTTGTGCACCTTGCAAGGTTTTCACATTCTTTTTCTCCTTACACATCAGCACGAGGACTGGCGACCCTCGAAGTGACAGGAATCCTGCATAAACTGTGAGCTGCTACCGCGGTTTAGAGCAATTCCTGGATCCCACTTTGAGACCGGGTCTGCCCAGCTACACCACGTTGTAAACCAAGAAAGAAGACAAAATGAATGGCTACGGCTCTCCGTATTTATACATGGGAGGCCCGGTCTCCCAGCCCCGTGCCCCGCTTCAACGGACACCTAAGTGCGCCAGGTGCAGGAATCATGGTGTGTTGTCCTGGCTCAAGGGCCACAAGCGCTACTGTCGCTTCAAGGACTGTACCTGTGAAAAGTGCATCCTGATCATTGAACGACAGAGGGTCATGGCTGCCCAAGTGGCCTTGCGTCGGCAGCAGGCTAACGAGAGCTTGGAGAGTTTGTTACCGGGATTACCTGGGGAAACCAGGACCCTGCAACAGACACTGCAGTCTCCACCAGCAGTTAGCCAGTTGCCCTCCCATAGGTGGGTCACTGAGCAGCCGCAGTCGGGCCCCGTGCCCAAACCAGGTGAGTAGTAGCATTGTTTAATACTCGGACAAGGTACAGTTATAACTGGGTTCTGATATGACGCTTAACTCACACATTCAAAGCATTAAACGCAATCCTTAAGTTGTTGCAAATGTGTTTTACAAAGATATCCGAGGAATGCTTAAGTGATCTGGATGAAGTGTTGCTGTTTATGCTTCCTTTGTTTATGACTTTGTCCCTACAAAGTAGAAAATATAGAAGTGAAGTAGGAATACGACAAGGCATAGGTCACAATCAACTTACTTGCTCAGGAATCAAAGCCAAAGCTGATGTCGTGGTGGTAGTGGTGGAGGTGGTGTGTGCGTGCGTGCGTGCGTGTGTGAAGGTCCAAAATCAGGGTTAGCTTTTAAATATTACTGTAATCCATTACAGTTAATATAATAACAGGTTTTGCATCAATATTTATTTCCTAAGTAATAAAAAGTATAAAACTCTAATGTCTAGCATTATTGACTGTAATTCTCAGTGATTAACCAGAGTATCAAACATTTTATAGAGAGAGGACAAAAACAAGAGGCAAAAGCAAGGACATTCTGCAAAAATAGGGGCAGTTAAGTGGCATGCTACTGGCATAGGTTTCTGTTTATAAAACCGCGCCTCAAGGGGAAGATATCTTAACTAATGAAATGAGAAACAGTTGCCAAATACCGTTAAAGTGTTTTATTAAATAAACAGATGTCAAAAAAAAAACACCACGCAGATGCTGACTTTTTCACCCTGCACAGTTGGCAAGGTCCCTAGTTATACAGCATATTTGATAGCTCGACACAGAAGCAGGACGTCATTCGTTGTGCATTTGTACAGGTGTGGTGTTACATTACTGGTTTCTTATTACTTTAAATTTGTGCATCATTTTAGGACTGTCGTCTGGTAATCTTTTCCCCTGTAGTTTTATTTGTTTCCTTCTCTATTTGCAATCCATTATTAGGTAATATAAGACCATTCTCAGCAAAAGTCTGCGCTGAGGAAGAAACCGTATCTTGGTTGAAGGCTAATAATTTCACTCATCCTCCAAGTTAATTTTAATCTAAAGTTAACGTTTTTACTCTGAACACATCATAGGGTTATCACTTGCCCATCTTTAGGCAGGAAATCCCTATCTAGGCAGCTGTGTGCTGCGAACGAAATCATGAAAATGGCAAGTGTCCTGAGATTTTAGGACAGGAAGTATTTAAAAAAAAAAAAAAAATATATATATATATATATATATATATATATATATATATATATATATATATATATACACACACACACACACACACATACACGAATGAGTTTTATTTTGGCAAAAAAAAAAAAAAAAAAAAAGAAATGTGATTCCTAGTCCTTTGAGTTCCTTGTAAGTATGGTTTGACTACAACATCTCAAATTTCAATAAAAATGCCAACTATGGTTATCTGAAATGGTGGCAACACTAATCATAACTCAGAAACCACCAATACATTAAAAGCAAGAAAATAATTTCAATCAGAACAGACTAAAGCAGCACAGAAATGCTTAGGGAATACCGATATTATTTAAAACTTATATTACTATGGAGAGTGTAATAATAAACAGTAGATCCTTAAAAGCCTCGCACACTTCGTTTAGTTTATGTAGGGGGAGGGCGCTAAATGTCAAGTATTTACTGTAAATCACATATAAAGTATTCGGTTATATGTTGAATCTTTATTTGAGAAGTGATCAAAAACGAAGACAATATACATTCTTAAAAACAGCTCATTAGTAGACAAAATAAATAAGTAAGCATACTGGTGAACTAGTCTACAGAGGTACACCAGATCCCTGCCAGGACTATGAGAAAGGACTGTGGCAAGCATTTTCAACACTATATACTATAGGCAAAACAATGAAACAGTTAAATGGTCATTAGTTTCAGGAACTGCTCTTTCAGCCTTGTACTGACCAAAATAAAAGAAATGTGTTATGTATTTCTAATACTGCATCGTATATAAAGTTTCAAAAATGAGTATCTGACCTTGATGTCCAAGTTATCAAATATGTTTTGCAATACTTACTGGTAATAAATGTATACATTTAAATAATGACATACAGTCTTTTTGGTAATGGTTATTATTATTATTAGGCAAGATACCAACTGCTAATAAGGCAATATATTAATTAAAATCTAGAACACATGGGAATTATCTTGCATTTTTGCATCCGTTTTATAGCTTAAGTCCGCAAAAGTTTAATGTAATTAATTGCACGATTACATGTTTCCGATACTTTTTTAATAAACGCATTTTATTGAAATTACATGGAAATACAACAATAATTAACATGCAAGTAAGTGTGTTTAGTAGTTTTATTACATAGACTGCTGGTATTAACATGCCAAACAGTACATTTAGCATCAATGACTGTTAAGTAGACGTTTGTTTGTGACAGAATACTGAAATTGTCGGACGTTTATAATAAAATCCAAGTAAACGTTTGAACCATCAAATATTAGTGAATATATTTATTATCAATACAAATCTAGTATCAATACACATTTTATTATACTGACTACTACGCTATGTATTCACTGAAACCGCATTATAAAATTTGTTATAGTAAATACTGATTGCATTCAATTTGCCACTTTGGAGCGTTTTTCCTCAGGCCTCCACCAAAAAAGGGCACCTGTGCCCAGTCGGACTTTCCCGGTAAACAAATATCAATAAATAAATAAAGATAATATCTCGTTCTCATTTCGGGGGCACCATTATACTTTGGGTCATAAGAATTAAAAACAAAAACAAACAAAAAAATAGCACTCCAGCACTGTTATAAATTTTTGAGAAGTTATATACACAAACATTTTCAAGTTATAACGTCGTTCTAACAAATATTTTGAAGACGTTGGTGGGAATATTTCAAGTCAGAGAAGAGCTGCATACAACATGTTCGCAACAATTTAGAAAATATCGGAACGAATTAAAACTGTAACACACACACGGAAAATTATGTATTTTAGTCTCCACTTCCGAAGTCCCAGGTGGCCATTGGCACGGTAGCGTCTTTGCTCTAAAATAAGCAAATAAATAACCCAGAAACTATGATGTGGCCCACATCATGTGGGATCCACGTTGTTACATCAATTAGCCACTGAACAATAAGTGAAGAAATGTAAAGTTTCAGCAATAAAGCGTAAAAGTCCACATCGATTTTAAGGCGATCCTGAGTCCCCACAACAATTTAACACAAGGAATCTGGACAAAGTCTACAATAATGGCTGGACAAAGCCCCGAAAATAGGAACACATTTTAAATATTGCTAGAATAATGAGATTTGTGTTAGCATGCATTTTTCTGAAGGATATGAAATCTGAAACTCAAACGTATTGACTTCAGTGATTTGCCAGAAAACCGCAAATTTTATGAGGAACAGACCAAAAATATGAGGCAAAATCTGGACATTCTGCGAAAATCTGAACTGTTGGGAGGTATGCCGGAAAAGCAGGAAACCATTACATCATCCGCATGATTGCAAGGTTCAAATGTAAGCATACCCACAACTGTCAAGATTTTCGCAAAATGGTCACTTTTTTGCCTCACAATTTTATCTGTTTTTTTTTTCATAAAACTGTTTTTTTTTCCTGGAAAATAATTGAGGCTCGAGGTCAGAAAATAATGACAAATATTTGAGTTTCTGACTTCATACCATACAGAAAATCGATGCACATGCAGTTTCTGCTATTCTAAGAACTTTCTAGGGTTGTAAGAGCAATACTTAAAATATTTCCCTATTTTTGGGGCTTTGACCCCCATTATTTATAGGTTTGCCCATATTTCTTGCTCTAATAGGTTGAGAGGTGTACCGGAAACTATAGTAGCAGACCATTGCTTTGTTTTTTTCTAAATCCACCACGGCCAGCAATCAAGTTAAAAGAGTTATATCACAGCCGTCTTACTCCTTTCTGTTCAAGTACTGTGTGAAGCCATTGGCCTTGTAGTAAAACAATTTTCAGTGAGAAACTTACCTGAACGTCACTCCAAAGTAAGAAAGACCCCAGCACGTACTCTTCGTAAAACAGTAGGGCCCAAGGAGAAAATATTTAACAGGCGACTATTTGTGTGTCAGAATCAGCAACAACTTTGCTGATTTCGTTAGTGTAAGACTGCAGCACAATACCTGACAAAAACGGATTTTTCTAGGTAAGAAATAACAAATTCTATCGACCGAAGAAAACTACCCAGCCTTCAGTATTCTCACTTTAAATTTTGAAGCGTAAACGACAGTAACAATCAATACCAGACATAAAACTATTAGAGAATACAGGAAACTGCAGGTTTTAGGCTATTGGTCTGCATGGACAGTTTAAAGGGCCATTACTGTAACTGCAGTTCAACTGCGATTCTGATTTCACTCTAGTTACTGAAAAGAGATTCTGACTTTAAAAATTGTTTAAGCGCATCTTCATTTGGAGCTTTATGGAGAAAAAAGAGGAATAGGTACACAGTGAAAGGGGGGGGGGGACTTCTTGGGGTCCTTTCCTTTTGATTTGGAAATACCAGCAGGGAAGTTTGAACTTGGTATAATCATGAATTGTATAAAAGCAATTTAACATTAGGGTTGACACCTTTTCAAATGGCCAAAGTGGGACATTTTTGGTACAAACATCACATTTTACAGGCCGACACATACCCACTGTCAGTACAAAGGTTGGAACTTGACTTTTTTGCCTAAATAAAAGCTTATTCTTGTAGCATTTTAGTTGCTTATTCTGTTTCTTATAACATTTAGGTATTTTAGATATAGAATAACTGTTTTATGCAACTATTACGTACAATATAGGAAATAATTTTGTCCTAAAATCTTAGGACATTTGCAATTTTTACAATTTTTTGTCAGGACACAACTGCCCAAAGAGGGACTGTCCCTCGCAAAGTGGGACAGGTGGTAACTCTATTTAATATTCTCTAAAGAGGTAAAGTGAGTCTTAGCCAGGCTTTGTAGCCAGTATGAATAATATTAGAAGTTATGTAGGCAGTGGAATTAGACACCCGTCAGGAAGATTATATCTGTTAACTAAGTAAAAGAGTTGCTTTGAGTTTCTTGTACTGAAGTGTAGGTTCACAGACACTTGTCATAGCCTCCATCAAATCCAAAAAAAAAAAAAAAAAAAATTCCTCGAGCCTCCCCTAGATATAAAAAAAGTACTTTGGACCTCCACATACTGAACAATCTTATACCTCCATCAGAATTCATTAAAATAACTAACATTTAGCGTATACATTATTATTTTGCTATTAATTTGCAAATAAATACTGTATACATAATGATTAACCAATGTTCTCCTCATTCAGTACAATCCGATATGAAAGCAGTGCTGTATAGTTAATGCTTTAAGTACACATAGTCCGACTTCCTAACATCTCACATGAAACCGGTCCTGGATGATATGGCGAAGATGGCCTGGTGATTTGGATTACACTCCCCTAAATAACAATAAAACTAGGGAGATTTGTGGAGTACTTAACAAGGCCTATATTGGTGGGTCGCACTGCAGATAACCTATGAAAAGTATTGCACACTTAAACCAGTCAGGTTTGCAAATTGATAAGAAAACTGCCTAAGCTGCAAACAAAGATTGCATATGAAGTTGAATCTTGTAGTTGTGATGTAAAACGCACCCAACCTTCCACGGAAGGCACACACGCACGCCTAGGGCCAGTTTAGAGTGTCCAATCCACCTACAGCATGTCTTTGGGATGAAACCGGAGCAAACCCACGCAACCACAGGGTGGACATGCAGACTCCACACAGAAGGCAACCCAGCTAAAAACGGAACCGGAGAACTTCTTACTGTGAGGCGACAACGCTAACCACTGCACAACCGTGGCCACGCTAAAGGTACGACGCACCTTAAAAGGTGAGATTCAACTAATGTTCTGTTGCAGAAACTCAGGCCTTGACTACTGTGCTGTGTGTTTCGTTGCATTGCTGTTTGTTTAGAGTTTACCCCCACAACACACACACACATACACTCATCCAACAGCTAGCTACTTTTGATTTTAAGTTGCTGAGCGCTAAAAGTTTACTATGAAGCTGAGCCAATTGCAAAACTAAATATGTTTCGAGAAAACGCAGTAAAAATCCATTTCATTTAGCTAAAAGCTCAGCCCTATGGAACAAACTCCAACCAGAAATTAATAATAATAATAATAATAATAATAATAATAATAATAATAATGATGGCTGTCCATGGATTTAAATCAGCCTTTTCTGAACATCTCAACAGTGAAATAGCATATAATTGCTACAGGGGATATTGGTTAGTACCATAATTTTGCACAGACTAAAATAAATCCTTTAAAGGTAATACTTACTGTGTTTTAATCTTCTGTATTTCAAATGTAAATTCTGAAATGTAACTCGTACTTTAAAACATTGCACTGAAGTAAATACTGTAAATCCTATGTATAACTAGTACAATAACACTGTACGTATCATACTTACTGTAAGTGCTAGACTGCAGCTGCTTTTTACCTCAATGTTTTTGTTTTTTTATTTCTTGTCAGTCATGATTTATGCTATATAACTTCTGGATTAACAAATATGTAATCTAAACATATTAAAAAAAACGGGCATTACACTTTGTAATGTATGTTTAATCTGGCCATGTTCAACAAGGCTCAAGTTTTTCAACAGAGTAGTTTTTGAAATTTCAGAATTGTACAAACTATCAACTGTTTATGTAATTGTCATGTATACATATTTTGTACTGCCTCTAGACCAGGTTATGACTGAAAAAGAGTCCTTGGATTTACCCAGTTGACAAAAAGCAAATAAGCAAATAAGTAAATAAATACACAAACTGTTCAGTCCACAAAACATTTTAGATAGCTATGTCGCTGTGACACACTTAAAACACATCTCATCAAACAGATGGCAAACTTGTTTCTTTTTTCGTCTTATTATGAAGAGTAGAAATTTTAGGCAGTTAGAAAGCTCTTATCTGGCTGCAGATACCTACAGATTTGCCAGTGCAAACCAAACCCTGTCCTAACAAACTGTAGAGACATGGGTGACAATATTCCGTTTTTGATCCAGTGAGATATAACTCTGGAATATAATTTAAATCAGTTTAGTAAAAGATGCCATAATAAATAGCACCTATGGTGTTAATTAACAGCATCTACACGTGAGTAATAATCAAGGATCATAGATCATGATATACCTTGCTACATAATCTTATATACGATGGACTTTTTCAAAAATTTCTAGCAACTCCTGGAAAAAGGTCTTATTTAAACAGTATAGTAAGGGAAACAGTCTTATTAAGTCCTTGGCTTTTCCCGTATTCCTTCTTCTAAAGTGCTGTAATGCTGAATCATAGAAAGCAAGAGGAGTAAACATCTGCTATGAAGCTTTGTATTTCACTTGAAAATGAGGATTTACATTCAGTTCAATATTTAATTAAAGGAAAGTAGCCTGGTGATTTCTGCACTTGCAGCAAATATATATATATATATATATATATATATATATATATATATATATATATAATATAATATATGTGTGTGTGTGTGTGTGTGTGTGTGTGTGTGTGTGTGTGTGTGTGTATGTATGTATGTAGATATATATATATATATATATATATATATATATATATATATATATATATATATATATATGGTTCGACGGATGACACCGCGCGAGAGATGCCCGACATGGGGAAAGGCTAGGAGGGGTGGGTTATTTTGGTGTGCTTGTGTTGTGTGTGTTGTTTGTGGAAATGGGGTGTTTTGTTTTTTAATAATTGTTATTGTGGTGTGTGCAGTGTATGGGTTATGGACTGTCAATGTATGGTGTCGTGATGTGGTTGTCGGTGTTGTGTGGTTTCGGCTATGTCAGGTAGAACCATATATGGATATATATATATATATATATATATATATATATATATACGTGTGTGTGTGTGGGTCCCCTTCAGAGTATCAGAATTGCAGAACTTCGAACCTCTGGTCATCGAGGACCAGAGGATTGAAGTTCTGCAATATCGAACTCAAAAAAAACCCAAAAAACCTTAAAATGTGAAAACTTCTTATTTCATGTTTTTGCAGGGTGGCAAGCCTCACTGCATTCCCTACACCCCCTGCTACTAAATTCATAGATTAGTACTAAGCTACCTGCCCTTGCGAGTCATTTTAAGCCTAGCCAATTATCCCTTGTGAGACTCAAACCCTGCAACTTGTGTTTGTAAGGCAAAAATCGTAACCATTAGGACACCCTCCCACCCTACTAAAATATACCAACTCCAAGATTGCACTACAGTGAAGACAATGGCATGGAACGGGAAATATACTGCTCTCTTCACTGTAGTGCGATCTCGGAGTTGGTATATTTAAGTAGCAGGGGGGTGTGGGGGTTTTGATTTAGTCTGCTTTCATGTTTGATGTTGTAGAACATTGATCATCTCATCCTTGATGATGTGTGGTCCGATGTTCTGCAACTTTGAGCATTTGAAGTAGACCTATATATATATATATCCGTATACATACATATATATATATATATATATATATATATATATATATATATATCAAGAAGAGTTTGTAGTGTTTGAGACAGCATCATGAGTAAAAGTGAAAGTACCTTGATACAACTATTTTGGAAAACTCAAAATTCACCTGTTCAAACAAACATTGATTAACAAAACCCCAGACTATACCTCCCCTCTCTAGGCGGGCTAGGCTGGGGCAAATTTATAAATACCTATCCAATTATCCAGGAATCGTTTGAAGGAAGACGGTGTATCACACTGCTTTATCTGCAGGTGGAGTCTATTCCAGAGGTGAGGGAGATGGAGAGCAATAAATCTCTCAGTACCTTGTTTTACTGGTGTGCTGAAGTAAGGTTTTATCTCTTGTTCTGTTGTCTGTTTGTGGGACTATTTGATTTGTGATGGTACAAGAAATCTTGTACTACTGGGTTCCTGATTTTTCAGAAGGCAAGACATAGTTCTCATCTGAGGAACCTGTACAACACAGAAAAGAGAGACAGTCTTTCTAGTCTTTTTTTATAGTTTAGGGATTTTAGGCATATGATCCTCTGTATTAGGGATATCTGGGGTGTTTGCAACTGTTTGTTATGTTGGTTGTTTTTTTTTTTCAACTGTTTGATATATTTATTTATTTAACATTTGTTTACCGGGAAAGTCCGACTTGAAATGAAGCCAATTTTCAGTGGAAGGCCAGGGAGAAAAACTCCAGACGCATGTCTTTAAAAAGTAGGAGGAAACTGGAGCACCTGGAGGAAACTCACATGAACACAGGAAGGACATGCAGACTGTGCACAGAAGGCACTCCAGCTGAGAATCTAATCAGAGAACTTTTTGCTGTGAGGTGACAATGCTACCACTGTACCAGTGAGCCATTCAATATACCTGGTGAAGTACATCCCAAAGGGGGCATTGTATTATATAACTGATGTAATCAGTGCTGAATACAAGGGGACAGTGACCTCTTTAAATCTAGATATATGCTTGGCAATCAGATGCACCAAGTAGAAGGACTTCCTGATAACTGTTACTATATGGTGATCAAAGATGAGAGGGAATCATCAACTCATGCTCCCTACTCTCTAACTGCCTTTTCATTTTAAAGTGTTGGATTGTCAATCTTATATGCAGGGGTGTGCTGTGTCTGCCAGATAAGGCAATGTTTAATTTTTTATCACTTTAACTCCATTTTTAATACACTAGGCATTTTATAAGTGAAGATTCCTGCTGTAGGGCTTCTGTGCCGGTGGGGATTTGACAATGACTCCCAGTTTTCAGTTATTCACAAACCTGGTTAGCCATAGGTCTTGGACTTTAGTCTGTAAGTCAGAAATGTGAAACAAAAGTGGGCCCAGCACTGAGCCTTGTGGGGAACCACTGGTCACCTTTATGGTCTCTTATACTGCTCCTGCCACCTGCACCCTGTGGTGTACTTAATGGTCCAGCAGTGATTCACAAACCTGCTTTATTATGAATGTCATTACTATACTACTAGGTCTGTATGTGCTAATGTACATCTTGTTGCTTGGAGTGCTGTGACAATTAGCAGCACCTCCTGGGAAGTGGTGCTGATATAATGGCAGTAGGCACAGAGGAATTGTCTGGGGGTTGTGACTGGTCCCCTCGATCTGCAAAGAAATATAGATCCTACAAACTCCACAGCTGGAGTATGAGGCGAGTAGTGCTCCCCCACTGTGGTCCCACTACCTAGCTCTATGACTGAATATTATGGGTACTATGGGCTGCACACTATGGGGTCCCTCTGTTTAAGAATCATGAGTTTTGTGAGTATAATATAGCTGAATGTGTGCTCTGCTGTGCTGTGCTGTACTGGTCTGCTTAGCACGGACCAGCATACATCCCTTATGCTGAATTACAATGTGTAGTAGCTTTGATGGTGCAACCTTGATGTATCACATTTTTAAACAGCCAGTGCCATCATAGAGCATATCTGGGAATAAGAGACTTATGCTGATACATGCAATGGAATTAAACAGTGGTCCTAAATCCCACCTTCGAACTGTATACTTTAAATCAGTAAATGGCTATAGTCAACCATATTTAATCAATCTACAGTCTTTTATTTCATATTAAAGCACTGACCTAATATGTGCTTCTTGTTATATAATGCTGCATAATTAGTAAACTGTCTGTGGCCATAACAATGAAGAAAATCCATGATGTCTCTTCAGCATAGATAAACACTGTAGCCATATTCAATGTATTCATTAAATGTTTCAATTTCGATCCAGCACAGCTTTTGTAGGACAAAGTGACGCATTCGTCCAGAGTTTATATAGCTTATAATCTGTATGAACCATTTACAGAAACTGTCCTTTGCAATATAACAGACATGATGAGCACAATACCTGATTGTGTAAATCAGAACTGTAAAAAAAAAAAAATCACATTAATAATTATGAATGTAAAGGTGAAGCAGAAGATGAGCTGGATTGGAGCTGTTGGCAAATTAGATTGAACGCGTGTGCTTTTCCTGGAATGAATGATAGAGAAAATTTTAAAGTTGTGCTGAAAAAGAAAGGGTTAATTCATTAAATGTATTTAAATTAATCATGTGACTTTAAGAAATTATATAATGACTGAATGAGTAGTTACAGCTTGGCCTGATGAAGTTGTTAAAAGAATGAAAGCACGTACCAGTTGTTTTGAGTTTTATGTTTTATTAGTTTCTATTAACATTTGTTTGTTTGGATTTTACTTATTGCAATCTGTTTTTTTTTTGTTTTTAAATCAGAACTGTGTATATAGGGATGTTTATAAAGGTCAGCTTCATATTTCACATGATGTATCCCTCTAGAACTGAATTTCTAAGTATGTAACATACACCTCTGGGGTAGGACTCTGGACATATAATGTACACTGTAGGATTGTGGAACACATTATATACCCTTGTGGGATATCATGATGACTACGAGCTGTTAATGAGCTTTTTTGTAGTCTAGGGTTTGATTCGCCATTTACTTACTGAGTGACTCTGGGTATGTCACATAACTAGAAAATGATCCTGAGTCACCCCTGAAACTGATACTTGTTTCAAATGAGCTTACCTGGTTAACAAATAAATAAAATAAAGAATCGTCCAATTCCATAATACATGATATGTTCATGTGGGCTAGGCTGAAAGAGCCAATAACATACACATCTATCTACCTATCTACTGGTGGTAGGATTCCCAAATATATAACTCATTTCCGTGCTGTAACATTAGTTTTATGCAGGATGGAACAACAGTGATAATTTCCTGCTTAATGTAGCTTGCAGTTAGATTACATTTTTAGAGGCTGCTAAATCAAAATGTTTTCACTTGCGTTCAACTGTGCATTAGTCCGTTGCTGTCTTTCCATTCAAGAAGCTATCTGTGAATGTGTTTGACTGACACAAGTCTCATTAACACATATAAACATATCTCACAACAGATACACATACATTTAAGAACTAAATCTTCTTTTTAAGAAGTAAATCTTGCAGAAACATGTATGAATGCACACACACACACACACACACACACACACACACACACACACACACACACACACACACACACACACACACACACACTGCTTCACTGAAAAAAAGTTTATTTTATTCAAGTCTGCAAAGGAATAGCTGTCCCTTGCCCTGTAATTAAGTACAGAACATGTATTTTCCTTTGTATTTTTTTTCACAAGACTTCTGTAGGTCTGTGGAGGCATGCCAAATAGCTGTGATAGATTCTTAACATTTTGCAACAGTTCCTTCATAATTCCCAACTTAAAAACTGGACGGCTAAACAGGGTGCTCCAGATGCAGCCTAGAAATGACAATATCCATCTTTCCTTCAGTGCAGGATAGACAGAACAGAGCAGACTGAAGACTTGGTCTCTGTTTAATGTGATAAAATATAAGTGGAAGTACAGCACATAACTTGACAATTCTCATTCCATGACATTGTTTAATTGCTGTCATTACAGATTCATGATATAGATTGCCGCATTGCCGCATGTTCATGAGATTGTTACTTACTTGTTCTTGTGTTTGGATCTACACTCATAGCTGGAGACATTCTAATTTGTTATTGTAACAATATTGCTCTTGTTGCAAAATGGGATGTGTCTAAAAAAAATGCTAAATCCAAAAAAAGTGATCTGTGTCATTTATTTCAATAAAGAGACCACGTGAGATTAAAATTGCATACACTGTTCTGAATATATGGACCAGAAAAAAGTGGTTTATTAATAATGATATATACCCTCCTTTGAAGTGAGACTATTTATGTTGCTGTTTGCTTACAGCTCAGTGAAACATACAGGGAATATCTGCAGTTTCCTCAGCTGAAATGTCAGTGCTATGCATGGAAAACATTTATCTGTTGATATGCTTGCTTATGAGTTATAGCATACAACTTAGTTTGAGTCAGACAAAAAAAGGGGATGAAACTGTAGGAAGATGTAACATTAAAGGCTCATCTTCACTATAATTTGTGGCATCCAAGCATGTAATACATTATGATATATATGGGGCAACTCTTACAGGGTGTGAAGGAAATGTGCTTGGTAGAAGAATTGGTTCTTATGGAGGAATGAAAGGATTCAGTCTAATATATGACTTGCACATTGAAATATAATGCTTCTATGTCAGTCAGCTCACACTAGCGATGCTGTAAAAGGACAAATAAAACATGTAGCTGCATGTAATTAAGTTCAGGCCAGTCAGAGCAGGAGAAAGCACTTCATTTTATTCAATTACTGTAATTTAAAAGCAGCAATGAACCTATTGCATATAAAGTGTCACTCAGTTTTATTAAATATCACCAAACTATTTTCGTATTATGACACATAAGATACAGAGTGTTGAAATTATGAATACATCTTGATTTCATCCTATTCAAATGTAATTTTTTTGTCCCTACCTCTCTTCTGGCATGGATAACCTCATGCATAAAACTTATAAATAGATGTGCCCCCATCATGAAACTTATAAACATGCACCCAGACTAAGCAAATTCCTAATACTTCAAAAAGAAACCTAATACATATTCTATATCATAGGTTCCTTTTTAAACTTATATTACAGATGTGCTGCTGTGTCCGTAACTGAAATATATGCACCCTGTAAATTGGTTCTAACATGAGATTCATTTGCCTAACTCATACACACCGACTCTCAAATATTTGGTGCATTCTGATTATTTGGTTAACATAGGTGCTGTCGCTACCATAATATACACACTTTATTTGGTTTTACAGAACTTTGAGGTTAAAGAAAAGTATTAGTATAATTGTGGTCAGAGGTACAAATAATTCATTTCCATGCAGAATTACATGAAATCAACAGGAGGGAATTTTTTTTTCTCAGCAGATTTTTGCCAAAGATTTAGATTATTTTCAGGCAGTGAAAGGCAAACTCTTTGAGTGATGCTAAAATAGAAATATAATGGCAAGAAATATTATTTTTGGTGGAGGAGCATTTATTAGGTATTTTTACAAAACAGCCAACAATGGAAGCTACATTAACTAAAACACTGAATTTAAGATATGTGTTTTAAAAATTATACTAGCAATAAAGCAATAGTTTTGATTTATACATGTATCTCATAATAGATATGTTAAAACTGATCTAATGGTAAAAATACTGACACTCAAAATATTGACAAAAATTATGTAAAATATACAATATCAACAAAACTGATGTTGTCGCAGGGGAGGGAATATGCCATATCCATGTTATTGTGCCTCCTTGAAGTGGGTACACATAAGTACTAGGGAGTATGGGAGTTGTGCGGGGACTTGCTCACTGCAAAAACATTAGTTTTGGATATGCATGTTGTGTTGGGAGTATGCTCAGTTTTTGTCAATATTTTTGTTTTAGATATTTCTTGTCGAAGTTTTGAGTGTTGGTCTTTTTATCATTAGGTCAGTTTTAGTTTACACACACACACACACACACACACACACACACACACACACACACACACACACACGCACACATATATATTTATTATGTAGCTATAGCTAGCAAACTAGCTGTATCTCTTTTTATACATGTAAATATATATCTGTATATATATGTGTGTGTGTGTGTGTGTGTGTGTGTGTGTGTGTGTGAGTGTGTGTGTCTGTGTATGGGAATTTGTTCTTCCATAACTAAGTTATCAAACAACAAAGTAATGGAAATTTAAACAAAAAAAAAAAACGGTCGCAGATAACAGGTACTTTTACAGGGTGGGGCAATCCTCCCTGCACCTCCCATGTGAGGGACTGTGTTCCCCACCCCACACTGACTCTCCAAGATCACACAGTACAGGGGAAAAGTAAAAAAAATTACTTCACTGCAGCATTTTGTGATGTCATTAAAACACCTCATTGTCACTCATCCAGGACAGTAAATATTTTTTTATCACCTTATTTCATCTAAAATGCATTTGAAAATAATGTACTTTGATTACCTATATGTTTCCCATAGACAGATAGATATGTGGAAACAAAGGATATGCAGCTTAATGTAAAGGATGTAAATGATATAAGTAAATACATTCACACACACACACACACACACACATATATATATATATATATATATATATATATATATATATATACAGATATATATTTACATGTATAAAAAGAGATACAGCTAGTTTGCTAGCTATAGCTACATAATAAATAAATATGTGTGTGTGTGTGTGTGTGTATGTGTGTGTGTGTGTGTGTGTGTGTGTGTGTGTGTGTCTGTGCACTTTGTCTGTACAGACAGAGAGAGAATTTGGTATGAATTATCAAAATGCTGTTGGTACTTTATTTCTATTCTAATCAGTCAAGGCATCTTCTTTAACTACCTAGTAACAAATCAGAAAAGCAGATCAGGATTTTCAGTGTTTTTTTACTTATTCATTTTTGATATTTTTATTTAAATTTAAACTAGATAACTGATTATATTATTTTAGCTTCTCTACTGGTCCCAAACCAAGAAAGAATGCAGAAACATCATCATTGTTATAAAAAAAATTACTCTTCCAGTCCTGAGATGCATCCAGTCCATCCCTGCTCCATCCAAATGCCTTAGTGGGATATAATTATTTTCATAGTTCTGTAAACTTTCATCTATAGCAATCTCTTGGAGAGAGATCTCAGAAGGAATTTGTGGAAGCAGGAATAATAATTATGCTGGGCAAGTAGGTACAGGACTCTGATCTATAATAAAGGAAACAGCTGTTTCTCTTTTTATGTTTATGTTAAGGAACTGTCTGTAAATGCACAGCTAGAGTGAACCCAGTAGGTATGCATTCTTAAAAATATTTTTATTCTGTCATATTACAGATAAAATGTAGACTGGAGGTGCATAGCTACATCACTCAGGGATGCAGCTGCTCCCTGGCTTATAGTACATGGCTATAAGCAGAGCCCCCTCCCCAGCTTCCCCTCACAGGAAGGACGACAGAAGCAGCACTATTACTGCTCTACTCAAAGAGTGACTTACAAACTGACTTCATATTGCTCTACTAACAGAATGATATACACTGACTCCACAATGCTCTGCTAGCAAGGTTACATGCACAGTGACACAAGTATCAGCATGATGTAAGCAGTGACTCTATAAAGCAGAATTAGTACTTCTCTACTAATGAAGTAATGTACACACTGACTTCCTAAGTAGCATTAATACTGCTCTAGTAACAGAGTAGCCTACACTTCAATTCCATAGGCAGGAAGGGTATTGCTCTACTAAACAGCGTGATGTACACTCAGACTTCATAAGTAGCACTGTTGCTGCTCTGCTAATAAATTATGTGCAATTTCATAAACACCTTTACTGCTGCTATGCTAACAGAGTAACATATACAGTGATTCTGCTGTGCTCTGATAATACGGTGGCATCAGTGACTCGTTAAACACTTTGATTACAGCTCTACTAACAGTTGCATACACATTGACTCTGTAAGCAGAACCACTACTGCTCTATCAACAGAGTGGTATGTGTAATGGCACCATATGGATGATGAAATCTCATATTAAAACAGCCTGGACTTCGGAATGTACAATGTCACCAACAAACAGGTATGCAGCCATAGAATACACTGTCACACAAAAGCAAAAATGAATCCAGGAGATAAATGTAAAACAATGTTTAATGATCAGTCTAAGCACTTTCATCCCTAAAAACATACAACGGGACTTCATCAGAGATAACAAACTAATACATCATCACTTCTTTTTATAAAAATTTCAAAATAGCTCATTTATCAAGACATAACCCCTTTTAAAGCTGTACATAAACAAAAATGTGAAATTAATACCATAGTGTAGTAAATAGTAAATTAAAATTAAAAATGAATAGATTTCATCTTCAAAACTGGTGCAATAGAAATCATATCATTGAGTCAATATGTACCAGAAGTATCTAATTTAATCTGACAAAGGAGTTTCTTAACTTCTAAAATAGTTTTCCATTGGTCTCTGGATATCTCATTTTACTCTAAACTGCATTTTACTTTATAACCCTTTTGATAGTTAGAATTGTTCACATTCACAAAGCTGGTCTGACGTTTGACTTGTTTTTTAGCAGAGTCTAAATACACTAATTTGGTAGTAATGCTTAACAATGGTTGGAGTTCCTTGGGCTGCTCCTATTTCAAGTCTCTGGAACTTTATAGTAATGCTGGAAAATAGTAGATTGAACTGTGATGCATACTTTGTTTTCTGCTTTTTGAACTATTGCTCTAAATGTCTTTGACTGAGTTGAAAAATGTTCGATACAAATAAAATACTCTTTGAAATTGTTTTCCTTCTCCATGCAGTATGCCAGTCAGTCTACATTCATTTCTGAATACTCTTTTACATTGATATTTCTTTGTATTCTGTTTATTGAACATTTTAAAAGATGCAATAACATTATCACACAAAAAGCACAACTCATTTCATTTTATGATGTTAACCTTTTTGTACAAAATTAATACATGCAGATGTACACTTTATATAACTGTACTTATCACAACATTATTCTTTTTATATACATACTGCAACTTTTAAGCTTCTTCATTTATTTTCCCCAACCACAGCCTAACAGTGCCTCTACACTAATGAAACGTGAGACATAAATTGTGACCCACCACTCGACCCCTAGAAACTTGACACAATCCTCTTATAAATACTGTTATCTAATACACCTGTTCGGTACCTTTTCCCATTCCTTCCTCACTTTTTTCATGCTTTTGTTATTGTTATCCACCTGGGCCGCCAGTACATACTTATATTTCCAAATGATTGACCTTCACTATTTCTTCATTCCAGCGTATCCAGCCTTTAGCAATAATAGTCCTTACCCGTATTCCCACATACAGTAACTGCACTTTTTCAGGCTCTTTATACCTGTCCTCCTTCTCCACCTTTACATTTAAATTTAAAGTTGACAAATAATAAAGTAGACAATATTAAAAAGGGAACATATAGTGAGAGTTTTGACAAATGCGTTATTAAAATTGAGGGTCAGACATGCCAGTCAGAATTCAGAGCAAAACTCCTTAGTACTGTCGTTTGGCTTTTGGTGGCAGAGATGAATGCCAGTATATGTTTTATTTAATATTCTCACAACAGACAGCAGTCAGAAAATGTGGAGATAAGAGGCAACAATGCTGACTGTGTAAATTGCTGAGGTGATTATATGCATTGTCTACTAAATAATTTAATCAATATATCGATTAGTATGTTGAATTAAAAGTAGACTTGGAGATAATAAATGAGTTAGTGGAGTGTATTTATCTTAATGGTATGAGGCTGCATTATAAGAATACTAGATAGCCAATTCATTGCAGAGAAATACCTCTTACCCTTTGCTATAAAAGTTACATGATAAGGGAGCATCATTAAGGCAACACTCACTAGTTCTTCATAGCTAGCTGCCTATACAGCATTACCTGTACCCTCATTTTGCATGAAAATGATTAAATTAAGATAATAAAATAGAAGTGTTGCAACATAATAGAATAACAGAAAGACACTAATTAAAAATGGATGTAGACTCTTGTATAATAACATTAGTATGGTAACTAGTCTTAATTTTTCATTTTTATCATCAAAAACTGTTAACAACATGTACAGTTGGCACAGAGCAAAGATCGTTCACAGCATTTTGCTGCTGCAGGGCACACAAGTGTAGTTTCTTTGTAACAGACAAACAGATAACTAAACAAACACTGCATCCTACCTCCCAATTTAAGTATGAGTTGTGAACATGCTACACCATGTACCTAACTTCACACTGTAGGCTGTGGTTGCAAAAGGATTTTACAAAGGCATATACAGCTGACTTCAGGTTACATTTTATTTTGGTAATATAAACATCACTGAGAAATGGCAAATTACTTTGTCTCTCTTAAACTGAGAGCAATATGCTGCACAAAATTAGGTCTCAGAGCTGTGCAGATATGCATGGTATTTATTCATGTACATGACTGGTAGTTACATAAATGTATCACCATACTCTACCTCAATGCCACTAGAAGATTATACTTTATATAGATCTCTACCTAATCTCATGTGCATCTTCAGTGCAAGCAGGGGGCTTTCTGGTACTGCATCTGTGAAGGAGACAATGTATTACATAGGTGTGTTTAGTGTGCGAACACTTGTACAGCAGTTGTTGTAGCTGTGACTATAATATAGGGAACAATCTGACATCTAAAGGATCAGATAGCATCTTTTTAAATTTCTGAAAACTAATTCATCTAATTTAAACATTTTTTGACATTCTGATTGATGCTGCAGTGCTGTTGTTTTTACTGTATGGTATGTGTATGTGAGTGCACATGTGCATATGTATATATAAAAACTGCATATGTGTGTGTGCTTGTGTGTGGGTGTGTGGGTATGTATGTGTGTGTGTGTGTGTGTGTGTGTGTGTGTGTGTGTGTATATATATATATATATATATATATATATATATTATAAAATATAATGTGTGTGTGAGGGGTATGTGAGTATATGTGTGTGTATGTGTGTGTGTGTGTGTGTGTGTGTGTGTGTGTGTGTGTGTGTGTGTGTGTGTGTGTGTGTGTGTGTGTGTGTGTGTATATATATATATATATATATATATATATATATATGGGTCTACCTGACAACGTCGACAAGCCACAACATCGACAACCAGTTTACCGACACCACATAACCGACAGTCCACAAGATCGAAAAGCCACAACATCGACAACCATTTTACTGACAGCACATCAAAACAAATCCCCTGTCCAAAAGCACACACACAACACAACAACACCAAAATCCTTACAAACCCACACTAAACCTCACATACACAACTATCTACAACCTTAACCCAAACCCTAACCCTAAGGTCCGTCACTATCACACACTTACCTAACCCGCGCCCTAACCCTAACTCACTTAACCCGCCCCTAACCCAAAGACTATCACTACGCACACTTACCTAACCCGCCTAACCCTAACTCACTTAACCCGCCTAACCCAAAGACTATCACTACCGCACACTTACCTAACCCGCGCCCTAACCCTAACTCACTTAACCCGCCCCTAACCCAAAGACTATCACTACCGCACACTTACCTAACCCGCGCCCTAACCCTAACTCACTTAACCCACCCCTATCCCTACAGACCGTCAATATCCACACTTACCTTACTCGCACCCTAACGTCCGTCACTACCGCATACTTACACAGCCTTTTCCCATGTCGGTGTTCTCAGCGCCGGTGTTTTCATCCGTCGGTCTTCTCAATTGTCGATCTTCTGGCGTCGGTAAACTGGTTGTCGATGTTGTGGCTTGTCGACATTGTCAGGTAGACCCATATATATATATATATATATTATAAAATATAATGTGTGTGTGAGGGGTATGTGAGTATATGTGTGTGTGTGTGTGTGTGTGTGTGTGTGTGTGTGTGTGTATATATATATATATATATATATTATAAAATATAATGCGTGTGTGGGGGGTATGTGAGCATGTGTGTGTGTGTGTGTGTGTGTGTTTACATGTAATGTGCATATGGGATTTTATTTTTGTCAGTTTTGATAATATATTGAAGGTTATGCATTTCCTTTTATGTGTTAAAGAGGATAGTCTGACTGAGCACAAGTTGCCCCTTTTCATCAGAGGACAAGGAGAGATATGCCACATTTAAGAAAAAAAAACAAGCACTTTACAAATATGAGGTTAGACAATACAGACAGGAAAATATATGAAGGCAAATAATAAGTATATGCTTATTTGCATGTGCAGTTTAAGTATAGCCCACAGTTGAGTTTCCAGTTTCACTGTGAGTGCTATTACTGCTTTGTAGATTATAACATTCGAGTAAAATACTGGCAATGTAGAACAGAAGTGAAAGGGTTAAATGTATGGTTTTTGTTAGCTAATATGAGATTCAGATTTTGTATGGTAGACATTAGTAAAAAAATAAGTAAGAAAGCAAAGGTAGATTTAGCTAATAATTTGGTCAGTGCTAGTAGTTATAAGATAATTTTGGGAAGCAGTACTTTAATGTTGTATTTATTCATCACTTAACATGAGCATTTCCAGCAGGAAGTTTTTTTTATAGAAAACAATTCTGTGCTACATTCTGGCTGGATGAAGTTGCCTAGTTTAGCTACAACTACAGAGTAGAAAGACTCTTAGTGATAATTATTCTATTTAACTGTGAGTACTTATTTATTTATTTGCAGTTTGATTACCGGGGAAATCCACTGGGCCGATTTGACCCATTTTCAGTGGAGGCCCTGGGAGAAAAGCTCCAAGATGCATTATACAATTTAGATACAACTGATAGTTAATATTAAAGATAATATTATGTAGAATAGTTACTCATAAATGCATTCAGTATCATGCATAGTTAACAAATTCATTAAGCTTGAAGGTAGGGATCGTACAGTTTCATTTGATAAAAACAGATATGTGTTAGGTGTGGAAACAGTTTACATACAAACCTTTTAAGAAAATGTAAATACTCTTTACATACACACATCAACAGTAGAATGCTATTTACAATATTTACAAGGTTGGGCCTGTGGAATCATGGAGGTGTTTAGGTGAAATGACAGTGGAGTTTTTAACTAGATTTTTTAATGAAATCTTGGAAAGTGAGAGGATGCCTGAGGAATGGAGAAAAAGTGTTTTGGTACCAATTTTAAGAATAAGGGTGATGTGCAGAGCTGTAGTAACTACAGAGGGATTAAACTGATCAGTCACAGCATGAAGTTATGGGAAAGAGTAGTGGAAGCTAGGTTAAGAAGGGAGGTGATGATTAGTGATCAGCAGTATAGTTTCATGCCAGGAAAGAGCATTACAGATGCAATGTTTGCTCTGAGAGTGTTGATGGAGAAGTACAGAGAAGGTCAGAAGGAGTTGCATTGTGTCTTTGTGGATTTAGAGAACGCATATGACAGGGTGCCTAGATAGGAGTTGTGGTATTGTATGAGGAAGTCGGGAGTGTCAGAGAAGTATGTAAGAGTGGTACAGGATATGTACGAGGGTAGTGTGACAGCGGTGAGGTCTGCGGTGGGAGTGATGGATACGTTTAAGGTGGAGGTGGGATTGCATCAAGGATCAGCTCTGAGCCCTTTCTTATTTGCAATGGTGATGGACAGGTTGACAGATGAGATCAGACAGAAGTCCCCATGGACTATGATGTTTGCAGATGACATTGTGATCTGTAGTGAGAGTAGGGAACAGGTTGGGGAGACCCTGGAGAGGTGGAGATATGCTGTAGAGAGAAGAGGAATGAAGGTCAGCAGGACTAAGAATTTATGTGTGTGAATGAGAGGGAGGATAGAGGAATGGTGAGGATGCAGGGAGTAGAGGTGGCAAAGGTGGATGAGTTTAAGTACTTGGGATCAACAGTTCAGAGTAATGGTGAGTGTGGAAGAGAGGTGAAGAAGAGAGTACAGGCAGGATGGAGTGGGTGGAGAAGAGTGTCAGGAGTGATTTGTGACAGACGAGTACCAGTAAGAGTGAAAGGGAAGGTCTACAAGAGGGTAGTGAGACCAGCTATGTTATATGGGTTGGAGACAGTGGCACTGACAAAAAGGCAGGAGTCAGAGCTTGACGTGGCAGAGTTGAAGATGTTAAGAATTGCACTGGGTGTGACGAGGATGGACAGGATTAGGAATAAGTATATTAGAGGGTCAGCCCAGGTTGGAAGGTTTGGAGACAAAGCCAGAGAGGCAAGATTATGTTGGTTTGGACATGTGCTGAGGAGGGATGCAGAGTATATTGGGAAAAAGTTGCTAAAGATGAAGCTGCCAGGTAACAGGAAAAGAGGAAGGCCTAAGATAAGGTTTATGGATGTGGTGAGAGAGGACATGCAGGTGGTTGGTGTGACAGAGCAAGATGCAGAGGACAGGAAGAAATGGAAACAGCTGATCTGCTGTGGCGACCCCTAACGGAAGCAGCTGAAAGAGGAAGACAAGGTTGGGCTGTGTGAGGGTAGCTGTAGGAGTTGTTGAGAGCTTAGAGCGAAGCTATAGAAATTGTTGTGAGTTTAGATAGGCTCATAGGAAGATAACTATGAGAGTTGTAGAGCTTGGGAACCAGAGAGAGAACTTAGTTTAAACTTTGTGATCTTAAAGGCCTTGCTGGTCTGTACCTTTCAATGAGATATTGGATTGTAGGGCATTTGTTTGGTTTATATAGGATATTGTATATTATTTGAGCTAAAAGCACTTCTGGACATTTTGTAGTTCAAACAAATTCAGTTATTTTTAGTGCTAGACAGTGATGAGCTTTGTTTGTGCAGTTTGGTGCAAATTTAGCCAAGTTGTTTTATACATTTTGTTGTTATTGTATCTTTCAGCTTTTCCCCGTTAGGGGTCGCCACAGCTGAACTCCGGTCCGCTAATGATTGGCAGCAGATTTTTACATACCGAGTTGCCAGCCCTGACGTACAACCTTCAACGAAGGTACACCCATTCACGCATGTCTCCACACAGAAGATGCTTTAGCTGAGAATTGAACAGGACGTCTTACTGTGAGGCGACAACGCTACCGCAGCACCACCACCAAATTTCTATATGTTAGTACTGGTGAAGTATACAAGTGACTTACAAGTACAAGTTGCTTCCATTGCTTGTTCTGTTAGGTATGATTCAGATTTATTTAGCATTCAGAGTTTTTATTTGTTTTGCATATGGCATAGTCAACATGATGTTCAGACTTCAGGTTATGGTCTTGATAATACTTAGTTTATTGTGCAATACTTTTTCTATTGTAATGTTTTAAGGTGTGCTTTTTATCTGTTCTAACTTTTTCCTGCATATCCTGAAGTCAAAATAAATAATTACGTTTTTGGCATTTAATAGTAACTGAGATTCTGTTACCTGTTTTCACTGTTGTGCAGTAATTCTTGCATGATTTTTTAAGGTGATTTAAAGTTTTAACTGAGTGTATACATGCCAAGTCATCTGTGAATTTTACTACTGAGTCATTTCTACTATTTTGTGCATACCAATAATGGAATTAGAATTGACTGTTGGGGAAGATCTACTGGAATTTTAGACAGGTGGACTAGACCCTTTGATCTTATACAAACTGCAGGTCTATATCACATCATTGAATGACATGTTCAGTGAATGCCACTTCATCAAACTTTATTTGTCAAAACCTCTATCTATCATCTGTCAAACAATCATTATAGCAAATTTTTTTCCCTGGGAAAAAACAGTGGGACATCACTGGGAATTTGCCCTTTTCCACACTGTAGTGCAATCTTGGAGTTGGTATATTTAGTTAGGGGGAGTGTGGGGAGCACAGCCCCCACATTGGGGGTGTGGGGGGCATAGCCCTCTACCTAAGTGGGTTTTAAATTTTGTGATTTTTGTGATGATCAGTACATGGCCTAATGCTTTTTTTTTCCATGGGAAAAAATCACTAAAATGGATGTTCGATGGCTAGAGGTTTTGACAAATAAAGTTTGAAGAAGAGGCATTCACTGAATAGATCATTTGATGATGTGATATAGACCCACAAACTGGGATGTATGACTGAGGTAGTTGTTTAGACAATTCATTGCATTTCCACATAAATCTTGGTTGGCTAGTTTTGTTAGGAGTAGTTGATGTGAGGTGGTGTCAAAGGATTCTGACAAATTCAAAACAAAACAACAATTACTAGCTAACCTTGGTTCCACTGTAGACTTACTATGTTTAACAAAGTAAATAATTCACTTTCTCTGCTGTGGCTTGGATGGAAGCTATGATGATTTGGAGAAAGTAAATTGTTATTAGCAGGCCAATGAGTTGTTTATGGATACATTTTTCTAATGCATTAGAGGGTAATGACAATAAGTCTGTCATTTAATAATTTTCTTGAGGTATAGCTTTTATGTGCAGTAATTACGTATTATGATTTTTTCAATATTACAGACATCTAGTTTTGTTGTCCTGTTCTCTTAATGAGTATTATGATGGATTAAGTAATTGCTTATGCAACTACAAATAGTATTCTCTGGGTGGAATGTCTGGTGCAATACTGGTAGGTTTTATTTTCTCTAGTACTTTCTTAATGTTGGGTACTGAAACTATAAATACTTTGAAGGAGTCATGTATTTTTGTAACTGGTACATTTGGGGTTCAGGGATTGTATTAATTTGTTTCATTTAATTTTACAAGCAATATTATGGTTTGAGTCGACAGGTAGTGGGTTTGGCTGGGATATTTTTCTAATGTTATCACATTATTAATAGAGTTTTAGAACTGTTTAGGATTTGTTTCGTATGATTGTAATAAGGTGAAATAATTTATTTATTTATTTTTTGTATAATACAATTTGCTTGATTTTGTAAAAATTGTATAGTTGCAGTATAGATTATAACTGATTTTTCCATTGTTTCCATGAACTTCCCCTTAGTGTCATCTTTTGTCTTGTGCTTAATACAGTCTTCATGACTGGATGGGTAGACTCAGATTTATACCACAATTGTCATATACAGCCCTGCTCGATTTAGGAGATGAGCATTATTAAGTGTTTGAAAAAGAAGGCACAACTTGTCAAGTGTCTTTTCTTAAAGGTGTATATGGCTAGGCATCTTATTGTCCTGGTGATTGCTTGCCAAATATTCTTCTTCTTTTCTTATGGGTATTTGTCAATATCTACTCTAGTCTATATTCTTTTCCTGTAGATTTGTCTGTTTGACTAGGTTGTAAAATTATTTGTTTGGGGCCAGATAAATTTACGTCTATTTTCTGTTTGGCCGTAGTTTGTGATTGTAGTGGTTTTTGGATAATATGTATTAACATCTCTTAATATAATGAAGTCTTGTTTTATATTTATTTGTAGTTAACCAGATAATATATATTTTAGTGTGTTTATATTATTTGATGTGGAGTTTATATATATATATATATATATATATATATATATATATATATATATATATATATATATATATTATTAAGTACTTTGTGTTTATGTAAATTTTGTGCCCAACATCACTGCTTAAGACATGTATTCAGTTAATTTTGGAGTATAATAATATCTTCTGTAGCTAAAATAAAAAGCAATAAAGAAGAATAAAGTTAGTACAATGAAAATTTACTAAGAATATTATGTGTTCGTCTAGCATGTCATTTAATGAACGTTACAAGTATCTGAACTTATTTACACTTAGGTATAGCTACATTACAGACAAAATCATATTCACATATAAATGTGTTTATGATGGTTATCTCCAAACAGTAGTTGATGTGGATATTACAAAATCCAACAGTAGACCAGAACTTAAATTACATTTGAATCTCGTGATGTTAAATTTTAGATCACTGTTTCTGAGATATTTTTTTCTCAGTGCTAAGAGCTCCTGCCTTATGGAATACATTTCCATTTCATATCAGTAAATTAGAAAATTATGATAAACCTGGACAACTGGATTGTGGATTTAGCATATGAAGCAGAAATTTGAGAATCAGTGTTCCTAGACAATTTAAAACCTGAACACTGTTAAATTACTTATTAAACTTATGAATGGTAGTGAGCAGTGCTTCCAGTTCATTAAATGTAGGGAGAGGTAGTTGAGAATTGATCATTTGTGTAAGGTTTGCTATTACAGTTGAGGCTTCTGCTATGTTTGATACATGAACTATTCATTTGATATTATATCTTGTGGGTAGGATTTCTTCATTTTTTGTCATTGATTTTAGACAGGTTTTTGTAATAACTAATATGCCAGGTTTGTTATGATTGATTTAGCTTTGTTGTTTTGTTATTTTGTTGCAAACATATATAGGGCAAATATATATAGTATTTGCAACTCATTCTGAATTTAACTGTTATTTTTTTTTCAATTAGTATTGTAAAATGCTGTTCCAAAGTTAGGCTCTATGTCCCCACTAAATAGAAATCTACTAAAACTGCACATGGTTACGTGCGACTAAAAATGGCAAAAAAAGGTGGATCTGAATTACCATTACTATTCTTTGCTAAAAGCAAAAACAAGATGAGCAGTTTCTTGAGTATCTAGAGTAGCATTACTGCATTTTATTTAAAACAAAAACAAGGTTATCACTTTCATTGTATGGTGTATTTGAGTTTGGAATGTGAAGTAAGTGATGTATGGAATAGTTACAATTTTTGATGTAGATTTGATTCTGGTTTATATTTCATTATTTCTCTCTCAGATCTATGGAAACTAAGCTCCTAATTAGAACACCCTTTACAGTAGCCACCATTGAGAGGACCTTCACTAATATTGGACCGGAATGTTGAAATAAGCTTCCTCAAGGCATTATATCTATTTCATCACTTTTAGACTTCAGAAAATTCTTAAAAAGGCACATTTAAAAAAATCATCCCAGTGCTACTACTTTGACAGACATGGCAAATACTACTTTTTGCAGCTCTGTGTCTATTTTTCTGGTATACTCGTATCTTATTCCCCGTCCTATAATAAAAAAACTCTTCTTCCAACAGCTTTCTCTTCTACTGTTTTTGCTCAGATTAAGAAATATCACTGCATTTTGCTGTTATTTTCTCCTTCATTACCCACTAACTTCCTCTACCTCTAGATATACATATAGTACAATAATATCATATCATTTGATCATTCCTCTACTGAATTCTATTGTAAATAAAGTATATATTGAGACACTTCCATATTTTTGCTATCATGGCTCTGTTTGTAGGTATACCTCTGTATATTTTACCTCACTGTACTTCATGTAATCACATTTCTGTTTACCTAATTGTATTGTTCTTCACTGCTCTTGTGGTTCAGGTCAGTCTGAAAAGGGTCTTCAGACCAGAGCACCTATCTAGTTAACAAATGTATGAATAAATAAAATACAATAAATAAATAAATATTAAGTTATGAGAATTAACCTTTTTTTGTTTCATGCTAATATAATTTGCAAATTGTTTGTCATGTAGGAGTGGAGTTATATACAGTATAAAGGTACAAATAAGAGGAGTGGCTGGGGATGGGGGCCGGAAAGGGTAGAAGCAGAAGCCAATCAGTGCATGCATGCTCACTACAGAAACGTTGGGGACAACAATAGTAAAACATAAATAAATCATGTACCAGTAAGGATACTCAGGTTGTCAGTCAGGCAAAACTATAAAGAAAATAATTCAAGTGAATGGCCACAATACTGGGCCTCAGCCATGGGTGCTAGTGTTTCTGACAAACTCGGTGGGTTTCAGTTCAAAAGAGAGTAAAATCCCACTAGACAAAGAGTAGAAAAGGAGACATAATATGCAGAGTAGTAGAAAGCAAGATGGGAGATGAGCAATTTGGATTCAGATCAGAATGCAACACAATGAACCCGATGTTTGCAGTGAGACTGATACTTGATAAGAAGCTAGATATGAGGAAAGAGTCCAGCTGGACATTCTTAGACTTGGAAAAAGCATATGACAAGGTCCCAAGAAAGCTGATTTGGGTGGTCTTGAGGTGGTTCAATGTCCCAGAAATATTGGTAGAATTACTGCAAGCTATATACAAGGACACAATGACTCAAGTATGAAAAGTGTTCGGTTTCAGAGAGGGGTTCCAAGTGGGAGTGGGTGTGCATCAGAGTTCATCTCTGAGCCCACTGCTGCTCATACTGGTAATGCACTACATTCACAAATAGGTTGGAGGGGACAGATCAACAAAGTTGCTGTCTGCAGACAATGTTGCATTACAGGCAGACTCAGCAAGAACTTTAGCAAAAGGTAGGGAATAGAATGCAAAACTGTAGGCACATGCCATGAAAATGAGTACAGATATGACAGCCATAATGGCAGCAAATAGGGAAAATCAGAAGAAGCTGAGAATTGAGATAGTGGAACAGGTCAACAGCTTCAAGTATTTGAGGATGGTTGATGAGAAGGGAAGTCTGAAAGAAGAGGTCAAAGCTAGAATCAGAGGGGCTGCAGCCAACTGGCACAGAGTGTCAAGTGAAGTGTACAACAGAAGAATGCCAAAGAAGCTGAAAACTAAGGTGTACAAAACAGTGGCGTGACCAGTACTACTGTATGGTACAGAAACCTGGACAGTAAAGGCAGGGCAGTTGAGGAACCTAGAGATGATGGAGATGAAGTGTCTGAGATGGGTGGTAAGTAGCAAACTGTGGCTCAGATGAAGAAAGGAGAACATAAGAGCAGAAGCCAAAGTAGCTACAATTGCAGAAGAAGGTCATATCAAACAAATTACAGTGGTTTGGGCACATGTGCAAAAAAGGAGACTACAACCTGGTGAAGAAGATTTGGGACAGACAGGAAGAAGGCAAGAGAAAGTGAGAGTGTCCAGCAAAGAGGTAGCTGGATTGTGTGAGAGAAAATACAGGAAGAAGGCAAGAGAAAGCGACAGTACCCAACAAAGAGGTGGATGGATTGTGTGAGAGAAGATCTGTGACAGTCAGGCATGAGTGCTGAAGATGTTAGGATATTGGTACTGAATAGAGAGAGATGGTGACAGTTGACATGACACCCAGACACCATGTAGAAAATGGGAAAAAGAGAGCTGATGATGATAAGGCAGAAAGGAGACAGAAAAAGTGAGTCAAACAATTTAGATGTAAGGTAATCTGCAACACTAAAGAGAAAACAGCTGAACAGAGCATTCTAGTTTGACCCAACTTTGTTGTCACATCATCATCATCCACTACATGTCCATATGTGCAGTACTAAGCAGTTTTTTTAAGGATTATCTTAATTTAATATTCAGGCAGTTTACACCATTAAATATGAATGCGCAAGCAGTTTCAGAAGATGTTTAATATCAGCATGGATCTGAAAAACATGGAACCAACAGATAATCTGAGCTAACATAGACCTATGGTTTAAATATCATTTTAGATTTTAATGCAGGATCAAATTAATTAACATATATAAGATGCAGACAGAACAAGAGATACCGTATTTAAAATACCTTCTGACAATCAGGTATCTATGCTGGATATGGAAAAGGATGGAGAACATGTAGTGGAAGTATGTGCAGAAGAAGGGGATGGGCAGACTCTACTTTGCACATATTTATCAATATCACTTTAGTTTCATATAGCAAACCATGAAAAATAATAAAAGAGGCATTAGCTACCCCCAATCAGTATAAACAGTAGTTATTCTGTGTGTTGAGTGTAACATTGAAATATCAAAAAAATGTAAGTCCCAAAATGGGACTTCTCTAGGAGAACTAATTCAGACATTGCAACTGACAAAATGGATGTCTGCATTTCAGAACAGAACAGCATACAACAATTTATGCTGCAAACTAGATGAGGCTCATAGTACTGCTTTGATATGAAAAAAAGGAATATTATAAAATGTTGCTTGCCTGAGTAAAGTTTGACCTTGTTCTGTGTTCCATAATGAATACAGCCTTGTTTGTATACTGCAAAGATGAAGTCATGAGAAATTGCAAAGTAATGAGAATTTTTTGAATTGGAAGGAATTTTTCAGAATGCTGCTTCATGTACAAAAATGCTGCAGCTGTCTGCATATTAATTAGTCTAGTTAATCTATGTTAGACTTCACTCTGTGCTGCTAATCTATTCTTGCCATACACTGCTTTCATGTCTTAGCAGATTTACTAATGATGGATGATAATAAGGAAACTCTTAACACTGGCATGCTCAGCCATTTTTTTTCTGAAAGAACCTAGCATGTTATCTCATCTGCCTGTCTCAAAAAGGTAGAAAATGGGGAGCGAAAGCAGTGACATAACAGAAAAAAAGAAAGATGGAATTCCATCTCTTCAAACTAGTCCAGACTAATAGACCCTGAAGTATCTTTGGCAAATGAAGACTGGGGCGGGGGGCTAGGGCAGCAGGATATCAACTCATGAAATAATGTATCATGAAAAAATGGAACTGCAGTGTAGGTACCAACTTCAGTATTTTGTTACAGATGCATGGGCTGTGAGTCAATCTAAATTCTTTCAGGGAGTTTTTCCCAGCAGCTAAAAAGCTAATAAATTAATGCTTTTCAGTCCTAATGACCACTAATGATATGCTGTATGGACTACTTCAGTAAATGGTAAACTAATCTCTACCAAATGGTAGGAATGACAAGAGAAAAATAAACAAGGTACTCTTTGATTGTTGTGCAGACAAGAACTGATAAGACACAAATAGACTGATATTTTCAGAACCTGTCATGTTCAAAGACAGGAGGCAAAAGAATTTTCAAACTTTGACTCTTTTAATGTATGGACCTTAGCCATGAACTGGTTAGAAGTCTCTAAGCAGTAGAACACATGTGAGTTCATCTCATTATTTATTTTTATTTATTTTACATTTGTTACTGGGATAGTCTGACTGGATACATGTCCATTTTCAGTGGAGGCCTGGGGAGAAAAGCTCCAAATAGACAAACTTACATAGATTATACAAGAAGTTGGATAACATTAGAAAATATAAAACAAAGTGATTATGTACAATGGCTTAGTAGTGTTCTCTAGTAGGGACTCACAATTCTCATGGACAGACACAATTAAAAGCAAGAAACGTCAGATTGGATATAGATCTTGGTGACGTAGTTGCATGTTATTATATTTACAGATTATGCTTTCAGTTTATAACAATCAGGGTTGGTGCATGGGCAAAGCCAGTTCACTTTGAGATACTGTTTGAGGTTTTGTTTGAAGAGACTGTTGGAGGATTGTAGGGTTATATAGTTTGGCAATGAATTCCAGGTTTTGCCAACAAAGTTGGCAAACAGGGATTCACCAGCAGAGTTATTAGCTTTGTGGATTTGGACCAGTAGTTTGTTGGCTGACCGTAGGGATCAAAGGTTGTTATATGGCTTAATAATATTTATAAGTGAGGGGGTATCCTCAGGGTGGTACAGAATTTTGTGCACTATTAAGAGCTGATTGAATTGAATTAAGCTGGGTGGTTCTACCCACTCTAATTGTTTCAGGTTCTGGCAGTGGTGGGTTCTATAGGTGGAGCCAGTAGCAAATCTGGCAATATGGTTGTAGCTATGGGACAGCTTACCTAGGTTGGATTTGTTGAGGTTTGAGAGTACAGGCGAGGCATATTAAAGAGTAGAGAGTAGGTGTGACTGGGTGATTGCAGTCCTAACCAGTGGGGTTAAAAATGTCTTGTTTCTATACAGTGATCCAAGCTTCTTATTGATGGTCTGTATGGTTTTGTTGACCTGTAGGTCAAATATGAGATTATTGTCTATGATAACCCCTAGAAATTTGGTGTGTTGATCTGGGGAGATAGTGGCACTATTGTTAGAAGTGACAGAGAATGAAAGTGTGGCAGATCTACTAGTGGGGGTGAAGAGTAGAAGTTTAGTTTTATTGGGGTTCAGCAGTAGGCGTTGGTTGTCAAGCCAGTTCTCAATAATGTTAAATGTATTTTGGGTTAGGATTTGCAGTTTGGATGGGGAGGTGGCTGAGCAGATCAGAGTGGAATCATCTGCATATTGAATACAGGTAGCTTTAGGGATAGCAGTGTGAAGGTTATTGATAAAAATAGAGAAGAGTAGTGGACCTAGTATGGAGCCTTGAGGGGCACCAAGTGTTAGAGGTAGCTGGCTGGAGAGTTTGCCCTGCCATAGTACCGCCTGTTGTCTACCAGTCAGGTAGGACTGGAACCACTGGATTGCGTGCTTATTGAGGGAAATAGATTTTAGAGAAAGAATGAGAAGTTCATGGTTGACCATGTCAAAGGCTTTTGATAGGTCAAGAAAAAGGGCGGAGGATAGCCTATTGTCATTCCTGTTTTGGTTTATGGCATTAGTAAAGGAAAGGAGGGCTGAGGTGGTGCTGTGGTATGGCCTGAAACCATGCTGGGAGTTGGATAGTAAGTTTTTCTGTCTAAGATATTGCATTAGTTGCTTGTGTACACATTTCTCCATTATTTTGGCTAGTGGGGAAAGAATAGCAATGGGTCTGTAGTTGGATATGTCTGTAGAACTGTCACCTTTGTTGTTCTGAGTTGCTCAAGGAAGATGGATTAAATATGCTGTAATTTAAAATAAAATACAGTATTCTACCTGGTTAAAATTCTCTAAGCAGTAGAACACGTGTGAGGTCATCACATGTTCTTTGTTGTTCTGAGTTGCCCAAGGAAGATAGATTAAATATGTTGTAATATAAAATAAAAGACAGTATTCTACCTAGCAATGTTTTCAGTGCTTCTACTCCCAGATAAAGATTGAACTGTGTCTGGACAGTTTAAGAAGCAAATAATTCATTCTACATTTCTTTTTGCAAGAGATAGACTGTGTACCTAAATCCCAAAGCTCTGCACAGATGCAGAAACACTGCATTTGAAGCAAGGGAGAAAAAAAGAAGAAAGTTTTGCAGTAATCTTTTTTTTTTTCACAACTTCTACATGCTGTGACATTTTAAAACAGTTGCATTTAACCAGATTTTAATTCCAAATGTGCCAAAGTAATTTGCAAGTTTCTAATCTGATGGTTGATGTTATACTGTTGCATTAATGAAATAATTCTTCTGTGGGATATTTAAAGGGCATGTGCAGAGTTGTACAAAAGTAATTCTAAATGCAAAAAGGCATGTATAAACATACACATACATGAACATACAGAAACGGTTGCAAGATATTTCTTTATGATTTGGTACACCATGCCCACATGTATTGGAAAATACAACCCAAGGTTTATGCAGGTATATTTGGGTTTATTTCATACAGCACATTTAACACTGAATGTTTCATAAAAGAAATGTGAATTACTTCTACACGTTAATGTTTTAGTAAGATTTGAAACAATTTAATTGCAAAAATGCATGCGCACAAAACTGTTAAGTTATTGGTAATTAAAAACTCAGGCATATTTAAAATTCTCTGGTAAAATCTCCAGTGTCTAAAATGTGGAGTTTGTAAATATTAAACAGTAAATCAAAATGTTTTGTTTATTCTGGAACATGCAGTAGTGAAAAAGAGTTGTTTTACATGTTGAAATGGACCCTTTATATATTACAAAGGCAATTTGTTGCATTCCAAAGAGTACAAAACTGACAGTATTCAGATTTCTTAGTATAGTATGATTTTTACAAACTGAATTTGTTTTATTTATTTATTTATTCATTTATTTATTCAATTTGCTAACCAGGGTAGAACACTGATCCAAATGGACCTATTTCAGTCTCAGTCTGGACAAACATAAATGAAAGTAGACAAGCAAGTTAACAAGGAGTATTATGAATGTAAACAAAATGTGTGAAGATAACAATGTATTAATAACAGTAATAATAATAACTTATACAACGACCCCCCATTAATATTCCAAAACGTGCACGCTGATTGGTCAGCGTGCATGTTGTAAATCAAAGACTTACACTAATGGAAAAAGGTCCGGTCACCCTGACTTTTTCCATTAGTATAAGTCTTTTTTTTTTTTTTTTGGATAGCAACGGAGAACTGAAGAGCTCCATTGCTGTTATCTCGCTATGTTAAAAAAGTTTAACATGGTGAGATATCTTAAAAAAAAGCAAAGGAGATCTTCCTTTCTCTGTTGCTTTTTTTAAAGCTGTCTCACTATGTTAAACTCGTTTAACATAGCGAAACAGCTTTAAAAAAAGCAACGGAGAAAGGAAAATATTCGTTGCTTTTTTTTTTAAGATATCTCGCTATGTTAAACTCTTTTAATATAGCGAGACAAGTTTTTAAAAGCAACAGAGATCTTCCTTTCTCCGTTGCTTCCACACACACAGTTCTGATGTACTGCACAACCATACTCATGCGCAGTACATCAGGACTGCCACAGAATACTGGACAGCTGCGGAAGGGCAGCAAGGAGGCATTATACAATGCCATTATTTAAGAAAAGTAAGTATTTTTTTCTTAAATAATGTCATTATATAATAGCAATAACCCACTTCTGGGTGTAGGTAATGCTGGATTTACCTATGGTTGTCTTTGTTTGGCCACTCGGGCTTCGCCCTCGTGACCAAACCACACCAACCGTGGGTAAATCCAGCATTACCCACACCCAGGCATGGGTTATTGCTTAAGTAACTGATGTAAAAATAATCAACAAGTGGGTTATATGCTTTATGCTGCATTTTAGTGAAACACTCTAGACACATAAAGGGAGATTTCTGTGTTTTGAAACACCAGAATGATAAATTATGACACTTAGTATGGTTACAGACTAGATTGTTCAAAATAACATTATCACCAAGTGGCAAGCAAATATACAAGTGCAAATTCTTTAGTAAAAGCTGTTTTGACTACATTCACTTATTAAAGCATAGGAGATACTTCACTGACCTATAAGGGGAGTGAAAAGCAATCATGGTTTAACACTTGATGCAGACAAGAGGCTAGGAGAGTCATAATTGTTCTAAATTTTAGCTGCAGTTAAATAGGCCAGTAGTAACTGAGGAAAAACAAAATATTATGATAGGAAAACAGTTGTTTCTATTGTTTATTAGAGTTAGGATCAAAGTAGGTAAATAAGAATACATTGTTATATGGCTGAAATGTGCAAAGCTACAAAGTTTGTGTGTTTACAGTGAAATCCAAATGAAACATTCAAGTTATGTAAATCATAAGATTCAGGGTTCAATTCTTTGATAACCAGTGACTACTGATTAGACACATAAGGGATTCAATATATTCTAGTTAATAATAACTTCCAGTAGAAAGTATTTATTGTGAGTCAGAAAACAGCATGTTTCATGCTTATTTCACGGTTTGTGAAAAAATATTGATATGAGATTTGCAAAAGCATTTCAACATTGGTGAAATTATGGGTAAACGTATGGAAACCTTTACTCATGTAGATGGTGATAACCAATTATTTGCCTCAAATCAGTGGTAAGTAATGTATTGTAACTGTGCCCAGATCATCTTACACATATTCACATGGTTGAATTTGTTTTTAATAATTTTCCTGAAATTACAGTGAACTAGATTAGATAACATTCTAAAGGCAGTTTTCATGTTTAGATTCTCCCTCAATAAATTTAGTGATGTGTTATTACTACTTCTACAACTTTTTTGAGAAAAATGTAAAGTAAAATATGCATAATTATACAATGCCTACCCTAAAAACGTGCACGCTGATTGGCCAGACCAACCAGCGTGCCCGTGGTAAATCCCTCAATATACTAACGGAAAAAGGTCCGGTCGCCCGGACTTTTTCCGTTAGTATAAAACACTGTCTCGCTATGTTAAAAGAGTTTAACATAGCGACACAGATTTAAAAAAAGCAACAGAGATCTCCATTGCTTTTTTTAAAGCTGTCTCGCTATGTTAAACTCCTTTAACATAGCGACATAGTAAAGCAACGGAGATCTTGCGATCTCCGTTGCTTTTTTTTTAAACCTGTCTCGCTATGTTAAATGAGTTTAACATAGCGAGGCAGCTTTAAAATAAGCAACAGAGATCTCCGTTGCTTATTTTAAAGCTGTCTCGCTATGTTAAACCCATTTAACATAGCGAGATAGTAAAGCAACGGAGAACTTGCGTTCTCCGTTGCTTTGCCCAAAGCTCTGATGTACTGCGTAGGCATGCGCAGTACATCAGAACTGCCGCGGAACACCAGACAGGTGCGGAAGGGCAGCAAAGAGGCATTATACAATGCCATTATTTAAGAAAAGTAATTATTTCTTTTCTTAAATAATGGCATTATATAGTAATAACTCACTTCTGGTGTGGGTATGCTGGATTTACCCACGGCTGTCTTTGTTTGGTCCTCGGCTTCACTCGGGACCAAACCACGCCAACCGTGGGTAAATCCAGCATTACCCACACCCAGGCGTGGGTTATTGCTATATCAACTAATTAATTCATGATTTGATTAATTGGGGACAAAGGGAGAAAAGGGTAACCTAGTTGCAAATGACTAGAGAAAAATAATGGAACATGCACTGAAAATTACAAGACAAAAAGTAGCAGGGCTGCCTGCAGAATTAAAGGTGAGGCATTATTCAGCATAAAGAACATTTCTGCCTGTGCATTAGGGGCAATAGTTACTTAGGAAGTGTGAGACACATTTAATGGTTATAATTTGATTTTGTAGTGACATTACTAAAGGGACCAATTAATTTATTAAAACAGATTAGATTGCTTTCTTCTCTTGAGAAAAGTGTATCAACAGCACATCTGGAAGTTGGCACAGGAGGATAAGGCTGTGAACTGTAGTTCCCTGATACAAAGATTGATTCCTTTAGGTCTCATTTGCCTGTTGTGTGACCTTGAGCAAGTCACTTAACTACACATTGCTCTCAGATTGTTTCTGAAGAGGACTTTGTTCAGTCAACCTACCTGGTCAACAAATGGGTGTTATCAGAGCACAACAAGATGTGTTTAGAATTCTGTTAATAGGAAATACAGTTATTTTATGTTTATAGCATGTGTATTTAGTTTTTACAACATGCACAAAATGTGTATATGATTTTTACTGCATGCATATAATGTGTATATAATTTTCATGATATGTACAGAATGTGAATGTGGTCAAACAGCTTCACTGGTGATAGTATTCAGGCATTAGTTTGAAGGGCAAGTGACATGTTCATTCAATATGTTGGTTAAATGTGTTATTACTACCTGGAGAATTAAGCAGTAAAGGTTATTTAATGAAATTCGGGATATTGTAGATGGAAAATAAAAGAATGCTAACAGGATGACACAGAGTCTGTTTAGAACACAATACAATACAGACTATGATTTTAACACAAGGATACAAGAGGGAAAGAGTACACTATAGATTGGCTTGTGGACATAAGCAAATTAGGGATAGATGCAAAATGGCTGTTACGTGCAGCAGGATTCATAGAGGTTAAGTCCTGACCTTTGTGACATCATGTCACATAGACACGTATTTCTGAAGTTGACACAGGTAAACAAAATGTATTTATTTTCAATAAGAAAGGGGAGGATGTGTGGGATAAAATACTGCACAATCATTTCATGTGGTAAAATTAAAGTATTATTTGGGTGTACCAAAACAGCTGTAAATGTTCTATATGCTAAAAGAGTTAATAACGCAGTATGGCACAGATAACCAATTTGTTTCTAGGTTAGGGGATAAGGTTTTTAAAAAGGCTCTTAGTTGTATTGTTTATTTTTCTAATCTTGCTATACTTCGTCTGTGGGACATTAACAAAATAGTACAAGATAAGTACTGGGAAATTAATAATAATAATAATAATAATAATAATAATAATAATAATGAAATGCATATGCATATAAATCCATGGAGTGAGTGCTACCATTTAAGTACTCTAGCCAGTAGGTGTGTTTCTAACTTAGTGTTCATTTTTGTGTACCACATGTCTATTCTACTGAGGAATTTCTCAGTGTAATTTTGGGAAAAGAATGATCAGATGGTTATCTAAAGTAGCTTGGTCGCAAATCTTGTATACCTACTTCCTTAAGTAAATAAAACCTTGATTTATTTATAAAAGATAATCAAAGGGAGAGTTGTTTAGCATCTTCTTCTTCTTCGTTCATCTTTTTCCCGGTTAGGGGTCACCACAGTGGATCACCTGTCCGCTCATTGAAAAATGTAAGTCTCAAAATGGATTTTCTCTAGTAGAATTATTTCAGACATTACAGTTAACAAAATGGATTTCTCTATTTCAGACCAGCATACAGTGGCTCCAAATAATACTTTATTAAAAGTATTCTTAACAAAAAACAAACTGGTTTCGGCTGTATAGTTACATAGCCTTCATTAGTGTGAATATCAGCAAATTAAGAATGACTTTAAATACATAATTCAGAGGACATGTGATCAATTAAAGACGTTCATTAAGCCTTGGTTTAAAGAGACCTCCCAGTTTAACAATCCATTTTTCTCCACAGTGTTTAACAAACCATGCCAACCTAATTTATTGTTTCTGGGTCTCATGATTTTATCAATGATAGTGAAATTAAATATGGCATTTTTATGTATCAGGGTATGCTTATAAAGGGCATTAGTTTCTTTATGATGTTTGATCTTGCTAAGATGTTCAGATACTCTGAATTTAAGGGGGTCTGGAAGTTTGCCCTATATAGAATGCTGAACAGTTGCAACAAGCTAGGTAAATCACCCAATCAGAAGTGCAATTAGCAAAAAAATCAAATATCATAGACTTGAGGGGTATTTTGGCTGCTGAAGCTTTTAGTTTTTAATATCCTGGGGCAGTGAATGCAATGGCCACAAGGATGGCAACCAGTTAAGAGATCACCTGACAAAGTAGCTTGGGTTGATTTTATATTAGGAGGTTGCCCATGTTTAAAGTGGTTAAAGAATGCAGCAAGATTTTTACCTTTCCTGAATGAGAAAAGACATCTATCACCCAACATTTCACTCAGTCTGGTATCACACGTCAAGATGTTCCAGTGATGTTGTACAATATTCATTAGTGCCTTGGTGTTGCGTCCATAAATGGTTATTAATCTGGGGGGCCCACCACCTCTATCACCCTTGTCTTTGTAAAGAAGAAGGTTCAGCAGCCAAAATACCCCTCAAGTGTATGATATTCGATTTTTTGCTAATTGCACTTCTGATTGGGTGATTTACCTAGCTAGTTGCAACTGTTCAGCATTCTATATAGGGCAAACTTCCAGACCCCCTTAAATTCAGAATATCTGAACATCTTAGCGAGATCAAACATCATAAAGAAACTAATGCCCTTTATAAGCATACCCTGATACATAAATATGCCATATTTAATTTCACTATCATTGATAAAATCATGAGACCCAGAAACAAATTAGGTTGTCATGATTTGTTAAACACTATGGAGAAAATGGATTGTTAAACTAGGAGGTCTCTTTAAACCAGGGCTTAATGAGCATCTTTAATTGATCACATGTCCTCTGAATTATGTATTTAAAGTCATTCTTAATTTGCTGATATTCACACTAATGAAGGGTATGTAACTATACAGCCAAAACTGTTTTTTTTTTGTTAAGAATACTTTTAATAAAGTATTTATTTGGAGGCACTGTATGCTGGTCTTTGTACTTTTTGATGTGCATTGATCTTTGCTGAGACCGTGCAGCTGCCATACTCGCAGAGTTTTCTGTTGATTTAGTTTCTCTATTTCAGACCAGAAACATGTTTCCAACAATTGTATGCTGCAAGCTAGATGAGTCTCACAGAACTGCTTTATTATGAAACTAAGGAATATTGTAGAATGTTATTTGCCCAAGTGAAGCAGTTAGAATAATATGTCTCTATAGTCTGACCTCCTTCAGTTACATTTGCAATAATGAATATAACCTTGTTTGCATACTGCACAGATAAAGTCATGAGAAAGTGTAGAGAACTGCAAATTTTTTGAATTGGAAATAATTTTCTAGAATACTATTTTATGGCTGTACCTGTCTGCCATGTTAGTAAGCCTAGTCAGTCTATTTAAACTTCACTGTGTGCTGCTAACCTATTCTGAAAATAAACATCTTGCCTTAAACTGCTTTCATATCTTGGCGGATATTCTAATGATGGACAGGAATAAGGAACATCTTAACAGTGCATATCGATATTATAGAGACCTTGAGCAGCACTGCAGTGATCCAGGTGTGTGATTTTGATATTTTACATTTTTCTTTGTTAATATGTACACCTGCAATATGACATCACAATGCTTACCTGACTAAAAAAATTAAAAAGTTACATACTGCAGCTTGACTCCCTTATATATATCTATATCTATATCTATATCTATATCTATATCGAGAGATATACATAGTCTATAGTAACTATAGAAAATACATTAATCACAAACATGTTTCAAGGGCAACAAACATTACTAGAATTTCTTCATGATTTGCTTAGTTATACTGCTTGCAGACAAAGGTTGCGGTTATAAATGTCCATCCAGTAGGACGTGCTGTGCTCATTTAAGTGTTATTACTAGCAAGGTGGACATTTGGATGGCTACCTCTCTGTGTACAGTTATGAGTATGGCTGAACTTTATAAAGATAGGTGAAGGTTTTGACAATGACTTATACAGATACTGCAAGCAACAAGAAATTTCATCTCTAATCGGGACATAGCTAAAAGTATCCCTGATACATCCCAAGCTCAAACAAAGAATGCCAAAATAAAACAAAATATACAACTTTAATGATTCTGCCTATAATGGACTGTTTTGCACTTACAGCTATTTTGCATGTTTTTTTCCATCTACACATTCTTCTTGTGTATTCACTAGTCAAATTGGTGTTTCATAAATGGTCAACAGGAAAATTGTACAGGAAGGGTTATCAGAGGATTTCTTTAATGGTGAATTAAAAATTAATTCTGAAATTCTAAACTCATTAGAATTATTTACTGGTTAGTGATCAAGTGAGTATATTAACATAATATTTAACTGTAGACTTCTAGGTTTATATCATAATCCAACAAAAAGTAGTGTTAGTGTATAATTTTGAAAATCATGATGCCTCCCTGGCATGTACACCTAAACTGTTACCCTTCTTAAGGAAATAAATTAGCCTGCATCCACCATTATTATCTTAAAGATTTCCTCCTCTGCGGTAACCACCCACTGACTAATGTCCCACAACATTCATTTCTGTATATAAACAAGACTTTCTCAGTATCTACCCACAGACTATGATACCATCTGTTTAGTTCTCAGAATCAGAGTTAGAATCAGAAATACTTTATTGATCCCACAGGAAATTGCTTATAACTGTGTAGATAAACATAGACACAATGTAGACCAAACACAAATGTTTCATAATTAGATATGATAGATACTGTACTCACTTATGTTACCCCACATATATAGCAGCAACGCCTGATATAGGTACACTGTTGACCATAGCCAAAGTATTAGATGAGTTTGATACCACATATAGTAGTGAGATGAAAGGGGGAGCCTTTCGTGTTAATTACCACTCGCACTAGGACAAGGAGGTATTGCACATTTATTGCACAAAGGATAGTTGCATTGATGATTAATATTGCACTGAAAAAGGAGACAAAAGAGAGATAAAAAGGACAGGGAAAAAAGAAAACATGGGTAAGAGTTTAACATTGCACTATGTGGTCTCCTTCAGTAGTGGGGGTGGAGCTAAGATGGTAGGAGCCGTTATACTCTAATACTCCCATCTAATACTCCCAGTATTGTTCTTCTGTGTACTTGGAGGGGGGGGGCAACTTGAACTTAATTCACAATGTGGAGGAGTAACTTAGCCTTCCACAACTTCTTCATTATATGCTACTATTCAACATGCTCACTCATTCCAGGCTGTTGGGTCCTCTGGACTAAACTTTAGCCAAATCGGCTGCTGCATTTGTTCCCCATTATTTTGCTTAGATGTGCTTCTAGTAATAGTCATTCTGTTAAGTTTTATTATCTATCGATTTTTAAAGTACATTTGTCATTTGTTTCCATGACATCAACCCCATTTGTTGATAAGGTTTACTAATCTCTAAACTTTGCCATATTGTATCCTTTCTTCATTTACTGTGAATGTTCTTTATTTTCAGCTATGTGCAATTGATTTTGTATTTGGTTCTTTTGTTTCACTTTGTTATTCTGTCTAGTTGGAGAATGCAAGCAAGCCATAGTGGCCCAACAGTCTACTTTCCTAGTCAAAAATGAAATATATAAATTAAAAAATGAATATTATATAAGAATAACAACAAATGGTAACAGTTAGGCACCAAGTATTATCTATGGCTTAAACTAAAACACTACTGAGTTAAAAGTGCCGTATGATACTGTCCTGTCACAAACTTCACATGCAGTATTATGTGGCATGTGTTAGGCATCAATGCCTTATTGTGATTTTTTTGTGACAAAGAAAAATCTGTCAAAAATATTTTTTTTTTTGCAGTGATAATAGTTTGCACAAGCTCACAGTGAATATCTAACTATATACCACAAATGGTCTACTTCAAAGCATTCTTTTTAAAAATTGTAATCATCAACTCTTCTTTAAGAAAAAACAAGATTGGGAGGTGGTTTATACTAACACTTGTGAGTTATAGAACTATTCTAAAAGGACATATTATTTAACAAAAGTAAAATGTCCCAGCAATCATTATATTTGTTTGAAGCAATTCTAGCAAAATATGTCAATCCAATTTTGCTCCAGTTTTGGAAACATAACTCAGGAGCCAGCAGAAAAAAAGCTGTTTTTTGCAGGTGGTAAACACTTTAGAAATGAATGTCATATATTAATGAGGCCATTTTAGCAGAAGTCCATTTACTTAATTTTATGTGTTTATTCAGCCAAAATATTAATTTTGCGAAAAGCATGTAAGAAAGAAAGAAAGCAAATCAGATGTACCCACACCGGCATTTTCACTATTTCTAAAGAGTTTGGGGAATCACCTCAGAAAGGACCTGGCTTAGCTGAGGTTTTTTTTTTTTTTCCTGCTCTACCTGGCACGTGCATTTTCCACTTCTTGTATTTTTATTTCCTTTTTGAGCTAACAATTCAGAAAACAAATCACATTTTAAGATCATAGCAGCGGGTATAAAATAATGTGGTGGTAGTGAGGAAGAGGTCTAAATGTCTAAGAATAAATTAGTTGAGTTTAAACATGAGCCTCTTTTTTTTTTCCAAAAACATTTTATTAAATTTTGTTAATAAACCTGGACATAAAGTATTAAAAATAAACAATATAAAACATAACAACTATTTACACTATATACAAACATCCATGATAAACATTTGTTTTATCCAAGAAAGGTAATCAATATTTATCTAACAATCGCTCCAATTTTTTGGCAAGCTAGCCTTTTGTGTGTTACATTTGATGATCTCTGATAGTTTGCATTTCTTTTTTACATACAGATTTTGCTATTGAAATAAACTCAGTAAACATAAGATCTTGCTTATTTTTCCAGTTCAATGTAATTATTTTTCGAGCAATAGCTAGAATTAACCAAAGAACAGGTAACTGATGTCTAGGAATTACACTTGGGGTAGGGACATTGAATAATATCAAAGCGCTAGTAATTTGACAGTTATCAGACCACAGGGCTTTTGCGAAATGTCTAAAATCACTCCAGTATTGTGTGAGAGCTCTATATTCGATGAACATATGAACCCAGTTGGCTTCAAGAATATTACCACACCTCCAGCATTTGCTTTCATTACTCTTGGTTATAAGGTCAATTCTGTGTGCAGTGTAAAAGCTTATATGAATAAATCTCCAGGTATACAGTCTCCAATATAAAGATGATGAAGTGTTTTTTATTGAATTTAATAACTGCTTCTTATTATCGTTAGATAAAGGTTCACCATTAATCTTTATGGAGTAATTCCAAAAAGCTTGGTCAAACTTAAACAAGTCTTCTCGTAGGATTTTATATACAGGTGATATGCTTAATTTATGTTCAATTTTCATTAAACTACACCATATGAATAGTTGTATCAATCTTGGTATAATATCACCTTCCAGATTTATTGACACTCTCACTTTATTTTCAACAAACTGTCTTAAAGATTGAATACAGAGCCAATTATCTTGACAGACATTAAATCTGGCTAAGAGAAAGTTCATTGGTTGGATGTTCTTATTGTCTATAAACTGGTGCCAAAACTTTAGATTATTCTCTTTAAGATTCCGCATCTTATTGATATTGAAGGTATCTAGGCAATATGGTGTATAAGCTATGGGAAATGTAATAAAAAAGGTGTTCTTTAGACTATAATTGTTGTCGATTATATTTTTGAAAATATAAAATATTTGGTTTATACCATGTGAGAAGTGGCTAAATTTCTTATTATATAAGCAATATTCACGGAGAATACAAAATATTTTGTTAATTTCAAAGGTTTCCTTAAACTGGGTTTCTGAGTTCTCAAAGGAAGTTATATGTATTTCATGTAGTTGTTTCCAGCTAGCAGTGTATATGGATGAAATTCAGTTTAGTATTATATTAATAATAACAGATTTGGAATATAATTCTATGTTGGGAAAGCCAATCCCATTACTGTCCCAGGCACTAACATGACATTTACAGGCTATCCTTGGTTTCTTTGGGAACCATCGAAAAGTTAGTAACAGGGAATTTATTTGTTTAAAGAATTTCTTAGGAGGAGGCAAAATCAATGATTGTATGTAAAATAAAATCTTGGGCAAAATAATCATTTTTATTAATGTAAGTCTGTCTTCTATGGTGAAAAACATTTTGTTCCACTTTTTAGTCAAGTCACTGATTATAGCTACCAGTTTAGTGAAGTTAAATTTAATAGTCTCATTCCATTTATTCTTAATACTTATCCCTAGATAATCTATCTTATCATTTTCCCAGTTGAATGTATTGCATTTTTGCAAATTGCTATTTATTTTCATATTGATTAAAAGTGTTTTGGTTTTATTTTGATTAAAATTGAGCCCTGAGATTTTTCCAAATAGAGTTATGGCATTCATAATATGTTGTAAAGAGCCTTCTATGTCACTGGATATTAGTAGAATATAGTCAGCAAAAAGCTGAACCTTTGGACAGTATCCCTCATTAACTTGAAATCCTTTGATATTTGGGTTATTTTTAATAAATGAAGCAAAAGGTTCCACTGATAAAGTAAAAAATAATGGGGATAGAGGGCAACCTTGTCTAGTTCCCTTATGAATTTTTACTGGGGATGATAGGCACGAACCAATCTTAACAAATGCTTTAGAATCACTGTAAATATTTAATATCAGCTTAGTGAAATCTGAAGTAAAGTTAAATTCTTTAAAGATTTTTTGTAAGTATGACCAACTAAGGGAATCAAACACCTTATCAATATCCAGACTAATAATAGTTAATTGTTTCTTGGTTTTGTTTGCAATGTCTATTAGAGATAGTAGCTTAATAATATTGTCGTGTACTTTTCTATGTAAGATAAAGCCAGTTTGATCAAAGTGTATTAGACTGGGTAATATATTCTTTAGTCTTTTGGATAGGATAGACATGAAAATTTTATAATCAATATTTAACAATGATATGGGTCTATAGGATGCACATAGTTGGGGGTCCTTACCTTGTTTCAGAATGGGGGAAATTATTGAGTACTTCCATGAGGGAGGGAAAATTAAGTCTTGTTTAACCATGGAGAATGTGTTTAATAATAACTTTATTGTGTGCTCTGGAAGAATTTTATATATTTCTGGGATTATCCCATCTAACGCTGGGGCTTTATTATCCTTCAGATTTTTATCTTGTTCTTTCACTTCTGCTAAGGTTATTTGTTTATTTAGGGTACTATTATGTTGTTTTGATAGTTTAGTCTTGATATTTTCTTGTAGAAATGTATCTATTACATCATCTGAATCTAGTGGTGATTGCATGTCATTTATTGACTGATAATGATACCTCCTAAATCAGTTGTTCTTTTTACTGGGTTATTGTTCTTGTATTTAATTTCATTAATGTGATTTTGTTTATTAATTTGTTTGGATCTGGTAGCTAGTTTATGTAAATGTCTGGGGTTTACTGAATAGGACTGTAGTATAATCTTTTCTAAGCTTATAGGAACCTTATGATTCAATATTTCTAAATATTTTTGGTTTAGTTTAGAAATTTCTGTAAGCACTGCTTTATCATTTGATTTTAAATTTAGTTTTAACTTATCTATTTTGGCTTGTAAATCAGAAAGTTCCTTGTCCCATTCCTTTCTCCTTTGAAAATATCAAGCTTTCACTCCACTAAAGATGTGAACTTTTAATGCATCCCAGAGTATGATATCTCTTACTTCACCATTATTGTTGTTTTCCATAAATGCATTTATTTCTTTTAATAACCACTCCTTAAAACCTTTTAACTTAGTAACATAGGCTGGGATTCTTTGAAAAATTATCATATCATCTTTTTTCACAGTCAAGCTGAACAAAAAGGCATTGTGGTCAGAGAGTGGACATGACTGTATTGCAACATCACTTATTTTAGAGTAAAGAGTGTTAGACACAAAAATCTTATCAATATTAGTTTGTGTGCCAAATCGGAAAGAATAATGAGTGTATTGTAGTGAATTTTGAACTCTTAAATTATGTATGTCTCTAAAATTCATTGAGGCTATAAAACTGTTTACCTTTTTAGCCTGTTCGTTAGTTTAACCTTACTATTTTTAGAGGTGTCTTCATCTGATAACATGCAATTGAAATCTCCCGCCAGAATAATTTCTCCCTTTGCACATAAAGTAATGAGATCCAAGTATTTCTTCACATATTTAGTTCCTAGACCAGGAATCCAGTATGCGTTTACGAGTGTGAAGCATTTCTTATTAACTTCTAGCACTACTAAGCTTAACATTCCATCTTTATCTGAAAAGGTGTTTAAAATTTTAGGTAGTGTATAAGTATTATTCCATAGTATAAGAACACCTCTCCTTTTGGCTCTAAAGCAGGAATCCGTGAGAACTGTATAACCATTCAATGATTATTTTTGCAAATCCTTCTCCAGCAAGTGGGTTTCCTGCAAGAAGATTATCTGAGCTCTGTGCATTTTAATGAATTTAATTAAACCAGCTCTTTTGACATTGTTATTTAAGCCATTAATATTTAATGATAGGCATTTATATATCATCATTTGTTAAAGTTATATTTAGGGCATCAATAATACCTTCCAAGTATAATGACTTGAAGTAATTCATGAAGTTATGTATCATGGATGAGTCAAAAATCTTTAGAAACAAATTCTGAAAGCAATAACTAAGAAAACATACATACATGGAACCTAAAGTTCCAGGTTTAGTTAATAAATTAACTAAACCACTCTTTAACACCATCTCACACACCAAAAACATACACAAATAGCTTCTGCTTTAAATGTAGTATATACAAACAGTAAAGCACTTCTACGGTAACTCAAACAAATATGAACATAAAAAGGCCATCAGGCAATCACAGTGGATTTGCATGTAATATTGTATAGACCACTACTAGGTATTGGAAAATAAGGAGTCAGTTTCACCAATTAATCTAGTTGCTTTATCGGAATAAGCTTCTAATACCTATATATTTTATACCTGTATTACAGTCTCTTGTGTTTATAACTATAGCAATACAGAAAAAAAGGGGGGCATATGTTGGTCTATTAATACTAATTGAACAGAATAGAGTGACCTAGAACATTTTAACAATCCATTCCTACAGTGTATGTGGTCATACAAAGATTTGAATCATAGTATCATAACTATCATTGCAACTGAGTCTGATTATATTGCTTTAAATCTGCATCAATGAGAATACCTAATATAGATTAAAGTTGCTTAAGCATGAAAGCAGCAGAAGGAAAAGGAGACTCAATCCTATATATATCTTTGCATTCAGAATATTAAAGAAATTGGTTGTTTAAGTAGTCAAATATTAATATATTATCATTTAGCGCATGCTATCAAAGCAAAGAATGGTATCATGTCAGACTTCAGTGTTTCAAAGCAACAGACATACAGTAGCATTAAAATGCAATTGTCCTCATTAGACTAGTAAAATAATCACCCAATTAAAGTCCTAGCTTATTAGAAATACATATTTAAAGTGATTTCATACCTTTAGATGCATAAAAGATGAAAAAACAACCAAAAAAAAAAACAGTTACTTTTTCTTCTAGTTTCATTTTCAGCTTTACTTCCTGGTTTCTGAGTCATGCATGAGTTCCAAGGTCGTGTGATGTCATTGCTCACTGTATTCTTGCTTCCAGCTTCTCTAGCTTGCTGCTAGTGCCCTGTAGATGCTTGTGCACATGAAGAAACAGTTACAGAGGCTTGGAAAAGGCATTTTTGGTGGGAATTTCAAACAACTAAGTTTTCTCCATTCTAAAGAAGCATAAAAAGTGCACGAGCAGCCACCACAGTGAAAAAAAACATGAACAGCCCTTCTCTAAAAATGTTGGGAAAGTAAGATTTTCCCCATAAATCAATAATTTACATCCCTTAAACTAAATTAGGTTAAGAATTACAATTAGAACATTTAGTTAATGCAAAGCACTGAATGTTGATATATTACACTAAGAAAGGCAGATTTTAAGTAAAGACATATATTAATCATGATATGAACATCTTTCAAAAATGTCAAGAGGAAACACAACTATCTTAAGTAAACCATCTCCTAAGGGCACTTTTGTTGTGGGGATTCTATACAGTATAATCATAATAGACTAAACAGTAAACTCTAAAGTGTTACACCACCACTAACACACATGAATGCTTTACTTTGGAAATCATGAATTAATAGTAAGATAGCATGACTTTTGCATCCCAAATGAATATATAATGAAGTTAACTGTGCCCAACATGAGCTTCTTTATACTCTTTCTTTAATGCTGTTAAAGGTATGGTTCTACAACCTATCTGTCATCAGAATCATAGTTGATCTGCTGATGCAGAGTTTTAATTAGTGATGTTAGCCTTACTGTTTTTTTTAATTTATTTTTATCACTATATCTATATGGGTATTTGTGGCATCTGCATGTCCTCCCTGTGGTCATTTGAGTTTTAAAAGACATGCAGTAGGTGCGTGTGTGTGTGTGTGTGTGTGTGTGCGTGTGTGTGTGTGTGCATGTGTGTGTGTGTGTGTGTGCACAAGTGTGTTCATGTGTTCATGTTTTTCTTGCAAAGGGATTTTTCTCTTCATATTTAAACTAAAAATACTGCGAGAATGCCAATAAGTGCCTCTACCAATAAATTAATAAACACGATAACCAAACTGTGTATCAATTGCATTTTAATATAATATAACGTAATATAACATAAAATAACAAAATGGACAACTCCAAACTAACAGACAAACTGATGGTAAAAAGGACAAACTGGTGGAAAAAGAACAAGCAAACAAACAAGCTAGTTAAGCGCTTTCACCCAAAAAATTGGGCTTCATCAGAACTGGCTTTCAGTTATTACATCACCAAATTTAAGCCTTTTTTGGCGCCAAAAGGAAGTTACAAATTTAAAGTGATATGCACACTACACTAAGAGGTGTTTCATAGTCATAAACCACCTATCAACCATGCTAGTACAAAACACATATAAATAAATAAAACACATCAAATACAAAAATAAGTGCAGAAATAACTAAACCTGCTAAATGCATTTGGCTGATATTCAAATGCCAAAGATGCGATAAATTAAAAACTGTGAAATGAATAAAGTCAATATATATTTTATGCCAACTATAACATAACATGCATTTTAGAAATATTAGGTACAAACCTTTATTAGGTAGTCAGTCTATGTGTGATTTACAAGAGGGGAATGTACTTCCAGTAAAAGACACAATTTTAAACCCTGAAAGATTTAATAGAGCATGTATCGTACAGTTTAATTTGGCCACTGACCATATTAAGAAAATTATAGGCAATTTTTGGTACATTCTAGCTGATGATACCCACTTGTCCAAAATAGTTTGTAATGGACCCAATTTTATTTATAGAATGGGGATGAATATCAAACAGTTAGTGGAACTAAAGAATTATAACATCAACAGTAATAAAACTAGTGGACTGAATACTTTTATTGGGACTAGAAAATGTGGGTCTTGCAATCAGTGTAAACATATTTTGGAAGAAAGACATTTACAGCTAGATAATGTACATAGGAGTAGAATCACAAGCAAGGCTGGTAACTGTAACAGTAAAATGGTTGTTTACCTAAGTAAATGTCAAAAATGCTCTGGTTTTTATATAGGAAAAAGAGAAATTTTAGGAAAAGGATATACGACCATTTATACTGTATAAGGACTAAAGATAATAACAATGCTCTTTATAGACATATTGATAGGGAAGGGTCTGACCATATATTTAAATTTATTATTTTAGAAGTTATAAAGGCAGACCCTAAAGGAGGAGATTGTAAGGGTTTATTGAAATATAAGGAAGCGAAGTGGCAAATTTTGTTAGACGCCACAACTCCCCCAGGACTGAATGAATACATTTCAGTAAAACCATTTCTGGAGATTATGTAAAAATTCACTATTTCATCCAGTTTTTATCACATAAAAAATTTGTATTATTATTTTTTTTAAATATTTTTTAAAATGTTTTTTCAAAAAATTAAAAAAAAAATAAAAAAAATGTTTTTCAGTAATTAGTACATCAATTTTTGCCCCTATTTCACTTTTTTTAATGTATTAATTTTCATGGAATTTTTTATGCAATTTTTACGCAGTTTTACGCATTCTTCTTTATATTACAGTGTGATATTATTGTGTCCAGCATCACTCAGTACATGCTACATTTTGAGTTATATTTTATATTGTGTGTTATAGTATGTACTGAATGCATTTACGTATTTTATGTTATAGTTGGCATAAAATATATATTAACTTTATTCATTTCACAGTTTTTAATTTATCGCATCTTTGGCATTTGAATATCAGCCAGATGCATTTAGCAGGTTTAGTTATTTCTGCACTTATTTTTGTATTTGATGTGTTTTATTTATTTATATGTGTTTTGCACTAGCATGGTTGATAGGTGGTTTATGACTATGAAACACCTCTTAGTGTAGTGTGCATATCACTTTAAATTTGTAACTTCCTTTTGGCGCCAAAAAAGGCTTAAATTTGGTGATGTAATAACTGAAAGCCAGTTCTGATGAAGCCCAGTTTTTTTGGTGAAAGCGCTTAACTAGCTTGTTTGTTTGCTTGTTCTTTTTCCACCAGTTTGTCCTTTTTACCATCAGTTTGTCTGTTAGTTTGGAGTTGTACGTTTTGTTATTTTATGTTATATTACGTTATATTATATTAAAACACGATTGATACACAGTTTGGTTATCGTGTTTATTCCTTTATTGGTAGAGGCACTTATTGACGTTCTCGCAGTATTTTTAGTTTCAGTTGTCGTTGCATTTTACTATTTGTTGGAGTTCTCTTCATATTTAGTTTGAGTGCCTTTTAACTGTCTCTAATTTGCAGAGATGCTTTTAATTTTGGCTCAGAATTTTGCGCCATTCTTTCTGAATTAAGTCTGTTTTTGAGAAATTATGAGTTAATAGTACCTAACAGCATACCTCTCAAATGGCAGACAGTGACAACAGGAACAAATGCCATTTAAAATTAGGAACTTCCAGCTAAAAATCTGGACAACTGATTAGCATGAAATTTGCATGTCAAATAGTACATAAATCTTCTCTCTTCCAATAGGAATGTGGGATACTGCTCAAAAAAACCTTTAAAAAAAGAGAGTGATAAAAATGGTGGAAAAATATAAGCACATCATCAAAGAGACAGTGTAAAATCTGTAGACTTTAATGAACCGTATTGTAAAATTCTATCGCACAAGGTTATTTTTGTTTCAGAAAAAGGGAGGCAGGATGTGTGTCTTCTTTCTTTTAAGTTATTGATGTCACTAAAATGTTGCTCATGTAGTGCGGTTTGAAGGGCAAGTGACATGTTTATTGCAATATGTTGGTTAAAATGTGTATTGGACAGCTTCAAAAATCATGCATGATGAGGGGGCTTCAGATAATTGTGTGAGGATAAATCAAGCCTGAAATAGGAACATACCTTCAAAAATAGGCACATCCTGTGCAGGTATAAATCAGGCCTGCAGATAGGAACATCCTCCAAAACAGGGACAGTTCAGAGGTCTGCACTACCAATTACACATGTCTATAAACTGGAACCCTTTTCCGTCATTCTTTTTCTTTGTCAATAATTCTGGAGGTGTTGTCCTCTGCTTCACTCTCTTTGAATATCAGTGTAAGCTCTGGCTGCTGTGCAACTCTGCGTAGAATAGAGTGGATATGAGTAAATTAATAAATTAATGGATTAATAATTTTACAAATTTGATAAGCATTTAACTGACTATGACATACACATGAGTGGCTTTACGACACAGTTTTGTGTACATACATGGTTGGACTTACAAATGATTTACTAAGCTGTACTGTAAATGAAGACAATCAATTCAGATTGTAAAATAAATATGTTACAGTTCAACAATAATTAATGAAAACATTTGAATCAGAACACAACACTGCACTAACAAAATCTGTTGCACAAAAAAAAAAAGATGTAGCAGTCTGAATTAAAATGAATCTGCTAAATAGTGATTTGCATGGGTAAAAGAGAACACTTGCCTGTATCACTGGAATGCAGTGTGTGGTTTTGTGAGTGTGCATTGGTCATAGGTTACAGTACTGACCTCTCACACTCAAGCATGGAAACTGATAGTGCACTACTGCATGCTTTATATTAACATTAATTATCTGTTTCACAACATGGTGATAAGGTATGTTACTTGCAATAACTCTTAAGCCGAGTCAGTTCCTGTACTTCCTTATACAAGATGAGATCTGATGTTGTCATTTTTATTTGTTCCTCAACCTGTGGGTTCAGATCTGATCCTTGGATCTGACTCGGCCACTTTTCATAGCTCTAGGATCTGATTCTCGAGCTCCTCCCTTAGTCATAATGCTTCATTCCCCCAGAATACCTCAGATCTCACTTGCTGCTCATCAAAGACAGACTGGGATTGCAAATCTCCTGAGCTCCTTGTGTGTTTAGTGAGTTTGTTTTCTTTATTCAGAGTTTCTTTCTCTCAAAAGTTTCTCTCGTTTTACTACTCTTCCTTACCCGACTATTATATATATATATATATATATATATATATATATATATATATATATATAAAAGCTTTTACTAGTTCATAGTTTCCTCCGCACGTGAGTACTTCTTATTACCATAGTTGGTATTTTCTTCTTTTCTTTCTTCCTTCCTTCTTCATGTATGTACTTATATATCTTGTTTAAGGCAGGCAGCATGTCTGACAAACTGGCAGATTTCAAAAAATGCACTTCCTGTGGGCACAACATCTCTAAATTTGATGCCCACAGGGGAGTGCCATTTACTGCCTTGGTCTGGTGCACCTGGAATCACCCTGCTCGATTTATGCTGAGTTTAACTAGCATGCCTTTAGTGAAAGAAGGAATAAAATGATTTTAAAGGGACTTTTACCATCTTCTGCTTCTTCTGTGCTCAGCTCTTTTTCAGGGGCTGAAACCTCCACCATGAAGTCTAATGAGTCCTGGGAACACAGGAAGCATTCCTTGGACAAGACATCTCTTCAAACCACTGAACCTTATAAAAAGGTTTCCAAACCATTGGATCCTAAGTCTTTGGATCTGACTTGTTCAGAGACATCTCCTTCTCAACCAATTTTCACTAGAGTTGGTTTCTCCGAGACTCAAATCACCCTTTCTCCAGCAATCTCCCAAAAGGGGTCTATATTATAAGCTCAAAATACTTTTTCAGCAAATATGAAAACAGCGACACATATTGTGCGAACCGCAAAAACACCGAATGCCCTAAACCGTGAAATTCAAAATCTTGAATCGTCATAGTTGTCCGACCCCACCGCCCGCTACATACTACTTACCCAAACAAAATAAATAAACCACATACATACACTAAATAAAACCCTACTTCTAACCCTACACTAAACTTTGCATACATTACTATGCACTTACCTTAACCCGCATCCTAACCCTAAGGTCCGTAACTATCGCACACTTACCTTAAGGAGCTATACCACAGAAGGGCCAACTATGATGATTCAACATTTTGAATTTCGCTCTTCAGGACGATCAGTATTTCTGCGGTTCGCTGAATACGTGTCGACATTTCCATATTCGCGTAAGTGGACATTCGCGGTTCTAATAGGGAACCTCCAAAAGGACTTCCAGACCTCCTTCTACTTCCTCATCTATCAGGTCTTCTTGTTGTTTTTTTGGAAGCTGAGGTTGATAGAATGATGAGGAAATTTCTCAGGACACAAATCCAGATGGTGGTTTTTGCCAGCTCTGTCCCCTACTGGATCTGTGAGCCGCCATTCTGCTTTTGTCCCAGTTGCTCCTTTTCTGATCTGACCAGCTTCTTTGGAATCCTCAAAGCCAAAGGTCCTAAAAGTGGAGTTGTTGGACCTGACAGTACCTGTTACTTTGACTCCAATCATCTCCTCTCTGCTTGGCTCCGACTTCATCAGAGCGGGATGCCCCTCGGAAAGCCTTGATTTCAGATCCGAGGGGTTGACTTTGACTCCAAAGTTTTTGGAGCCATCACTTCCCTTCAGAGCTTTGGCATTCAACAGCTCAGAGCTGACTTCCCCCTCAGAGCAGTCGACCCGTGGAGCTCAGGGGTTGTCTGCTCTGAGAGTTTCAGCTCCAGAGGGATTTCCTCTGATATCGCCAGGTCCTTCTGCCTTTGTGGTGGTGGAGAGGGTACTCACTCTGCCTAGGAGAGCCCAGACTCTTACATACTCAGATCCAAGTCCCACCCCCTTGGATCCTCTGCCTGAGTCCTCTCTTCTACCACCTCCAGGACAGCTAACCCAGAAGAGCTTCCAATCCATTGCACCTTTGGAACCACTTATCTCTTCAGATACCTCCCTGGAACATCCCACCAAGGAGGTTCCTCATAAGAGAAAGTGCAAGACGAGGCACTTGGATTCTCCCCAAGAATATGTCACAGAAGACACAAATTCTGAGTTGGGAGAAAGGTCCCCAAGATCTCCACATGACTTTGTCTCATTTGGAGGCATTCTTGAAATCCTTCACCAGAAAGGTGGTTAGTCTGCTCAAAATCCCTCCCAGGAGGAATCGCTGTTTTTTTGGAAGCCTTTGGGTCTTCTTCATCTACATCTTGGGTGTCCCCCTGGAAGATGACCTTATTGATCTTGTCTCTCACAGGGCATGGTAGGAGCCAGGTACTGTGCAACCCATCTCTAAGCGACCCTATAAAATCCTTAGTGCCCATATAGACAGATCACATTAGACTAAGAGTATCCCTGTAGATACCATTGTTGTTGCGGCAGACACCAAGAAGGAGCTATCTGAGCAAAGCTCCACTGTTCAGCCAACTAACAGGGAGTCTAGGGCTTTGGACAGGTTTGGTAAGTGAGTCTATGCATCAGCTACCTTTGCATTGCAAGTGCTGAACTACCTGACACACTTCACCAGACTATAGAGGGACTTAGTCAAGGAACTGTCTAGCTCCGTCCCAAGATTCATGTCTGCTGAGGAACAGAAAATCTTTTCCTCCAGAATGACTACCCTACAATCTATATCAAAAGCGTCCATGAAGTTAATCTAACATGCTGCAGAAGGTACTGCAAGGGCTGCTGGTTCAGGCATTGCCACAAAGCATCATGTCTGGATGTGGCTTTGTGACTTCACAGAATTTTTCAAGACATCCTTCATCAGTGCTCCTTTTGATGGATCATCTTTGTTTGGCCTCACAGTTAAAGAAACTCTCTCTCTTAGTGAGAAAGATAGAAAGAACTTGTCTGCCATCAGAATACATTTTTTTACCTCACAAAGACCTATCTCCATGAACCAGTGTGGTGGTAAAAAGATGTGGTTCAGAAAGTCTCAAGGTCTTTTCAGGCATCACAGGGAGATTCTTCCCCCAGAGGCAGAGGGGGAAACAACTAGAGGGGGTCCGCAAAATCAAGGATTTCAAGATTTCTTCTTGGATAGATCTTTCCAGAGCTCCTGAGAGGTTGCCTGACTGTTTTTCTCTGGAGGCAGTTGATGGGGTGCTTATCCTTGCACCCAGATACCTGGTCAGCCATCACAAATGATCTTTGGGTGCAAAGGATCATATCCAGGGGATATTTCATCTCATTTTTACAACTCCCCAAATCAAAGAAAAATATCCCCGATGTCCCACCCAATCAGAGGGAAGCAACCGCACTAAAAATTACAAAGCTGCTAGAAAAAAGAGTCATCCAGAAGGTCCCACCAGACCAAATCAGATCCAGAATCTACTCTAGTGCCAAAAAAGACAGGGGATCTGAGGCCAATTTTGGACCTAACATTCCTAAAGAAGTCAGTAAAGAACTCAAAATTCCGGATGGTCACGGTCGAGTCCATTTTACCACTACTACAAAAGGATGATTGGATGTGCTCAATCAACCTTCAGGACGTATACTATCATATCAACATGAACAGGTACTTCAGAAGGTTTCTCGCTTCTGGCTAGGAGCCAGCCATTATCAATTCAGAGTACTCCCCTTTGGTCTCACCACAGCCTCCAGGGTGATCACCAAATGTATGGCAGTAGTAGCAGCTCATTTGAGACTGCATGGATTCAATATGTTTCCTTATCTAGATGACTGGCTTCTGACTGCATTAACCAGGCATCTACTAATACAAGCCAGAGATTATCTGCTACAGCTAGCTCCCAGTTTGGGTATAACAATCAACATGCAAACATCTCAACTATAGCCTGTACAGATGATAGACTTCATAGGAGCATGTCTGGACACAGCCAATTGCCCAGCCTACCTACCTCCATACTGGATTTCTATATTAAGATTACATATCAGACAGATTCTGGCGATCCCAACACCTCCAACAAATTTAGTCCTCAGAGAATTAGGTTTGATGGCTGCTATAATAACATTGACTCCTACTGCATGGCTGCACATGAGAATTTTGCAATGGACGCTTGCAGTCTAATGGTCCTTACATCTATACCCACTGAATCATGTTATAAAGTTATCCCAAGTGTGTAAGGACTCTCTTCTATGGTGGCTACAGTCGGGAGAAGTCAAACAAGGACATCCCTTTGTTCTTCTTTCCCCAATGCCACATTGACCATGGACGTCTGTCAGTTGGGGTGAGGAGGCATTATCTGGGTCGGACAGTCCAAGGCACATGGTTGACACAGGAGACCAATTTGCATATCAACATTCTAGAGATGAGAGTGATGCTTCTAGCATTGCAAGTCCTTCAAAACTTTCTTCCTCAAGGGACTATTGCAATACAAATGGATAACATGTCAGTAGTTTGGTACATCAACAAGCAGGGAGGAACAAGATCTTACCCACTATGTCGACAAGCAGTGAGGGTTTGGCAATGAGTGATTTCTTCCAAAGGTATGACATTTCCTAAACATTTGAAAGCTCACTCTACCAGATCAATGTCTTCATCTCAAGCCTCATGGTCCAGAGTTTCTATTGATGAAATCTGTGCAGCTGCTTCTTGGTCAAATTATCATACCTTTATTGGACATTACAAGCTGGATATCATTTCTAGAAACAGAGCTGCTTTTGGTTCTGCAGTGCTCTGGAACATCCTTCCATGAGGGCCACCCAAGGATGTTATAGCTAGGGACTCTGTCTCACAAGCTGAGGAACAAATAAAAATGACAACATCAGATAAAGAAGTTATGTACTCAACATAACGCTCCAGCTTTGTTGTCCTTTTTCATTCTTCCTCAACCTTCCCCTCTCCTTCCACCTGTCCATGATTATGAGACTCCTCATGGATATGCCTATAGTACCATGGTACTGTTTGAGCTCCTAAACTTTATGCTATCATTTTCTATCAGTAGTTCTTAATATAATATATATATATATATATATATATATATATATATATATATATATATGTATATACATAGACAATTGTAGAATTGTAGATATACTGTTAATATGTTAGCATCAAACTTGATCTGAGGCATTCTGGGGGCATTATGGGTAAGGGAGGAGAAATCGTATCCTCGAGCTATGGAAAGTGGTCAAGTCAGCTTGGAGGACTGGATCCAACCAACAGGTTGAGGAAGAATAAAAATGGACGACACAGATGGAACGTTATGTGAGTACATAACTTCTTTTTTTAGTGCATTCCATTGGGATCCAACATATTTCTCTTCTTCTAGAAGATGCTTTTCTGAAAGCTAGGTGTTCGTGTTACTACAAAAACAAAGGATTACTAAATGTTCATTTGTCATCTCCCTTAAGAATGCTTTTTGTATGTTTTTGTATGAAAAACTGAATAAATATTGATGTCTCCCATGTATTTTTTTTTCATTTACATAGTTGTGATATTGTTGTTAGAGGATCTCAGTATCTGATAGTACACTCATGGTCATGGAGTAGGTTATTGTCAGATTAAGTAACTAAATCACTGTAAGGGCTGGCTTTCTTATTAGAAAGAAATGTATGTAAAAATACCAGCATATCCTCTTTGTGATATTGCATTATAATAGTACATTTTTCTCTCTTTTGGAAGGGGATTGGTCTAAATTGGCTTATCAGTTAACTAAACTGCTAAATAATTGCTCTGGATTTGTATGCTTTGCAAATGTACTTTCATTATGAAATACTTTTAAGAGGCTACATTTATTTAACTGTGTATTGGCTATTAAGATAATGCAAAGTGGGTTTATTTTAAGCCACGACTCAGACCAAAATGATATCTACCCCTTCCTTAATCTCAAAGCAGTTTAATAAATAAAACTAATCCTAAATTTTAACAGTGTTATGAATATCATCTTTATTAGTCTTAGAGCAGTTTAAAACATAAAATAAAACTAATTTTGAGTGTTAACAGTGCTGCAGATATCTGCTCTGGGACCAAGCAACCTGATAGCTTAGTCTTAAAACTGAAGCACAATGAATCTAAAAACCTTCACAAAGTGCCCTAAGGTAACTGCAAACACTAGGGCGGCAGGCCGTAAATTATTTCTGTTTAAAAGGGAATTTCATTCTTGAAACAGAACTGTTTCCTGTCTTTGTAAATTATGTTGTCTAGTGCCCAAACTGGTTGTCATGGACTCAGCCCTGGCCTGATAGGAAATATTTTTGTATGATCAGTGGGCCAAAACTGAACCTCTTAATTCCAAAATGGATTTGAATACAGAAACATGTGGTGTAAACTCACTAATGCTTGCTTGCTTGCTAAAAAAGATGTTATGTTGTACTATACTAGTTGAATAAATAAGTATGTTGTCCATATTTTCTGGTTTTCAGTTTTGCAGTGTCCTGTTTTCTAACGGGAAGATTCAAATTTTCTTTATTAGAAATTATTTCCTGCAGTAATGCACAAATACCAACACAACAACACTGACAACCTTTGTGGAGATACCATGAGATTAACACCCTAGAAATGTATTTTAATACTTATTTTGCAAATCATACAATACGTTTTGAAGCAGTCAGTTTCTCTACTGATTTTATTTTTGACAGACACGGTCTTCAGTTAAATATCAATGTAAATAGAGAGCATGAGAATACACAAAACATGACTCCTCATCAACGTTTGATACCCCGTTTATAATTCATGTCTTCACCAAGTGAAATGTTGTCATATGGCTATACTACTATCTGGCTCTTGGTTTCATCACCCTTTCCTGTTTGAGCTGCAATGACTCTATGTACATTGAGTACGTAGTTAAATTCTCCATATATCTCTATTATTACTTAAAATATTTTTGGACCCTTATATCCACTGTTGCTATTATTTACCTCCATATTACCATCAATATCTTAAAGTGGCTGGGGAAAGGGCTTTTGTTTATACAAGAGATAGAGAACTACCCTACACTTAGTGGGCGAGCATGCAGCATGACCCCATGCTCAGGGGCTCGGACCTTCAGCTTGCTGTTTCTACTGTTTATGATATGCATGACTGCCAGACTCGAACCCCCTCCCAACCTGTCATAGAAGTTTTCCCAGTGGCAGAAAAAACATACACCTTCCCCAAGGAAGGAGAGGAGGCATTCATTGGCTGTTTGATTTATTTAAGAATGGTACAGCTCATTCTGACCTTCATTAATCTGGCAATTAAAACTAACTATTGTTTGAACGAAGTTCATTACATGCAGCTGCTGTTTGCAATAGTACTATATTGGCGTTTATATTACGCTGTCGAAAACTCAAAATGTCAACAGCATAATAATCGACACGAAAATGTCGAAACCCCTGAACATCAAACACAAAAAAAAAAAACCACCCAAACACAACACAAATTGCTCTATGCAGAGGGACAAACCCCCCTGCACCCCCACACCCCCCGCTACTTAAATAGACCAACTCCGAGATTGCACTACATTGCAGTAAATGGAAATCCCCCCTTACAGAGATTTCCGTTTACATGCGCAATGACTTTCGCTTTCGACATTTTGGTGCCGACAATATCAGCTTCGATATTGTCGGCCTTTGACAGGGTGAAGTAGACCCCTATATTGTACCATGAATAACACATTGCCTAACCAAATCAGCATATCTTATTTAAATTGAGCATGCTACATTAATGAAGCACAGAGACAGCAAATGCATTAAATGGTCACAGCCATGTTTTTATTACCAGTTACTACCAATAACCCCTGACTGATTGAAACCAATTATTTAGAGATGTGTACAAGGTAGGAATTTCAGGGAGGCCATTTCTTTCCCTCATAGCCGTGCACCTAAACACTACAGAACAGCAGACAGCACTGTTGATATCCGGCCCTTCTAATTCATCGCACACACAGCACAGCAATTTCACTTAATTCTTCTGGGTCACTTTACAATCTGCCAAAGAGCCATTGCCAGGCTGAATAGTCCACTGACAACATCCTAAGGTTGCCACCTTTTTCTGCTGCTAAAACCAGACCAAAGACACACCCCTTGCACCTCCTATAACCCCACTCATTTCCTCCCCTCTTCTGCCCACTTTCCACCCATTTTGTAATGTCACTGCCATTGTCAGCTGAGGAACACTCTCTTTTTGTGTTCCTGATGCCTTCTTTCTGCCGATTTACTATGCTTTTCTGTAAAAAATCATAGTAAATCCATTGATTTATCAAACTCCAATAGTCCATTTCTTTTTTGCAACATAACACAGTTTGCACAGTGTTTTTCAGACTACCAGACAATTATTGCTACAACATTCCCTTGGGGCTATCTAGTCTGTGGGAGGCCCAGCTAAAAACAGCTGACACCTCCCCGCACACACATACCTTGGCCTCCCTTATCTTTCCTGCCTTCTACCACAAAAAGGATTATTCCTTCCTTCTGCCAGGCAGATCACCTATTATCCCAAATACAGGCCCATTCTTGCTAAACCTGCCTGTAACATTGCATAAAAGACCTGCATATCTTCCTCCGATAAATGAACCTATCCCTATCATATCCATCTGGCCAACTGACCTGAATATTAGGGTGAGATATGTAAACCCCCTTTCTGTTCATCAATAACATGTCCATGGTACCTTGTCCTCTCTATTGCTGTCATGGACTTAGCACCCCTACATTTCTTTCTCTAAACCACTTCTGACCAACCAATAATAGCCTGCGGCCAACACTCAAACATATTGTTTACCTCCTGTGTGATCAAACCAACCAGGTCCTCAGTTGGAAGTTGGCATATAAAATTTCCTCCCAAATGCCGCACAATAGCTGCAGGGGGCTTGATCACACTAGCTGCTTGCTGCAACACTGCTCTGAATTGATCCATTGAATGCCTGACACCCCAAACCACATTGTCTCACAAGATTCAAGATTCTGCCTTGGAGGAGATGATTCTGACTTGCCTGGAGCTACAGATGGAGCTTCTAGATAAATGAGCGACCTACTAGCCATATACACTTCCAGTCCGGTGACATGGGAGCTGCAACATAAAAACAAGATTTAAAGCTGCTCACATCTGACATAACCTTTATATGCTTTGGACATCCATCTTCCCAGACTCGCAATGTCAACCTATGATGCCCCATTCTGTGTGCATATGATGCTGCCCCTATCCCAAACAAGTGTAATGTGTATCTACCTGTTTTCTAGCCACTCCACTTCACTACTAACCATGAAACTGCCCTCACTTGACACTGTATGAAAGGGCCTCCTTATTGATGGCAAAAAAACAGACCCTTCCCCGCTTGATCTGTTTTAAATGTAGCTAAATAAACCCAAGTATCCTCTACAGACATTTGTACATACTACCATGACAACACCATCTGCTGTCCTTTCTTGTTTGGTTGAAAGATGTCTGACCACCGGAACGTCCCATAGAAGGCCAACAGAAAATCAGTCCTAAATAATGCTACTTCATATGGTGAAGAGCACACCTTTGGGATGGCCACCCACATTTTTAGTAATACTGATGGCCCTATGGGGTACCTCTTGTCTCACATCCAAGGTGCCTACCTCCCCCAACCTTTAAACATAGTTCGCACCTGAAATTAATATGCTAAATCACCCAGCCTTACAGCCTGATGGAACCAATTCAAGACTGACAATGCGGACTGACAATGTGCTCCTTGCTGACTTTAAGTTCCATTCTTTTTCTTTCATTGATAAGATATATGCCCTAATTTGGTCTGGTGAAACTGGCTATGCTGGTTTCCAGCCTTGAGACAGTCTGGTCTGCAAAAATTGCCGTACACTTTTATTATACCTTACCCTTGTTCTTCCATTAAGAGCATTACACATTAGCTATGACTCTCATCTGTCCATAAGAACCACAATTGATGTGGCACTTGATCTGGGATTGATTTCATATTCAGAGCCAGCAATTAAAACTGGGCCACTGTAAATGAATAAGGGAGTCTGCCAATGAGTTATCAATGGCTGGTATGTGTTTATGCCTTGACTGCCAAATTCAGTGCTAGACATTTAAAAATAAAATATGTCATTAGCCTGCCTAACACCCCTGTATCCCCTAGCTGATTGTTCACTAAATGCACTACACTATTATCCAAATGAAGTCAAACAACACTATTCCTCATTTGCTCATCCCGTATTTCCAAGGCCACTATGACCAGAAAGAATGCCATCTCTGTGACTGAAATACCTTCCCTGTCCTTAAACTCAAGTGGCCATGAAGCACCAAATCATTGCCCATAAAAATAACCCCTGTACCCTATCCCCCCTGAGACGTTAAACACCTCGAGAGGGGCTGAATGATACTATGGTGCCATAATGCTACTCTACTGTACTCTGTAAGATAACTAAACCACACCTCTAAATTCTTCTTCATATCTTGAGGTATCCTAAGTTGGTGGTGCAGCCTCATACATCTCGACCATTTGTCAGCCAGATGCCTCATAAATGAACCCTCCAATGGGGGGCAAAATTCATCAACCCTATGAGCTAGTACAGCGCTTAACCATCATCTCCTTCTGCTCTAGCACTTGACATAATGCTATACTTAGCTTTACAACTTGTCTTCTGTGAGTCTGCAAAAAACCTTCCATGCTATCAATTTCTACGTCCAAAGATTACACTTTGTTCATTGGGCCCTCCGTTTTGTCTGCTGCCACTATAGTACCCCTACTCCTTGCATATTTAATTAAAAAAATCTTCTGCTCACCCAGTCTCCCATATCTTTCTTCCTCATGAACAAGAAATCACCCAAGTAATGAACAATGTTGTCTTCCTCAACCTTCAGTGCCACCATCCAATGAAAGAAAGAACTAAACTTTTCAAATGTGGAACAAGTAAAAACAACCCACTGGGATACATTTATCCATGTAGTACTGCCCTTTGAAAACTAAACCCAACCACCCTTGGTCTTTAGAAGCAATAGGTAAAAGCCTAAAGTCAGACTCTATGTCCACTGACACTATTCAGCCCCCTCTCTTTCTTCTGTACTTTTCTAATTGCTTCTTCAAATAAAGCATAATGCACAGGCATTCCATCACCATTTATGTAATCATTCAGCAACTCCCCGTCCAGATAAGATAGGTGATGAATGAGTAGAAATTCTCCTTGTTTCTTTTTTGGCACTACACCTATAGATTAAACCTTGAATGCTCTTCTGGATGGATGAGCAAATGGGCCTGCCAATCTCCCCGCTTCCAGTTCCTTGTTTAATTTTCTCCTATCTTTGGATGCTCTCTTTACTGATTTAAAATTCTTAGTGATCCCACCTTTTTTGTACCTTTCTCTGGTGTCCTATCCCTGTTCTAGTAAGGATGCCACCCTCCTATCTGAATAAACCTTCAGCCACTTACTTAAAACATTCCCTCTTACTAGCATCAAATGAGGGTCCTTCATTCCCTTTAAAAGCATAGAGCATGTAGGAGCTTCTATTCCAGTGGTCTGAGAGACAAAAACATACCTTAGCCGGATGGTTCAACTTTCCACATGCCTTGAATTGATGCTGAAACTTACACTGCAATGGATTTCAAAGCTGACCAAAGTTGTATTGAAAGCACCTTCAGGCTCTAAAAAGCTGGTATTCAATCATCCCAGAAACCCACAATCTGTTGTTATTGGACCCCCTTCTAGTTTCCAGTCAGCATAACAAAATTGGGTCCATCCAGAACCATGGCCTTTCTGGGTACACCTGCCTCATCCTCCTGTAATCTTCATCATATTGCAACCATTTTTGACCCCCTTGTGTGAAACACATAGTGGTGACCCTTTTGAAATACATCCATATGCCTTTTGCTTTGTTGGGACTCATCTCTCTCTCTCTCTCTCAAATTTCTGCATATATCAAATACCCAATCACCCAATTCTCCCAAGTCCATCTTACCACCATCTCCCCCCTTTTGTCTACTGGATAGTCTGCCCTTTTGTCATTCTTCTCCTTTTCTTTTCCTCCTCATACAAAAGAGAAAATATATCCACATGCTCCCCTTTTGGGATTTGTTGGGTGACTTTCTCACGCAAATGAAAGACAAGTGGCAAATTCAGTGTGTCAGCACCATGTTATCACTGCTGATTTGCTCCACCCATCTTGTGACTGCCTACCCTCTCCCTGTAGCTCTGCTTTCTGACCATCCACATGCCCCTAGAGCTGCACTAGTAGCAACCAAATATGGTCCAAACTTTGCCCTCCCCAGTAGTGACAAACCTTCTCTAATCCCTAGCCCCAAGGCTGAACCAGATAGCCCTAGTCCACTTGATATTCCTTTGCCCCTAGGCCCTGAACAATTGTCCATTACTTCTTGTCTCAGTGAACTTGCCTGACTTGCGTACCCAGTCACCAGTCTGGTACTCATCTTCCGTTATCTCCTCATCCTTAAAAAAATCCTCAGCTCTGTAACCACTGCAAGAATATTTGATCATCATTTATTGCTAGCTTACCATCCTGCTTGCCTACCCATTTGCATTCCTTTGCATGCTTCCTCTTATTCTTATACTCCCGAACCTTCTCATCCCCTCTTTTGCCGCCATCCTCCTTCCCTCTGCTGATTTTTTCAACCTGAACACCTGTGCTCGAACTTGCTTGTGGGTCAAAGGACTGGTTGTTTCTAGGTTGGGTATTAACCACCGGAGGAGCCTGTAGTTGCTTGACTCCATTGCCTGTAGAAACAAATCCTCCTATGAATCCTTCCTTTTAAGGCTTAACATAGCCCGCACTTGTAGTTGAATATACTGCTCTCTCTATCAGTGAAAAACAAACACAATAGGAAAATACTGTTTACTGAATAGCCTTCAATCATTCAGCTAAATCACTTCACCTATACTGCACTTGCCCCTTTAGTTCAATAAATCCTACAATTTTTTTAATATTATAATTGAATTAATATCAATAATTGTTTGCGAAATCCCACACTAATCTTATAGATAACAGTTAGAGAAATCCCACCAATCTTATATCCTCAGCTATCACAGGACTAAACTCACTAGCCCTATCATGTGCTTACTCCACCAACAAACACACAGGCCTGAACTCACTGTCATAAGTTCATAGGTAGGTACTAGGCTATCTGCCTGAAGGTATTTATAAGCCTAGCTGGAATGTGTTGGCTTTCGCCTCCCCCCTTAGATTAGTTCCCTGTGCCTCTGTCCAGCAGAGCCATTGAAGTGATCCCTGGGGTAAACTTTCTGTTTCCCATCCACTCGTCAAGGTTTCTCTTGAAGAGGGTTAGCGAGGAGCTCTGCCTAATGTAGATTGGAATCTTGTTCCAGAGCATGGGAAGTCTCTGGGACAAGAATCTATCCCTCCAGCATGTCCTATTTATTGTTGTGGTGAGGTTTAGATCCCTGGAGCGTGTGGCTCGAGGGGATATGGTTTTCTTTAGGTGGAGCATGTCCATCAATTCTGGGTTGGACATGGCCTTGTATGTCAGGCAGAGATCACCTCTGAGTAGGCAGTATGCAACCGAGTACAGCTGGAGTTTCTTCAGTTGAGCTGCATAGGGCATCTGCTTGAGGCCAGTGATCCTCTTGGTGAGGTACTTCTGTGGTCTTTCCAGTTTTTGCAGGTGTCTTGTAAGGTACATCGCAAATGGGGCATTGTACTCTATAATGGGTCTGATGAGTGATGCATAGATGGGCCCAATGACCTCTTTCGATCTGGATGAAAACCCTTTTGTGATTAGGTGGGCCAAATAGAAGGATTTTCTAACCACTTTGGCAATGTGATTATCAAAGGAGAGGTTACTATCTACTTGGGTCCCCAGATCCCTTATTATGTCTTCCGTATTTAGGGGGCTACCACCTATGTGGTAGTTTGTGGGTACTTTGTTTTTTTCAAAGGGGATGACTATGCACTTTTTGGCATTTAGTTTGAGGCCATGGTTTTGACACCAGGTATCTGTCTCAGTGAGACCCTTTTGGAGGATGTCTGTGTCAGTCTGAGAGTCAATTATAACCCCGAGTTTGCAGTCGTCTGCGAACTTGGTCAGCCATAGTCCTCCTGTGCTTTCCTGTACCTCTGAGAAGTATATGCTGAACAGGAGGGGTCCTAGGACTGAGCCCTGGGGAATGCCACTTACCACCAGTTTAGAATCAGACCTAGCTCCTGCAACTCTTACCTTGTGGGCTCTGTCCGTGAGCCAGTTGGCAACCCATCTCATGATGTCAGGGTTTATGTTCAGGCTGGTGAGCTTGTCTATAATACCTGTGGGGAATGGTGTCGAAGGCCTTTGCAAGGTCTAGGTAGGCTGTGTGGACCACCTTTCCCTCGTCTATAGCCTTGGTAATTGTCTCAAATAAGTCCACCAGATTTAGGAGGCATGATCTGTCCTTAACAAAGCTGGACTGGGTAGGGTCTAGTGTTTGGAGGTTTCCAATGTCTCTGCTAATGAGATCCATGATGATGCACTCCATAGCTTTGCAGACCAAGCTAGTCAGATTTATAGGGCTATAATTCCCAGGGTCCGTTGTGGCTCCACCTTTGTGGAATGAAATAACTGTTGCTGTGTGCCACTCTGTGGGCATGTAGCCTGTAGGGAGGCTGAGATTAAACAGTGTGTTTAGGTGAGGGGTTAGGTAATCTTTGAGCTCGTGTAGGATGCAGCCCGGGACACCATCCGGTCCCATTGATGTTGTGTTTTTGGCTGTGGAGAGGGCTGTTTTAACTTGAGTGTCTGTGATTTCAGGGGCACTACATTCTTCTGGTATAGTTATGGGCCATTTTGGGGGTGGGGGGGTGAAGTTTGCACTGAACCTGTCTGCCAGGATGTTGGCTATATCGGTCGGTTCAGTGTATTTTGTGCCATTCTGCACTAACTCCGAGCAGATCTGAGAATTGCCACATAGATTCTTGACATAGCTAAAGAATGCCTTGTGGTTATCTTTGGAGTCCATGGCAATTTTCCTTTTGAAGCTAGCCTTGGATGATTTTATGAGGGAACATAGTTTCTTGCTGATACTAATCAGGGATGTCTTCCCTTCTTGGGATTTTACTCTTTTCTGTACTAGTTTCCTCCTTCTATTGTATAGCTTGTTTATGGCAGGGGTCCACCAGACTGGTTTCCTTTTCTTGGAGGAGTGAGTCTTGGTTTTGTTTGGGATAGCACGATCCATGCATTCTTGTAGGTGCCCGTAGAGTGCATTATTAAAGGATTTTGCAGCTTGGACAGCATTATCCTTTAGCATGGGGGCTTTGAAACTTCCCACCTCGGTCTTAAGTAATGTGAAGTTTGCTTTTGAAAAGGTTTTCACGGTGGTTTTTTTGACCGGGGGTGGTGGCGGAATGTGGATATCCAGAGTGATTAGTTTATGGTCAGATCTAACTAGCAAGGGGTTGACCTCTGGTGTGGAACACTGGTCGCCCATGTTGGTGATGACCAGGTCCAATATGTTGTCACCTCTGGTGGGGGTGTTGACCAGTTGATCCAGGGCATTTGAGTTTATAAATTCTAGGAAATGTTGGGCAAGAGAGTTTGTACTTGAGTATTTCTCCCAGTTAATGTTTGGATCATTGAAATCACCCAATATCAGGGTGTTTGGTAGGACCTTTATGTTTCCCAGTGTTTCCAGGAATGTGGAGTGGGGGTCCTGGGACATGGTGGGTGATCTGTAGCAAGCTATAATTTGAATAGCAGTTTTGCCCATTGATAGTTGCACGTGGATGATCTCTGAAGCATCGTGCTGTGCCATTAACTTGGAGGTGTGGGTATCCTTGATGAATATGGATACTCCCCCGCCTTTTGTATTTCGGTCCAGGTTTTGTGGCTGAAATATATGGTATGAGTTGTAGCCTGGTAAAGCTGGAGTGCTCTCTGGAGCCTTAAACCAGGTTTCTGTTACTGCACATATATCGATTTTCTCCATACTGAGGAGTGCCTCGAGTGCTTGCATTTTGAGGTTTAGACTTTTGGCATTGAGTAGCATTACCCTCAGTTTTTTGTTACGTGTGCTATTTACAGTGGTAGGTTTGTCTTCTGAGCCTTGCCTAAAAAAGGCACTATGGGGGTGGCAAGAGCCTTGGCCAGTATTCAAAAGCCTAAGGTTGACAGGTGCAAGCCATCTCTAGTGAAGCAGCGTGGCTTGTCGAGCATGTCATCCCAGGCTGACAGACACTGAATCCCCTTTGAATGACACCAGAAGCTTAGCCAATTGTTGAAATTGATAATTTTTTCTCTAGACCATGGTATCATTCTTGGTGAAGGCAGGATGCTACTCAGGGTCAGGGTCATACCGGCCTGGGCTCCATGATCAGAGAGCTCCTCCATGTCTCTTTTCATGTAGTCCAGGGAGGTATGGCTCAGGTCATTCACACCAACATGGACAATGACAGAGTCATATTTGTACTTGTTCTGGAGTGACCTGAGTGCTTGTGTTATGTGCGGATCCTGGCACCCGACAGGCAGCTAATAGTAACCTTCTTCTTGTTCAGCCTAGTGAGTGGGACGTCACCTATTACTAGTGTGTTGGGTATGTTATTTTGCCTTAAGGGCTGTGATTGTGTGGCACACTGGTTTTGTGAAGTATGTGTTTCACGGTTTGTGTTGGGGGGTGGAGGTTGCTTGGATGTTGGCTTTGGAGGTCTCTGTTGCTACTGCAGATTTTTATTTTGTGCCTCCGAGTATGTTTTCTTGTATTTATGTGTGTTTTTTGCCAGTGCTGGTTTCATAGGTCTATGTGAGACTGGTGGTGTGATGCAAGCAATTCCCTTCTCCTCTTGACTGCCTGGTCCAGTCTTGGGTTTTGAGAGCTTAGCTTCCAGTTTGGCTGTATAATTGCATCTCTCGCATGTATTAGTGTTTGGTGGAAGGAGGAGAGGGTTGTCTGTGTACATGAGGCAATTGTAACATTGCCTCAAAATGCCCAGATTCACCAGTTGGACCGGAGAGTACACCTGAAACTGCCTTTTGGACATGCCTGGATAGGAACAGTGAACTGTTTTACTGATTGGCTGGTAAGGTCGAATAGAGAGCCTTGTCCTTCTCTACAGTATAGGGGGGGTCTAGTGCTAAGGTTTATTAGTGCTTGCTATGAGTTTTCAGCAAATGCCGGTATGAGAAGTGAATGGTTTGAGTGCTTAAGTTGAAAGTTTGTCTAGTTCCAAGGGAAAAATTGAAGAGTAGACTTTGTGGAGCTGGGAATAGTTATACCCTAGCTAACCGGCACTGCCTGGCGTCCAAAGTCGTGCAAATGCGGGTTTAATAGCAGGGAAATGAAAGAGATAGAAATTAGCCCAAAATGGCCAATAAACTACTAATTTCTGGGCTGAAACCACTCCTCCAGGGACAGATAGGCTGCTCAAAGCTCCCTCTCTCACAGTGAACAGAGAAACTTCCTTCTATCCAAGTAAGGTATGGGCAAACACAGTAACTTGTAACACGGCCCTGAATTCAGCACTAACCTGAAAACTGGACTATACTAGCTTAGAAAGGTGGGAAAACAAGTATTTTTTTATTGTTTTTTTCAGAAAATAAAGCAGATACAATCAAAAACACTTTAAATGCATAGAAATGGCTATCACACTTGAGTGTGTAGCCTACAACAGTTAAACAGGTAATTTAAACACAAAAATGACTTTGTTAAAGTGCAGGCAGTAAAATAAGTACAATATGTAGCTGAAACAAGCTTTTTAAATCACAGAAACACTAGAAAATTTTATTATTTATATACTATTATTTTTTTATATTTCCCTGATGTTGACCTTTACATCTGCCTCCCTTCTACCACCAAGCCTCTGGCCTGACTCCAGTCCTGGCCCATAGGCCTTCTTAAACTGTAACTGACAGTTAAACTCCTGAAACTAAAGACAACAATCTGGTGCACCCTTTCATATATATATATATATATATATATATATATATATATATATGTGTGTGTGTGTGTGTGTGTGTGTGTGCATGTATGTGGTGTGTGTGTGTGTGTGTGTGTGTGTGTGTGTATATATATATATATATATATATATATATATATATATATATATATATATATATGTGTGTGTGTGTATATATATATCTGTGTATATGATATATATATATATATATATATATATATATATATATATATATATATATATATATATATATATATATATATACATACACACACATACACACACACACACACACACACACACACACACACACACACATATATGTATGCAGCACACACACACACACACACACACACACACACACACATATATATATATATATATATATATATATATATATGTGCACAATTTTAACCAACTAATACCAAATAACTTGCCTAATTTCCAAAAAAAACCCCCACTAATGCAAATAAACTTGTAAACTTGATACCAGAGCTGAAAGAAAGAAAGAAAGAAAGAAAGAAAGAAAGAAGCAATCACATCCTTATCTTGTTTAAAAGATCACCAGTGTTGCTAAATCACTTAAAAGCTGCTGATGTAGTAATCAAAAAGACCAAGATGCTCTGTTCCTGACCTTTTCACTACCTGTCCCTAACTGACTCTGCTGACCTATCCTGACTATCATGACCCTACCTAGTCATTCCCTTTTGACACCTATGTCCGAGGCCAAGCTGACCTGCTTCAGACAAATTGAGGCTTACTGCAACATAACTCGCCAGCCATTGTTCTTTCAGTGACCAGGCCCATTGCTTGAATTGGTAATGAATGCTGATTGCTATAAGTCTTACAGAATTTAATAGACATAAACTAAGCCACTAAATAAGGTAGTTAAATTTAGTAACTGTGAACTTTTGCAGTTTAAAATACCTTCATTATGCATTAAGAATTACTTTTTTCTCAATTAGTTTTCTTTAATATGCAGTTATTTACTTTTTAAAAAAAGAGTAAAAATGAATATGGAGTATATCCCAAAACATAAAAATATTGCATATTAATACATTTCATACATAACTCATAAACAAATCAGGTGCCACTGTACAAAATAAATTACAAATATAAATCCTTTAGTTTACATTAACTGTTTAAAATCTTATGCACCCATTCACTTAATTAGGTTGCTAGCTTAACCTTGCTCTCTACTTTAAAGGTCTACACATTAATCTGTGCTTTATTGAAATGTAGGATTCAGGTCCAAAATGCCACATGCAGTCAGTAAAATCTGCAACTTGACTTCAAAGAGAGAAAACTGATTATTTCAGTTTCCCTGTTTAATGTTATTATGAATCACCTTTGAAACATGACATTTTAAAGCAAATGTATTTATGAAGTGTATTTGTCAAGGGCATTCTACTGAGTTTTGCACTCAGCATCATGTAAGTGCACTTTTCTTGTCCAAAATGGTGGAAAGTTTTATGAATACAGATGTTATTGCTATTAGCTTACCTTTTGGGTTGCATTTATTAAAATATCTGTTAAGACTTGCTCCAGTAAAGAAGCATATAAACTTATTAGCTGCATCTTCATTACATATAGAACAATCATTACATTTTAAAGTTTCTCTCTTACCAAAGAGAAAACTGGGTCAGTTTACCTTATTTGATGCTAGTAATCATAGATCTCAACCTCTTACCTCTGTAATCAGGGAGAAATGTCTGAAATCAGGTATACTTTATTAAAATATTAGTACTATTAACTCAAGACAGCTGTCAGAATAACATAATGTTATTTAACATGCATTTTGTGAAGAACAAATCTACAAATGTAAATGATCTTCATTAACAGTTTAATCAACCACCTTTTCTCCTAAAATCAGCCATTTTAGGAGGGATTAGGAATGATAGATAACAATTTGAGCCACAGTCTGTCAGGGACACGAGAGGTATGCCAGGAGATCTTTCTTTTGAATTCTTTATTTTTTTATATGCACATTCTCTTATACTGACATTGACCAATAGTATGTGCCAATATTTTAAACTGTTAATTTACACTACTGATCTGAAGTTTTTGTTTTCATTTGTCTTTAACCTGTGGGAATACGGATCCAGTACGGATCTGACTTGGAAGCATTTTCCAGCATTGTATCCAAGCTCAAAGCTCCTCCCCTACCCATAATGCTGCTGTCTCCCTCCTCCCCCCAGACCTCATTTACTGCGTGTCTCACTAGCATCATGGTCCATTGCTGCAGTTTCCTGGTAAGTGAATTATTGAAAATTTTCTTGTCTTCTTAATCTTTCTGTGTCTCTTTTACAACCCTTTTACTCCATTTTCAGCCCTTCCTGTGCGCTCAGGTGTCGGTCTTCTAAATCTTTCAAAAAAGTCTGTTCTCCTATCTTTCCTTCTCTCTCTCTTTAGTGGAGTGTGTGTGTGTCTGTGTGTGTGTGTGTGTGTGTGTGTGTGTGTGTGTGTGTGTGTGTGTGTGTGTGTGCGCGTGCGCGTGTGTGGACCTTTCCATCACCATGGCAGAGACCCCAAAGCCAGGGTTTTGGAAGTGCACAGAGTGTGGCCATAAGCTTCCCCCTTCTGATGGCCACATTCTGTGTGTGGTTTGTCTAGGGGTCCCATACCTGGACACCTCCTGTTTGATCTGTACAGGATTCAAGCCCTGCACATTGATCAACAGGAGGAACAAGTTGATCCTGAAGGGCCTCCTTCCCCCTCCTTCCTCGGAGTCCCCTGCTTCCACTTCGGCTTCTTCCTCCATCCCAGCCTCTGGGACTCAACCTCCCACCAAGAGGGCTGTGGACAGGGAGAAGCACAAACAAAAAGACTGGAATAGGCCCAGAAAGCAGTTTTCTGACCCTGCTTCCTTGGTCAAGCCTCCAGCTAAATCTCACCTGGGTCTCAGCTCAGGCTCCCCTCAGCTCTGTTCGCCCTGTTTTTCTCCAGAGCTGGAGGTTTCTCAGGGCCAATCCCCATTACTGGCCTTTCCCTGGTGCCTCTTCAGGCCAGTTTCCATGGCTTCCTTCACCCGGTTCACCCGCAGCCTTTCTGAAGCCAAGGTGGAAAAGATGATGTGGAAATTCATCCAGGCCCAGATTCAGATGGTGACTTGCCTGCTCCCTCCCCCTCCAGGGCTGGGAACATGCAGTCCACCTTTATGTCAACTGTTCCTTCTCCAATCTGACCTCCAGCTTCAGAGTCCTTAGGCCAGAGGTCCCTCAGTGTTGAGGGGTCAGTGCAGATGGTACCTGGTACCTCAATGCCAACCATTGCCCTGAGCAGGTCAGCTCTGACCAGCTTGGAACCATAGCCTCAGCCACTGATCTGTACGGGTGGTGTAGGCTCTGATGTTTTTAGAGTTGGCCCTTCCACTCAGAGTCTTGGTGCCTGGAGGCTCTGGTCTGGCTCCACCATTGATTCAAAGAGTTACAGACCCAGTCTTGGTCCCAGGTTCCAGGATTCATTCTCTTTCTGCTTTCAACATGGTGGAGAGGGTTCTCTCAGCTCCCTCGAGACCCTTGATGCTATCATCCTTGGAGTCCATCCAGGCTCCCTCTCTTTCTGGTCCAGATTCCTCCATCTGGCCCTCTCAGGGACAGCCTGTTGCCTCTCGGCCCCAGGGAGTTTCCCCTATGGGAACATCCAGAAGTTTCCGAGTCCTCCACAGAGACCCTCCTGAGGAACTTCCTCGGAAACATACATGTAAAAGGAGGAAACTGGACTCCCTGCCAGAGTCCCTCACAGAAGACACTGACTTGTAGGAAGGGGAGGGTTCCCCATGATCACCCCCCACTGATGTCTCCTTTGGAGACATCATGGAAATCCTTCATCAGTGTGGGGGCTGGTATGTGCAAAAACCCAACCCTGATGAGTCGGTGTTCCTGGAGATGTTTGGTACAGACCCTTTACCTCCTGGGTGACCCCTCTCTCAGATCCACTTGTGGATTTGATTACATCTTAGGTGTGGAAGGAACCTGACATGGTGAAGTCTATCCCCAAGCACCCTGATAGGATTTTGAGGTTGCTGTCAGACAAGCTACATTGGTTGAAGGGGTCCCCGGTTGATGCCATGGCTGTGGCAGCACCCTCCAAGAAAGAGCTCACTCAGGAGAGCTTGATGGTCCATCTACCAGATCAAGAGTCTCGGGCTATGGACTGTTTCGGGAAGTGGGTTTACCTTTCAGCCACATTTGTGGTATGTGCGCTGAACTACATGGCACATGTGATCAGACTTCAGTGTGACCTGGTCAATGAGGTCACTGTGTCTGCTCCAGGGTCCATATCGGTGGAGGAGAAGAAGGTGCTCTCCTCCAGTATGGCCACCCTCACTTCCATTTTCAATACATCTATGTGGCTCCTGTCACCTGCTACTGAAGGCACTGCTAGAGTGGCCAGTACAGGCATTGCCATCAGGTGTCATGCCTGGCTCCGGCTTTGTGCATTCTCAGAACCCTTCAAGGTGTCTTTTAAAAATGCCCCATATGATGGTTCCACTCTTTTTGGAAAAACAGTATGAGACACGTTGGTCCAGAGCGAGGAAAGATGTCTACTGTCGGGACCCGCTTCTCAACCCCTCAACAATTCTTTTCCTGGAATCAGCGGGGGGTGAAGAAGATGTGATTCTGGAAGTTTCAGAGCTATTCCCAAGATGCTCAAGACTCACCCTCCCCCAGAGGCAGAGGGGGATATGACAGACACTGTCCTTGTGGAAGAGGGGGTCCAAGGAACCAGGGGTCTTGCCCAACTGCTCGTCTCTGGAGGCAGTCGGGGAACATCTCTCACTACACCCAACAGCCTGGGAGTCAATTACAGATGATCACTGCATGTTGCAAATCATATTCAGAGGATACTCAATCTCCTTAATTCAAATGCCAATCCCACCCAAACACCTCTCAGATGTTCCACCCATGCAAAGGGAAGAATCAGCAGTGGAAATTTCCAAACTGCTCAAAAAACAAGTAATCCAGCCTGTCCCTGCAGACCAGTCTGGATTAGGCATCTATTCCAGGTTCTTTTTAGTGTCAAAGAAGGCAGGGGACTTAAGACCCATCCTGGATCTTTCAACCCTAAACCTGTTGGTTGCCAAGACATAATTCCAGATGGTCACTCTCCAATCTATTCTGCAATTCCTGCAGGAAAATGACTGGATGTGCTTGGTGGACCTCTAGGATGCATACTACCCCTCAAAATGGACAGGAACTCTCAGAGGTTCCTCCACTTCTGGCTGGGGACCAATCATTACCAGTTTAGAGTACTACCCTTTGGTCTCGGTCTCACCACCGCCTCCAGGGTGTTCACCAAAGTGATGGCAGTGGTGGCAGCCCACCTGTGGCTGCAGGGGTTCTAGGTCTTATCCTACCTGGATTATTGGCTTCTTTCTGCTCCCTTAAGGCATTGACTTTGCCAAGCCAGGGATCTCCTTCTCCAGACTGCCCACCAGTTGAGCATCACCATAAATCTCAACAAGTTCCTGCTGGAGCCGGTTCAAGTTCTGGACTTTTATTGGAGCTTGGTTAGACACTATGCAGACCAAGGTTTTTCTAACTCCAGACAGACTTCAATCCCTCAAACATCATGTGTTGTACATTCTTCAAGCCCAATGTCCCCCAATGGAATCTGTTCTTCAGGCGTTGGGGTCCATGGCGACCACTATCACCCTCATCCCCATGGCTCGGCTGCACATGAAGGTTCTCCAATGGACACTAGTGGTCCAGTGGTCCTTACTAGATCTGCCATTATCCCATCCAGTTCATTTGTCTCAAGCCTGCAAGGGTTCACTTCTCTGGTGTCTTCAATCCATGGATCTTCTTCTGGGTCACCCATTTATCCTTCCTACCCCAATAACAACTGTGACCATGGATACCTACCTTCTCGGGTGGGGGGGAATTGCATGGGAAGAACAGTCCAAGGCACGTGGTCTTCTCTGGAGACCCAACTGCATATCAATGTCCTGGAGATGAGGGCAGTGCTGTTGGAGTAGCAAGCTCTTCATGCCCATCTTCCCCTAGGGCTGATTGCCATCCAGACAGACAACATGTTGGTAGTCTGGTACATCAACAAACAGGGGGGAACTGGGTCTTATCCCCTTTGTCATGAAGCCATGAAATTGTGGGAGTGGGTGATCTCCACCAGCCATTTTCTGGTGGCAATGCACATTCCGAGGAGGTCCAACATTCTGGGGGACAGGCTCAGAAGATGTATTCTGATGCCTTATGAGTGGTCTCTGAATCCTTCAGTAGAGGAACACATTTTTCTAAAGTGGGGTCACCCTTGCTGTGATCTCTTCTCCTCTCCTTCCAACATGAAGTGCAGTGAGTATTTTGCTCTGAACCCACCCCCCTTGGGGGAGTCTCCCAGAGATGCTCTGGTTCATGCTTGGCCCTCCAGTCTTCTGTATGCTTATCCTCCACTTCCTCTGATACCAAAATTCATTCAGAAAGCTCAATTGCTGGGAAACTCAGTCATCCTCATTGCTCCCTTCTGGCCTTGCCAAGTATGGTTTCCCTCTCTGTGGTCTCATGTAGTATGTCCTGCCTGGACATTAGATCCAGTTCTGGATTTGATCTTGCATCCCTCAGGGATCCCACACCCAGATCTAGTCTGAAGCTTACAGCTTGGCTGCTCCAGTTCCAGTGATAGCTAGGACTCCCGGGCTGTCCTCTGGTTAAGAAGATTTTGGTAGTGACTCATAAGTCATCCACTAGGAAGGTTTATTCTAATAAGTGGAAACATTTTTCGATTTGGGCATCTCAGCATGACTTGGACCCTTTCACTGCCCCAGTTCCTGCCATCATGGAGTTTCTGGCAGATATTTTTCAGCAGGGTGCCTGTTTTTCTACGGTTAAGGTCCACTTGGCAGCTATCTTTAATTTTCATATAGGAGACAATTTGGCTTCCCTAGCTTCTTCAAAGCTTTGTAAACCCTTTTTGAGCAGTACCTTATTACTTAGGCCTCCAGTGAAGGAACCTATGCTGCCTTGGGATCTTACTCTAGTGCTACAAGCCTTGGTTTCTTCCCCCTTTGAACCCACAGCTACTGTGAATTTACAGTTTCTGCCTTGGAAGACAGCCTTTCTGGTTGCTATTACCTCAGCTAAAAGAGTGTCAGAGATTCAGGCCTTATCTGTTAAGCCCCCTTATAAGGTGTTCCATAAAGACAGGGTGTCTTACGCATGAACCCTTCCTTTCTTCCGGAAGTGGCTTCAGAATCTAACATTAACCAGATCATCAGTCTCCCTGTTTTCTTTCCAAACTTCCAGAATAAGGGAGAGTATAAATTGCATTTGCTTGACATTCATAGGCAATTGCATTTTTATTTACATAGAACAAAGTCCTTTCGTAAGTCTGATCGACTTTTTGTTTCCTTTTCTAAGCTTTTCTTAGGGGAAACCTGTGTCAAAGGTGACTATTGCTCATTGTATCTCTCAGTGCATAGCTCTGGCATATTCAGCCAAAGGATTATCTCCACCAGGTCAGGTCAATGCGCATTCTACCAAGTCTGTGGCTACTTCAGTGGCCTTTTGGTCTAGGGTTTCTTTGGATGACATTTGCTCTGCAACCACTTGGGCATGTACGCACACATTTATTTTGCACTATAAGTTGGATCTCCTGTCCAGAGGCAGGGCATCCTTTGGCTCTGTCGTGCTCCAGAATATCCTTCCATGAGGGCCTCCCCAGGGTCTTCAGATAAAAAAGTTATGTACTCACCATAACATTCCATTTGAGTTGTTGATTTTAATTTGTCTTCAACTGTCCCTCCCGCCTTCCCCCTGCCTTATGTGGGCTGTGTGGTAGACTGGATGGAAGAGACATAGCCCTTACTTTGGCAAGCTTTTATTTATCCTATGATGCTTTCAGGGTACTACTGCCATGGTGTGAGGCTCTTGGTTAGGCCGGGGTGTTATGGTCAGCAGCAAACTCAATCTGAGGGGAGGAGGGAGACAGGGGCATTATGGGTAGAGGAGGAGCTTGGAGCTCGGATCAAATTTTGGAAAATGCGGCCGAATCAGATCTGTACCAGATCTGTATTTCCACAGGTTGAAGACAAATGAAAAGCAACAACTCAGATGGAACGTTATGGTGAGTACATAACTTTTTTTTAGCATATGCAAGAATATATGGGATATTTCCTTTTGTTAGAGTTCCATTTTCGTGAACTATTAGTCATGCTCACTATTTCTGTGTCTCATATATATTATAAAAGCTTATGGGGCTCTACAAACAGCACATTGTCTGCAGTATTCATTGAAAGTGAATAAATATGACTATATTTAGGATGTTACTATTCATGTATCATAGAGGAATGAGACGATCCATTCTTTTCCCCAGGCTTAGCTCTGCTTGACTCTTAAAAAGAGGTTGTTGTATTGAACCCAGATGTGCTCTGCTTGAAATGACTCCAGACTTATATTAACTTACGCAAAGAATACTGTACAGTGTGAACATCTGTGCTGATGGCACACAGAAGACAATAACATATTCCATATGGGTAACATTATTTCTGGCATTTTATTGGTAGGAATTAGTACAAAAAAATAAAAAAGAACATAAACCAATGAAAAGATTGATGGTAAGTGTTAAGAAAATATATAATAAAAGATAATGTTATACCAAATGATCACTCCTTAAAAAGAATGCAGCAATCCTTGTTAGGACAGCCTACCTCCGCTCATTAAGCAGTCATATGACTATCACTGAAAGAAGCCACAACTGTTTTCTTGTATTAGGGCCATAGCAAAATACAGGGACAAGACTTGTACTTGGTCTCCTATTGACGGGCGATCTATATCTAACCTACAAGGCATTCTCCGATCCAGCCCTGGTGGAGCTGCTGTACATTCACAAAACTTTTACCAGTAGAGGTGTAGTTAGGCATATTCAGTGTACTCAAATGTGTATATATTTCCCTAAGAACAAAGGATGTTTAGAACTGTCTAAACTAGTGTCTCATACATATAGTTATAGAAAATGTGCTTACCTGACAGAAATGTACCTCTAAAAATAACCTTTTTGTTGTTATAAGAGGCAACAGTCTCTTTCCAAAGTGTATAGGGATGGAACTTTGAGGGTTGAGTACA